>NC_077229.1:72014845-72337345 GCF_027887165.1 Monodelphis domestica | reverse complement strand
GATCTCACTTGATTCTCATAACATCCCTGGGAAATTGATGTTATTATCCCCACTTCACAGATGGGAAAACTGAGACTAAAGGCAGTTAAGTGATTTATCTAGGATCACATAGCTTACCTGATTGAGAGCAGCTTTAAACTCAGCTCTCCCTGACATCAAATCTAGCCTTCTCTCTACTCAGCCACTTAGGGGTGATGGCACTCAGGGAACAAGGGAAGAGCCCCGATAATGGTGCAGAGGCGGAGGAGTCATATAATTTGGCTGGAGCATAAAGTGAGTAGAATGGAGTAACATGAGCAAAATCTGGGAAAGGATTATAGAATTAGTGAGGTTTCCAGATCCTCTCGTTTTATAGGTGACAAAACTCAGTCCCAGAGAGGTGGTGATTTGCCCAAGTTTAAACATGTGGAAGAATCAGGATTTGAACCCAGCTCCTTCTAACCCCCCCCACTCCAGCCCTCTTTCCATTGAGCCTCAGTAAGCTTCTGGAGGGTGCTTGGACAAGATGTTGAAGGACCCGGTGGATGATTTCTGACTCAAAGAGGACAGAATCAGTCCTCAGTGTGAGAGTGGGGAAGGCAGAGTAGAAGTGAAAAGCCCTGGAGGGAGGCTACAGACTTAGTTCAGGGAGATGCTCTTGGAAGATGTGTGTGAGTTAGAATGCACTGGGCTTGGAGTCAGCAGGACTCATCTTCTTGAGTGCAAATCCAGTCTCAGAGACTTCCTAGCTGGGCAAGCCACTTAAGCCTGTTTGCCTCAGTTTCCCAATCTGTAAAATAATCTGGAAAAGGAAATGACCAAATGGGGTCATGAAGAATCAGATGTCAACCAAAAATTGCCCCTAAGACAAAGGCAAGCCAGATTCTGACCTCAAGGAGGTCTGAAGGGAAGAGACAAACACTTGGATGAACAAGTCATTGTAGGATAAACAGGAGGAAGTTGTTGAGGGATGGAGGAGAAGTTTGAGCTGAACCCAAATAGAAGCCACAGATGGGGAAGGCATGAAGAATGGGCAGGACCTGACAGATTTCCCAGCATAGGACCACCCTCCTGGAGTGGATCTAGGAGACAAGAGTGCCCTGCTAGGGAACTGGGAGTGGGGCATGAGAGAAAGAGAAAAAGATGGGGAACATTTGAGGTGGAGACTTGTAAAGAGCAGGATTGTTGAAGGGCCCAGCTGAGGTCAGAATGAACCACCTATTATTATAATAATTCCAATAACTCTTGAAGAGCTTTAAGGCATAATAATTCTAGGGCACTAGGCTAGAGTTTTAAAGCTTACAAAATAAACAATCCTGAAAGAGGAGGGAGCAACACCCAGTTCTCTTCATTCCCTTTTGTTTACCAGCAGACCCTACCCCCTTCTCCTTTCTCTTCTCCCTTTTTGGAGTCTTGGTTAGAAATGTTTATCCTTGGGGTAAGTGGCCTCTGGATTCTGGGGTTGGCTCATCCGTCATAGGGGAGGGTGTTTGGAGATACCACAAGTTTTCTAAATTGCTGTGTTCTGTTATGAAAAAGAAAAGATATTTATCCTGTGATAGTGCTATAAATTTTTCTGCTCTGAGCCAGAACCCCAGTGTCCCAACCCTTGTTCCAATGCTGTTCTCCTTACCGTCTAAACTTCTTTTTATTTTATTTATTTTCTTATCATGCAAAAACCAGACATGACCCAAACCCCCAAATAAAACCATAAACCCACTGATGTGGAAGAGTTCTTTCTCTGGAGGTGGATGGCATTCCCCATCATGGCTTTCATGATCATCCCAGATCATTGCTTTGCTGAGAGGAACCAGGTTCTCACAGCTGACCCTCTAAACTTCTTTCTGCCTGATCAGGTATGCCCCGGAATCCTTGTCGGACAACATCTTCTCCAGGGAGTCTGATGTCTGGAGTTTCGGCGTTGTCCTCTATGAGCTTTATACATACAGCGACAAAACCCACAGCCCCTCAGAGGTGAGTACTTTTTCCCCTTCCCCACCTCTCCCCCTGGCAGGCTGAGAGACTGGACATGGGGCTGCCTGCCTCCATCCTGCCTCTGGAACTTATCTTAGTCCTTCTCTCCTTTCTTCTCTCCCTATGGCCCTTTGGCACTGGCCACTCTTCTGTTCCCTTGAGGTTGTTTTCACTCCTTCCTTCTCACCTCAAATATTGCCAACAGGAAAAAGTGCTGGCCTTGGTGGGCAAAGGACACTTCTGTCTTTTCTGACTTTTGACCCCAAAGGACCCTTTGACAAGTCAGCCCTTTCCTGGACCTCGGTTTCCTTAAGTATATAAAATGAGGAGTTTGAATGAAAAGAGCATAAGGGCTTGCCTTTGAATCCCTGTTCTCCCTGGCTTGTGGCTCCAGTTAGCCACTCTGCCTCAGATTTCCTCAGGTGTAAAGGAGATATTAATGCAGCCTTTCAGAGTTTGAGTGCCCAGAGGGCAAATTAAAGCTGTCTGTGAGCCCCCACATTACCAGAGAGTGCTGAGGGAGGAAGTGCTTGCTTTGGGCAGCTGGACAGAGGGGTGGGATATGCAAAAAATGTCTTCAGCTGCTGGGAAGAGGGGGAATGAGCAGCTCCCTGAGTGCCGGCTGGGCATGTGTGCCACATCTTCACAAGTGCTGAATTAATGCTTCTACTACTTACTCTGTATGGAGGGCTGTGAGAATCATATAACTCATAACTGGAGATCTGGAAAGAACATTAGAGGCCAACTTGTCCAGCCCCCTCATTTTACAGAAAGACTGAGTTCAAGTCCCTCCCCAGAAACGTACTGGTTGCATGAAACTAAGGAAATACTCTGAGAAACTAATGTTCTGAGTCATGGAACAGCTATGATCCGCCCCTTGATGGAATTCTTCAGGAGTCCTCTACACCAAAGAAGTCATTCGCCTGCTAAAAATAAATAAATAAATAAATGAAATTTCTTCCATATTCTAGCATTCTATGGTTCCAGAGAGTCCATTCCTCCCCATGACTCAGTATCCCCAAATAAGAGACTGTAGCATAGTAGAAAAGGCATAGGATTTGAATACAGTCTCTGCCACATGGCTTTGGGTAATTAATATAACCTTTATGGGACCCTTTTTGGGTTGTTATGGACTCTTTTGGCAGTCAGTTTTGTGATGTCAGCAGGCTGCTTCTTAGAACCATTTTGTTAAATAATTAAAGGAAATTCTAAATTTCAGTTAGAGAGTCAGTGAAAATAAAGATGGTATTCCTACCCCCCTCCAATCTGGATTAATGGACCTGTACATGCTTTGGCAGCACATATACTAAAAACCAGATTAATGGATCCCCTAAAATCTTTTCCTGGCCAACCTCTCTCTTTCTCTCTCTCTCTCTCTCTCTCTCTCTCTCTCTCTCTCTCTCTCTCTCTCTCTCTCTCTCTCTCTCTCCCTCTTCTCTTTCTCTCTGATTCTTTCTCTCCCCCTCATCCTCCCCCTCCCTCTCCCCTCTCTCCCTTCTCTCTTTACTCTCTCTCCCCTCTCTCTTCTCTCTCTTCTCTCCTTACTCTCTCTTCTCTCCCTTCTCTCTTTACTCTCTCTTTCCCTCTCTCTCCCTCTCTCTCTCCCTCTCCCTCTCTCTCTCTTCTCTCTTATCTCTCTCTCCCTCCCTTTCTCTCTCTCCCTTCTCTCCTTACTCTCTCTCTCCTTACTCTCTCTCTGTCTCTCTCTATTTCTCTCATTCTCTCTCTCCCTCCCTCTCCTTCTCTCTCTCTCTCTCTCTCTCTCTCTCTCTCTCTCTCTGCCTCTCTCTCCCCTCTCTCTCCTCTTTCTCTCTCCCTCTCTCTTCCTCTCTCTCTTCTCTCCTTACTCTCTCTTTCTCTTTATCTCCCTCCCTCTCTCTTTTTCTCCTTCTTTCTCTGTCTCTCTCTCTCTCTCTCTCTCTCTCTCTATATATATATATATATATATATATATATATATATATATATACAAATCTATACACACATATATATTTTTAAAGTGCCATTTCTGTATGAAAGGTTGGGGACTTGTGCTAGCTATATGTGTGAACAACATGCCCCCCCCCCCATGTAAGTGGGTCCCTGTCCTCAGGCCATTTCTGGTCCTACAGCTATCAGGGCAGACCTGAACCCCCAGTTTAAGGCGCTCCATCCTCCAGAACTCTGCTATGTTGGTGCTCCCATTTAGGTGGGCTTCCCATCAGAGATGCAGCTCAAACCTTGCCCTGTCGTCTCTTGTCCACGTCAAGATACTGGAGTGAGTGGGCAATCCTGGCAATGTGTAGGGGGCCTTCCTCTCCTCCTTTTAGCATTTCATGATATTAACAGGGCACCCAGGTTAACCCTTGAGGGGCAGCTAGTCGGCACAGTGGATAGAGACCCAGGTCTGGAGTCTGGAGGACCTGGGTTCAAAGCTAGACTCGGACACATCCTAGCTGTGTGACCCTGGGCAAGTCACTTAAGTCTTGCCTTTTTGTTTTAGAGGTATTGCTAGGATGGAAGGTAACAGTTTAAAGGGGTGGGGAAGGTAAATTTTGGCATGGGACCCTGATGCATCCCCCTCTCTCTGCCATTCATGAATGAAACCAGGGCATATCTAGGCTACATTCATTTATTCAACAAACTTCCTTTAGTGCTCTCCCTAGGCTAGCCTCTAGGGAAAGATAAGTAGACAAAAAAGATAAGTAAAGGCAGTATGCTCTCATGAAAGAAGGCCTATTTTTGGAGTTAGAAACCTTCTGATCTCTAGAAAGTCCTGTTTCTGCCCCAAACAAGTTGTGTGACTTTGATCAAGTCACTTTCAGTACCTCAGTTTCCCCATATGTAAAATAAAAGTGTCATACAAAATCAGGCATCTTTACCTTTTTTGGGGTATCATGGACCCCACTGGCAGTGTAGAGAAACCCCCGGACCCCTTTTCAGAATGTTTTTAAGTGCATAAAATAACATACAGAGGATTATGGAGAAAACCAATCATTCTGGAACAGTTATGAAGCTGCATGTGGTTATACCTGCCTATAATCCTTGATCCTGGGAGGGAGGCTAAGGTGGGTGAGTCAGGTCTGTGAGTGAGTGGCCCCAGGGCTTTCAGACCAAGGGAGACAGGGAAAACCAGATCCCTTTCCCCCTCGAAAAGAATTCGTTATTTAAAAAAAAAAGATTTTTTTAACTCTTACTTTCTTAGTCACCACTCTAAGATAGAAGGGCAAGGGCTAGGCATTTGGGGTTAAGTGACTTGCCCAGGGTCACACAACTAAGCAGTGTCTGAGGCCACATTTGAACCCAGGTCCTCCCAACTTCCTGTGCCCCCAAATTGTTTGTATTTTTTAAACCCTCACCTTCCACCTTAGAATCAATACTGTGTATTGGTTCCAAGGCAGAAGAGTGGTAAGGGCTAGGCAATGGGGGTCAAGTGACTTGCCCAGGGTCACATAGCTAGGAAGTATCTGAGATTAGATTTGAACTCAGGACCTCCCTTCTCTAGGCTTGGCTCTCCATCCACTGAGCCACCCTGCTGCTTCCAAATTGTTTTAAAAACAAGCTCATGAGTTCCAGGTTAAACACTCCTACACTAGACAGCCTCCAAGATGACTTCCAATTCAGAACAAGATACGTCCCTGCCCACACAGGCTGCCCAGCCATCACTCCGATCTGAAGCGCCTGGGGCTCAGAGGAGACTTCTGGAAGCAAGTGGCCCTGGAATGGAGCCTCCAAGGACAAAGGAGATTCTGCCAGTCTGTGGCGAAAGCCAGGAGGAGGAAAGCCACCTTACTGGGCAGCCCCACTCGGCTGATCCTCAGATGTCTCTGAAAAACAGCCGTGGGGGCCCCCAACCTCCCCCGCCACCTCCCCACAAAGGGCTCGGCACTCTGGGGGGCCCCCGTCTCGGCTTCTCACCCCACCGTCATGAAGAAGCTTCTGTTACAAAGCAAAGAAAGAGTTTTTACCTTAAGGAAATGGCAAAGCTCTCCAGTGTCTTTGCCAAGAACACCCCCCAAAGGGGTCACCAAGAATTGGACATGGCCGAAAAACCACTAACTACCACCAGCGTCTTGGCTTCTCTCTGGCTTGTTCCAGGGCATCAACCTCAGTGCCAGGGAGGAGAGCACCTGGGCTCCATCTGCCTCTCAGACCCAAGAGCTCCCTGCCCAGATGTTCTTTCATTCAATAAGAGTTTATTAAAATTCTCAGTGCTGGGGTGGCTGGATGGCTCAGTGGATGGAGATCCAGGCCTAGAGATGGGAGGTCCTGGGTTCAAATTTGGCCTCAGATGCTTCCAGGCAGAAGGATGGCAAGGGCCAGGGGATGGGAGTTAAGTGACTTGTCCAGGGTCGCACAGCTAGGAAGTGTCTGAGTCAGATTTGAACCCAGGAGATGAGTCTCTAGATTTGGTTCTCTACCCACTGTGCCACCTACCTGACCCCTTCAAGAGTTTCTATTGTCAGAATATTCCTCCTCCCAGAGCCAACCCGATGATGTTCCCTTTTGTGAGTCTGTTTGCGAGCCTTTCTAGCTTGGCTGGGCTATACCAGGTTATGTTGGTACAACCCTTGGGAGCCAATCAATGGGGCATGCAAGAAGCACTTAGAGAAGATTAGGGAGGGCAGCTCATAGGGCACTTTCCTCACAGTGGTAGAGAGAGAGAGCCAGAGGGCATGTGTGATTATCCCCATTTTACAGGTGGGGAAACTGAGGCTTCCATGATCATGGTGCCCATAGTCACAGACAATATCTAGCTCAACGAAAGAACTCCTTCCTCTGCCTGGCTCTCTCTAAGCAGTGCCTCCTCTGACCCCTGGGAGTTCTCTAGATGTTCTGATAGGTTCTCTCCCTTTGATGGGTGCGCTACCCACTCCCCCTCAGCCCACCCATCTGGGTTGTCTCTCCTGAGCTTGACATCTCCTTCTGTCACCCTGCCAGGAGTTTTTCCGAATGATGGCTTGTGACCACTCCATGCCCATCCTCTGCCACCTCCTGGAGCTGCTCACAGAGGGCCGCAGGTTGCCCGCTCCTCCTGGCTGCCCAGAAGAGGTAAGACAGCAGCATCCAGGGGACCAAAAGCCAGGGGCCTGGGCTGGCGGGGCCGAGAAAGTGGGAAGACCACCCTAGCTGTGTTCTCACTCTTCCTGGAGGGAAAGCCTGGGGAGGAGCTGGGGAAGAGGGATGAGTCCCACCTTAGTCTCTTCTCCTTCCCATGCAGGTTCAAGAGATCATGAGAAGCTGCTGGGCCTCCAACCCCAAGGACCGGCCCTCTTTTTGTGCCTTGAGTCCCCGGCTTGATGCTCTGTGGGCTGGGCGTCGAGGGTAGCCATTGGTGGCAATACAGGACACTGGAGAAAAGTCCTCAATTTAGGAATCCTGACTTTGCTACAGTTTTACTGTATGATCTTGAGCAAGTCTCTTTCCTCTCTCTTGAGCTCAGTTTCTCCATTCATAAAATGAGGAGGTTTAGTTGGTCTCATTGACCTTTAAAGTTCTTTTCTAGCTCCAAAGTCCATTAATTTTAAGTGGAGAAAGAAAGGCCCCCCTTCCCTCTCTTCCTCCAAGAATCGAGCCTGATTGTCCCAAACTCCCAAATGGAGAACAGACACCAGATCCCAAGATAGGCAACGGGAGCTTAGGAAAGGGCAGAAGGGGGAGCATCCATCATTCCTTCTTGGGGAAAGCTATTTACTCCCTACTGGACCCACAAAGAGGGAAGGGAGGACCCTCTGCCAGGCTATTGTCTCCCTACCTCCCCTACCCATTCCTTCTGGAGGTGGTACACAATTTGATCTGGGTTTTATGTGTATTATCAAGTAAAACTTACTTCCATATTGTTCGTTGTTGTAAGAGAATACTCATATTAAGCCCAAAACCCCAAATAAAAATCCAAATAAACAAAAGTTTAAAATCGTATGCTTTGATCTGCATTACAACCCCAACCGTTCTTTTTCTAGAGATGGATAACGTTCTTTGTCCCAAGTCCCTCTGAATTATCCTGATCACTGACATCCTGAGAGTAGCCAAGTCTATCAGAGTTGATCATTCCACAATATCTCTTTTACTGCGAACAATGTTCTTCTGGTTCTGCTTATTTCACTCTGCATCAGTTCATGAAGATCTTTGCACCTCTTTCTGAAATCCTCCTGTTCATCATCCCTTACAGCACAATAGCTTTCCATCACCATCATTTCCACAACGTATTCAATCATTCTCCAATTGGTAGAAACTCCTTTAGATTCCAATTCTTTGCCACCACAAAAAGAGCAGCTCTAAATATCTTCATACAAACAGGTCCTTTCCCATTAAAAACAACAACAACAACAACAAAACCTCTTTAGGAAACAGACCTGCTAGTGGTATTTACTGGATCAAAAGGTCTACACAGTTTTATAAACCCCTTTGGGCATGGTTTCAAATCTGGGCAAGTTATTTAACCCCTACTCCTTGCTCTGCTGTCTTAGAGTTGTTACTAAGACACTAGAAGGTATGGGTTAAAAAAAATAACCACAAAGTAGGCTGTCTTGAAAGGTAGTGAGTTCTCCATCACTGCAGGTGTTTTAAATGGCAGACAGATGACAAGGCTGTGCCTAGTACTCTTTAGAGGTAGTTGTTCTGTAAGAGTTGGATTAGGCGATCTCTAAGGTGCCTCTGAGATCTTTTTAAGAGTGAAGAAAGCTATTGTATACGTTCTATGGGAAGTTTACAGGGTGGAAGTGGCTAGAGCCTTGGAACTGGGGGGTCAGGACTCTTGGACTCGAATCCTAGCTCCAGTTTATGTCTAGCTGTGTTACCTTCAGCAAGTTAGCTCCCTTCCCAACAGAATAATGAAATCCTAAAAACTGGTCAATTTGCAGCACCATGGACATTCCATCTCTAGCTTCCAGGAGTGTGCACCAACAGTCCCTCCTGCTAAAAATGTCCTTCTTTCGAGCAGAACCAGGAGAACCTTATACATAGATATTGGCACACTGTGGCACAATCAAACATAAAGGACTTCTCTATTAGCAGCAATGCAATGATCCAGAGCAATTCTGAGGGACTTATGAGAAAGAACACTATCCACATCCTGAGAAAGAACCGTGGGAGCAGAAACCCAGATGAAAAACAACAGCTTGATCACATGAGTCAATGGGGATATGATTGGGGATGTAGACTCTAAGCGATCACCCTAATGCAAATGTCAATAGTATAGAAATAGGTCTTGATCAATGATACAAGTAAAACCCAGTGGAATTACACATCAGGTATGGGAGGGGGAGGGGGAGGAGGGGAGGGAAAAAACATGAATCATGTAACCATGGAAAAATATTCTAACTTAATTAATTAAATAAAGTTTTTTTAAAATGCCTTTTTTTCTATTAGTTCCCCTCAAACCTCCAGATGATATGCTCTTGCCTGACCACCTTGTAAGGATGTTATAAGCCATGAAGCAGTGCTGAAATGGGAGCTAATGACTATTTTACTCCTTTTTTATTTAACCCTTACCTTCCATCTTAGAATCAATACTGTGCATTGATGCCAAGACAGAAGAGTGGTAAGGGCTAGGCAATGGGGGTAAAGTGACTTGCTCAGGATCACACAGCTGGCAAGTGTCTGAGGCCAGATTTGAACCCTGGACCTTCCATCTCTAGGCCTGATTCTCCATCCACTGAGCCACCTAGTTATCCCCTATTATGTCACTCCCCACCTGCTATCTGGGGAGGAGAGACCTCAGGGAGAAGGAGGCTCAGTGTTATGGTAGAGTCTAGAGCCATGTGGGAGAACCTATGGCATGCGTGCCAGAGGGGGCTGCTCTCCTCCCCCTCTCTATCGTGCCTGAGGTCGTTTCTCCCATGACCCAGCAGCCCAATGGGAGTGCTTCCTCCCTCCCCTGTCTGGGCTAACATGTGGTGTGAAGACACAGTTTGGGCACTGGGTCTCTAAAAGGTTCGCCATCACTGGTCCCAAGAGAAGGTCTTACTCCCTGGTCCTGTGGATGAAAGTCAGTAAGATAATAGGATTCACTTTCTAGGGGTTAGGAGTCTGAGGAGGAGGCAGGTGATGGCCACATGGCACATCGTCCTCTGTGGGAGATTCACTCCAGGTCCCTCCAAGGGAAGGAATCGTGCCTTGACCCCTTCCCGCCAACATGAGGGACTGATGACAGAGGATACTAAACAAACATCCCCAGAGCCTCTAACAGGTCTAACCAGAGCTGCTAAAAGACCAGTGTGCATTGTGATGGGATAAAGCCTTTTAAGAAGAAAAGCCAAAGATATTTCAAGAGGGTTTCTTTATCTTGGGAGGGAGCCACAGGGGAGATTTCAATGACCAGCCATATGCAGAAGGCCCAGAGGTACAACTCTAGAGTGACCAATGGGGACTCTAGAGATTTACAGTCTCTTCCTGCCCTCGCCTGGCTCTGGAACCTTGGACAAAGCCCTTCCCCACATTCCTTTGCTCCTTCACCAAGTCACCCAATCTACCTTCCGCACCTGGGACAGGCAGGCTATGGTTTCTTGGGTCCCTCCCATCTGTGGAAACGTGACCGAGGGGGGAGTGTGGTGTGGGAGGTCAGATTTCCTGGAGTGGTTGGATCTGGGAACTTCTTTAGAATCTTTTGTCTGACATCCTGTCTGTAAAATCATCGTCATATGAAACAACTTCAAGGTGTTAGCTGTGACTTGTGTTATTATTTCATTTTGGGGGGTTCATTCAACAGAAATTCCAATGGTTGAAATAATGGCCAAATATTCCCCAGGTCATAGGGAATGTCCTGGTGTCAGAAAGATGACAGTCCCTGTTCTCAGGGCTCTCAGTATCCAATCAACTAGTCAATCAGCAAACAAGCATGTATTAGAGGTGTGCTATTTGGGGGGCAGCTAGATGGTTCAATGGATAGAGTGCCAGGCTTAAAGTTAGGAGGTCCTGGGTTCAAATCTGGTCTCAGACACTTAGCTTCGTGATCTTGGGCAAATCACTTAAGCCCCATCACCTAGTCCTTACCTTTCTTCTGCCTTGGAACCCACACTTAGTATCAATTCCAAGACAGAAGGGAAGGTTTTTAGAAAAAATTGGTCGTTTGCCAGGCAATATGCTATTTGAGCTCTGGGAATTGTGATACCTGAAAGAAAAACTCAGAGAAACAATCACTAGTCAACGGATGGTTGTGAGTCAACAGATTTTTTTTTTTTAAATATACCCAGCAAGGGAGATGCACACATAGAGAGAGAATGTGGCATAGGCTTGATTTTCCTGTAAGATTTCTTTTCAGTCATTCAGTCAACAGGCAACAGCACTTCTTCAAACAATCAATAAATATAAATAAGGACCTATTAAGTGCCATGAGCTGTGCTAAGGGCTGGGGATATGAAAAGAAAAAAAAAACAAGCAGCGTCTGCTTTCAAAGAGCTCACTGCCCAAGTGCCTACTATTTATTTATTTACAATTGATTTACTTTCTATCTTAGATTCAATTCTTTTTTTTTTCTAATAAACTCTTACCTTCTGCCTTAGAATCAATGCTATAGTACTGGGCTAGGCAAAGGGGGTTTAGTGACTTACCCAAAGTCACACATCTAGGAAGTGTCTGAGGCCACATTTGAACCCAGGTCCACCTGGTTCTCTATCCACTGGGCTACCTAGCTGCACTTGTGACTCCTTTTTATTAAGCATTAAGAACTGGGAAAAGAAGGGCAAAAGATAGTCCCTGCTGTCAAGGAACTCACAGTCTAATGGGGGAGAGAACATGCAAACAACTTTTACAAGTGAATTTTGATAGGATAATTTGGAAATAATCAGCGAAGGGAAGGCTCTAGTACTAAGGGGAATTGGGAAAGGCTTCCTGTAGAAAGTAGGGTTCTAGCTGGTTCTAGAAGAAAGCCAGGAGACCAAGATGAGGAAGGATGGGAGATAGCCAGAGAAAAGACACGGAGTTGGAAAGTGGAGTGTCTTAGTCATTTAACATCAAGGACACCAGTGCTGCTGGATCCCAGGTATGGGAAAGAGAAGAGAAGAAGGTGGAAAAAGACTAGAAAGGTAGGAAGGGGCCAAATGATATAGAAAAGCCACAAAATCAAAACAAATGTTTCTTTGTTCTGATAAGTGACACTAAGAAAGTGTAGGGAATTCTGGGAGTACAAGAAAACAAATTCATAGTCAGGGAAGGTAATATACATTTATATGGCACCTATGGGGTGTTCAAGAAGGACTAACACCTCTGGGGTCGGGGCTTGCTGAGCCTTCCTTAGGACTACTCATATCTGCCACCCAACTCTCACCTACGGCTCCAAGAAGTTATAGCATGGGTGGGAGCCACACCTTGGAAAACAATTTCAGCAAACAGGTTAAACCAGCCTGAAATGGCCTCAGACTCATCGGTGAGTTAGGGGGGTGTCTGGCCCAACCATGTGATTGACTACCCCCAGTGAAATGGGCGAATGACAACAATGTTCCAATGGCTCTGAAGGCCAATGAAGCGGATGCTGTAGAGTGCTTGGAGCTTGGTCAGACATGGAAGATGCCAAGGTCATCCACTGCCTCTGAGGCCTGTTACAAGGGAATCACTTTAAAAGACTGATATATATTAATTTAAGGTCGCCAAGGAATCAGCTATGTAATTCCTAAATGAAAAACTCAAGTCAGCCGTCAGCCTTTTTTGGAGTTTAATTACAATAGGAGCAAGAAAGGAATTAGAGATATATATAGAGAGAGAAAGGGGAGAGAAGGGAATAGGGCTTAAATACCCCTTCTGTTTAGGCTGGGCCAAAAGGCCCAAGCCCTTAGATAGCTGGGGCAAAGAAAAGAGATCAGTCCCTTTCACTCACGTGTCCAAAATGGAGAAACAGTCTCAGAGGCCCCCACCTTCAGCTTCCTTCAGAGCAAGCTTCCTCAGAACCCAGGAACCACACCGACCCACCAAAATCAACCACCCCCAGTCTCCAGACCCTCCTATCTTTAAGGACACCATCCAAGTTGCCTCCCCTCAGTCCTCACATCTACCAATCACTCTTCATCAATTTCCCTGTCAATGGAGGCTCTCGCTTAACCCAGGACCGCCCAGAGGTTTCTGGCTTTTGCACATGTCTGTTGAAGGTCATATTTTCAAATGATTAAATCTATACTCCTTTGCTACAGCCCTTTCTAAATCCTGTTAACTTGAGTATGGTAGAGATTGGAATAATTAAATTTTGATCTAGGCTGCAGCCCTTACTCAATCCTATTAGGACTGAATAGGGTGGAGATTTATTCCAAGTATCTCCATTGTATCAATTCTAAAATCAATCAAGACTCAAAGAAATTCCTGTTCTATGCTTAAGCATAGATCAAAGTCCTTTCCATTGTTCAGCAAAGGGTTTCTGTCCTAAAGTAATCTTAAGAAGGGAAGAGAAGGAACCTCCCATGCCAATGGAGTTCCCATTCCAATAGACTATCAGTAAGAAATTTTCCAAGTATGAAATATCCCAATGGTGAAATTTTCAACAATTATAAGTCTAAGGAAATTTGAGGTTTACAATCCCCCCTGATGATCATTGGGAGACTAGTCTCCCCATTGATCATTTAACATAATCATTTTGTAGTTCTAAATTCACTTCTAACTAAAGATATACACAATATTCAATTTTCTAAGAGAAATTAGAATAGTGAGAGAGGAAATAGAAAAGAAAAGAAAGCAAAACCAATGTTTGCTAGGCGCATTGACAGAAAGCCAAATTAGGGGCAGTCCCTTTTGGCATAAATGTTACAATAAATGTTCAATCAAAAGTTCAGTCCAATCAATCACATCCAAAGTTCATTCTTGATCTTCTTGATGAAGTGTAGGTTTTTGGCATCTTTCTGCAACAGTTCATTCTCTGGATATAAAAGTTTCAAGCTTCTTTCTTGAAGATCTTTCCTCGAACAAAATCAAAATCTTTGAAAATTTTTTATAACAGTAAAATCTTAAACAAAAGTCTTGGATTTTTATAAAAATAAAATCTCAAACAAAAAAAAATTCAAAAATTCTTAGATTTTAAATTAAAATACAATCCCCCCTGAAGTAAGTAAAAAAAAATATCAAGTTTAGCTCAGAATGCAATGTTCAGTTATGGGGGTGTATGTGTCAATTATCAAAAGAATAGAAAAATAATCAAAAACATAAGAAAAATTCAAAATAGGCCTTGTATAGGTCCAGTTTAAAGTAATTTCTATCCCACAAGTATGTAGGACAGAATACAGTAATATTTCACTTAGCCATTTGTAGCCAAGACTACAGGAAGTTGCCATAATATAAGAAGGAAAGAATTAGAATTCTATTTTGATGGGGAAATGTCATTCCCTTGTCTGATTTTTTTTTTTTCAGAGATATAGGGAGCCAGCATGATAGTCAAGCTTTGTACTTGTTTGAGTACTTCAAAAGGAGTGTAGATACAAGGAAGTCCTACGACTTAAACATAAGTTAAGCGTCGCAACCTTGAGTCTCACTTTAATATTTCATGTGTGCTCTATTGGCACTATTCAGGTTTAGTCTGTGCTCCTTGTTTTTATCCCTTTTCCTGGAATCAGACACAAACATTAATCACAGTCCTATAATATTTTATCAATAAATGGCAGGTTCCCATAGTTTAAAGCCTTTAGGCATATATTGATATTATAGCAAGAGTATATATATTAACTTGTATTACTGCAGGGAAAAAATATTAATATTAATTATGTGTACCTTCAGTACAAAAATGAGAAAAAAAATCAAATATTCTGATCAAAAAATAAAAGAAAAGAAATAAGAAAAAATAAGAAAAAAATCAGTAATTCAATATATTCTTGAAAAAAAAAACATCTATTTGTCTATGGATTATTATCTCCAATTCTTATGATAAGATAGAGTCACAATTCATATGATAGGATAGAGTCAATCAGTCTCAGCAGAAGATGCTTTCTTCACATGTGAGCAGTGAATCCAAGAGTCTCTTTCTCCAATCTTTATAGATGTTGGAGTAGTTAATAATATTTGGAATGGTCCTTCCCATGAAGGTTCAGTTGCTCCAGTTCGCTTGAAATTCTTGATATAAACTTTATCTCCTGGGTTCAGGTCATGCAGAGAAAAGTCTAATGGTCCAGCTTGTACTGCAGCTCCAGATTCATGAAGTTCACGTAGTTTGTGCTGTAACTCCTGTATATAGGAAGCAATAGTAATATCTCCCCCTAATAGCGATGTATAAGCCGGGGAGAAAGGCTTAGCCTGTATAGGCGGATGTCCAAAAAGCATCTCAAATGGTGAAATATGTAAGTCTCCTCTAGGCCTGCTTCTAAGATAAAATAGGGCCAGAGGGAGAATTTCAGGCCATTTTAAATGGGTCTCAGTGCATAATTTTCCAATCATAGTCTTAAGTTCTTTATTCATCTTTCCTACTATTTGGATAGGAGAAAAAAAAACTGAAAAAGGTTAATTAATATCAACAAAATCAATACAATCTAAGAAGAATCATCTTTATTATACTGGGAAGTTCCCTGGGCACCCTCCTGAAGGGCACCTCTCTGAGGGTCATTAGTACCTCGAGTAATTTTTGGACGAGCGCCATTTCTCATATATTGTTGAGTATTATCATTAAAATTTTCTTCAATTTGAGCATTGTCATTAAATTCCCAATTCCTATTTCTATAATTCTGGTTTCTAAAGTTCTTATTTCTATATTCATTATAGTTATTTCCATAGTCATTATTATAATTTCTAGAATTCTGGTTTCTATAACCATTATCATAATTTCTATAGTTATTATTTCTAAAACCATTATTAAACTGTGTATTCCTTCCAAACATCTTAAGAAAGGTTCTACATTCCATCATTTTGTGGCCCTTCTTCTCACAGAAGTGGCAAGTAATGGATTGATAATTGGATTTCTGGAGAGGGGCAATTGTAGTTGGTTCATTATCATGCCCACTTTCTAATTTAGTTATCCTATCTATTACACATCTCATTTTTTTTTTCATTTCCTCCATGTCATCATTATTCTCTTTCTCCTTTTCTTCGTTTCCCTTAAAAACATATATAGCTGTTTTTCGCAATTCTTCAAGGTCCATATCTGACCATCTTGGGCATTGTGTTTTAAAATAATTTTTAATTACTTTGCAAGAATTGTTTACAAATATTCTTCTAACTTGTCTTAAACTATTCTCTTTATTTAAGTCCCAATCTAAGTATCTGTCCCCAAACTCGATAATTCTGTCCATAAATCTGGAGGGTGTTTCGTTTTCCTTTTGCTTAATTTTTTCCAGTTCCATCCACTTATCTGTACTGTCCGCACATTCCTTCATGGCCGTGAGGATGGCCTCTCTACAACGGTATAGTTGTAGATAGTCCTCAGGATTATTATAGTCCCATTCGGGATCCTGAGATGGCCAATGTGCTGCATTACGCCCCCGGGTTTTGTTGACATGAGCAATTATTTTATTTTTTTCACGTTCACTTAAAAAAGCCTGTAGTAAGCTCTCAACGTCCTTGTAAGACGGATTATATTGAAAAAATATGTCTCCCATCTTTTTTGTTACTAGAAAAGGATCTTGTTCATATGTGGGGATATTTCGTGTAAATTCATTTATTTCTTGGGGAGTAAACGGTATCCTATGTCTTAAAGTCACCACATCCCCATTTCGTCCTATTTCAGGTACTTCTCTTAGAGGAAACAGGCCTCTAGTTGAATTTTGCACCTGTGGGTCAGTTTGACAAGGACAGGTTTCTCTAGGAGGACAAGATCTCCCTTGCATTGGAATTTGGTTTTCTGTAGGAGAAGGAACATGAGAAGCTGGGATTGCAGGGGAAGGGTTTTGGGGATTAAATTCAGACAAGATTTGCACTACACGAGAGAAGCAGTCTGTTAACTGGGCTATAGGGAAGGTGTTTTCCATCTCTATTTCAGGGAAGGAAATTTCCTCATTCAAAGGTTCAGAAACAGGTCTGTTTCTGGTAGAGTGGTTTTTTGCCAATTGATCCTGTAAGAAACTTTTTAGATCTTCTAATTGGGCTTGCATTTTATCCTCAATTTTTCCTATTTTATCTTCCATATCTCCCATTTTATCCTCAATATTTCCTATTTTATTCTCAATATTTCCTATTTTATCCTCAAGTTTTTCTATTTTATTCTCAATATTTCCTATTTTATCCTCAATTTTTTCTATTGTATCCTCAATTTTTTCTATTTTATCCTCAATATTTTCTATTTTATCCTCAATATTTTCTATTTTATCCTCATTTTTTTTCATTTTATCCTCAACATTTTCTATTTTATCCTCAATATTTTCTATTTTATCCTCATTTTGTTTTATTTTATCCTCATTTTGTTTTATTTTATCCTCATTTTGTTTTATTTTATCCTCATTTTGTTTCATTTTATCCTCATTTTGTTTTATTTTATCCTCAATATTTTTTATTTTTTCATCTCTAAATATAGTATTGAGGAGTACAAAAATGACAGTACCTATTAATATAAAAATTTGGAGGTATCCTTCATTCCTCAATGCCCCTACTTCTTCAGCTGCCATATAATTGTCAAAGAATGTAGTACCCATTTTTATATATATATTTTGTAATTTCACAAAACACGTGGGGAGCAGGGCAAAGCAACAAACTTTCCACAGGGTTTTTTTTTTTTTCTAATCCAGGAAGTTGTTCCTTAAGGGAAAGGATATTTAGAAACAGTTCTTCCAGCCAGGACTTTAGAGTCCTGTTGCTGAGATTTAAAAACAGCTGTTTTCTGTCTATCAGAGTCACACAGCTGGGAAGTATCTGAGGTCCGATTTGAACCCAGGACTTTCTGCCTCTAGGGCTGGCTCTCAATCCACTGAGCTACCCAGCTGTCCCTTAAGATTAAAGGGAAGAAAAAGAAAAAACTGCTGATTCCAATTTAACTTAAGGAGAAAAGAGAAAAAGTTTTTTATACTCACGTGTTCTAGCAGCTGTGTCTTTAAGCCAAGTTTTTTGTTAAAAAAAAAAGAACTAAGTGGTGAAACAGTATAGTAAAAAGGCAAGGAAAAAGTTTTATTGAGAGGATTCTTTAGACTCCCGTGTGGTCAGCCACAATGTTACAAGGGAATCACTTTAAAAGACTGATATATATTAATTTAAGGTCGCCAAGGAATCAGCTATGTAATTCCTAAATGAAAAACTCAAGTCAGCCGTCAGCCTTTTTTGGAGTTTAATTACAATAGGAGCAAGAAAGGAATTAGAGATATATATAGAGAGAGAAAGGGGAGAGAAGGGAATAGGGCTTAAATACCCCTTCTGTTTAGGCTGGGCCAAAAGGCCCAAGCCCTTAGATAGCTGGGGCAAAGAAAAGAGATCAGTCCCTTTCACTCACGTGTCCAAAATGGAGAAACAGTCTCAGAGGCCCCCACCTTCAGCTTCCTTCAGAGCAAGCTTCCTCAGAGCCCAGGAACCACCGACCAAAAACTCCACCCTCCTATCTTTAAGGACACCATCCAAGTTGCCTCCCCTCAGTCCTCACATCTACCAATCACTCTTCATCAATTTCCCTGTCAATGGAGGCTCTCGCTTAACCCAGGACCGCCCAGAGGTTTCTGGCTTTTGCACATGTCTGTTGAAGGTCATATTTTCAAATGATTAAATCTTTGATCCTTTGCTACAGCCCTTTCTAAATCCTGTTAACTTGAGTATGGTAGAGATTGGAATAATTAAATTTTGATCTAGGCTGCAGCCCTTACTCAATCCTATTAGGACTGAATAGGGTGGAGATTTATTCCAAGTATCTCCATTGTATCAATTCTAAAATCAATCAAGACTCAAAGAAATTCCTGTTCTATGCTTAAGCATAGATCAAAGTCCTTTCCATTGTTCAGCAAAGGGTTTCTGTCCTAAAGTAATCTTAAGAAGGGAAGAGAAGGAACCTCCCATGCCAATGGAGTTCCCATTCCAATAGACTATCAGTAAGAAATTTTCCAAGTATGAAATATCCCAATGGTGAAATTTTCAACAATTATAAGTCTAAGGAAATTTGAGGTTTACAGGCCATCGTCAATGGTCTCAACTTTTGTCTTGCCACTGGGTTTCGGTGACTCTGGAAGGCAGGGAGACTTTGTGTGACTCTGCCTTGCTGAAATCCAACTCATGCTCAAGTCAAGATATTGGTCCTCTCCAAAAGTGAAATATAGACCACAACGGCAGCATCTTTTCTGTGCCAGGAACTTGATTATTTCATTACATCCTCCCAACGGCCCTGGGTGGCAGGTGCTGTTACTATCTCCATTTTACAGGTAACTGAGGCAGATAGAGATTAAGTGATCTGTGCAGGGTTGCCCAGGAAGGATTTGAACTCAGGTCTTCCTAACTCCGTGTCTAAGCTCTATCTCTATGCTACCTAGTTGCAGTTTAAAAAATATCTGCTTTAGCAAGACAGGTAGTATATGATATAAACATTTAAAGCAGGTTATCAGTGATATGTAGTACAGGCAATTAATGATAGAAAGAAACAGTTGTTCAAAGTGGACACAAGTGAGTTCTATAAGACATTTTGCTTACTTAGCAAACCACTGATTTCTTCAAACTAAGTTGGAATAACTTGGACTTGAAGGCAGTTAAATTCTGTTTCAGGATAAAAAGATAAGAATAATACTCTCCCTGCCCCAAAGATACTACATTCAAAAGAACTTCAAAATAGGAATATACAAAATAAATTCAAGGTACTTGAGCCACAGAGTGTTGTAGTTCCTCTACATAAAAGAAGTCAAGAAGATTGCTATCAGAAATAGATGGATTTAAATCCCATCTCAGCATTTCTGTAACATTGGGCATTGCATGCCTTAGTTTCCTCATCTGTAAAATAAGGACATAAGCTTGTGTTTTTACCTCATACCCTAAGATTGGCAAAAATGACAAAATATGGAAATAATTACTGCTGGAAGGGTTGTGAGAAAATAGGCACACTGGTGCATTCTTGGTGGATTTGTGAATCAGGATAACCATTTCAGGAAGTTATTAGGAATTGTGCAAGTAAATGACTAAAATACCTGACCCCTTGGACCTAGAGATTCTATGACTAGGATTATAATCAGAGGAAGTCTTTGATAAGAAGAAAGTTCCCATATACACCAAAATAATACTTTTTTTGTGATGGCTTAAGAACTTGAAACAAAGTAGATGCCCACCGATTTAGGAATAGCTAACCAGATTTTGATACATTAATGTAATAGAATATGACTGTGCTTTAAAACATGACAAAGAAGAATGGAAAGTTCTCCATGAGCTGCTGAAGAGTGAAGTGGAGTCAAGAAGATATACAATAGTAACTACAACAATAAAAAAGGAAAACATCCACTTTGGGGAAATAAGATGGTGAGTAAAGAATGCTCCCAGCTTACCCAAACCCACCTCCAAACACACACACAGACACACACACACACAGAAAATATTCCTCAAAATAAAGAAAAGCAGAAGGAATTCAGCTCATGGGCAAGTGAGAATAGCCTAGTGAGAAAAGATCAGGGAACCAGCTTAGTGAGGACCAATCCACTGAACGTGGTCTAGGGAAAGGTACTGGGAGGACCAGCCCACCAAATGCAGCCCAGGGAAAGGTACCAGCAGGACAAGCCCACAGAATGCGGTACAGGCAGGACCAGCCCATTAGTGTAACCCAGGAAAGGGTACAGGGGGGACCAATCCAAAGAACTCAGTCCTGGGGAAAGATGCCAGTGGGACCAGCTCACCCAGCATGACCTGGGAGAAAAGGACCATAGAATTGGGGTTGGACCACTTACTCAGATACCAGGGGAACAAGCAACAGGGAGAGAGGAATATAGCTGGACAAAACAGCTGCTAATATCCCTACAGCAAGCCAGTCAAGCCACCCACTTTAAAGTGCACACTTTGGGACCCAAGCACCAAAGCAGACTACAATGCAGGTTTGGAACAGTATTCCCTCTACATTAGGAGCAAAACAGAACTTTAAAATATAGACAAAGTTATGGGGGGTGAAGTGGGTATGAAAAACTTGGAAGGGGGCAGCTGGGTGGCTTAGTGGATTGAGAGTCAGGCCCAGAGATGGGAGGTCCTGGATTCAAATCTGGCCTCAGACACTTCCCAGCTGTGTGACCTTGGGCAAGTCACTTGACCCCCATGGCCTAGCTCTTACCACTCTTCTGCCTTGAAACCAATACATAGTATTGATTCCAAGACAGAAGGTAAGGGTTAAAAAAAAAACTGGTAAAATAACAAAAGAAAAACTTTCCCTCCCCTTTTTTTTAACAGAAGCAAAAAAGAATTGATAGGGAAGATCAGAATACAAACCCTTGCCCTTGGGAAAGGGCAACAATGCCAAAATGGAAACATGTGATAAGCCTCAAAGGCAAGGACAAAAGGGTGTTCCTAACTTCAAAAGAATCTGTAGAAGAACTTGAAAAGAAGTTAAAAAATCAAATAAGAGAAATGACGGAGTCAATAGCTTGGGAAAAAATTCAGTGAAGAAAACACTTTTTTAAATACTTGAATGGGCCAAATGGAAAAGTAAACCCAAAAGTTTAAGGAAGAAAATAACTTCCTAAAAATTAGAATTGAGCAAGTGGAAGTTAATGACTCCATAAGAAATCAGGAAACAATAAAAAAATTAGAAAAATGAAAAAATCTTAAACATCTCACTGGAAAATCAATTGATTTGAAAATGAGATACAAGAGAGATAATCTAAAAACCATCAGAATATGTGAAAACCATGATCATAAAAAAGATCCTGGACAACACATTAAAAGAAATAATCAGGGAAAACTGTCTTGATATCCTTAAGCTAGAGGGGAAAATAAAAACTGAAAGAATCCACCAGTTCTTCCTGAAAGAAACCCTGAAATGAAACATTCCAGGACTAGTATAGCCAAATTTCAGAATTCCCAGGCCAAGGGAAAAGTACTGCTAGTACCCAGAAGGAAACAATTCAAATATTGGGGACCTACAGTCAGGAACACATATGTTCTGACAGGTTCTACTTTAAAGGAATGGAAGGTGTGGAATATGATATTCCAAAAGGCAAAGCATTTAGGATTACAAACAAAAATCACCTACCCTGTGAAGGAAAAAATGGATATTTAATGAAACAGAGAACTTACAGCTATTCCTGACAAAAAGATTAGAGTTTAAACGAAAATCTGGGGATCAATTTCAACACTCAAGAGAAGTATAAAAAGGTAAACAGAAAAGTGAAAACCTAAGGGAGTCAATAAGGTTGAACTAATTGTATCTTTGCATGGGAAGATGATAATTAAGATACTTAAGACATTTATGTTACTAGAGATATTTGAGGTACTTAAAGAATCCCTAATACTTAAGGTATATTAGTAATAATAATCAATATTAAGCTATTAAGCATTAATACTTAAATAGACAGAATGAAGGAAATTTAATAGGATGGAATAATCCCCAAAAATAAATAAATAAATGAATTGGTAAAGGATGCATGAGAAGGAGGAATATACTGGGAGAAGAAAAAAAGAGAGATGGAAGGGGGTAATTACATGATGTTACATAAAAATGCACATAAGAGTCAGTACAGTGGAGAAGAAGATGGGTGGGCAATACATAAGCTTTCTCTCATCTGAATTGGTTCAAACCAGGAATAATATCCACATTCAGTCAGCTGTAAAAATATATCTCAACCTGTCAGGAGGTGGAGGGAATAAAAGAAGGATGGGATGGACAAAAAGGAGGGTGATTTGAAGGAAGTGGTCAAAAGCAAAATGTCTGTGGACAATGAAAGGCTAAAAAGAGAGCAAGAGAAGCATAAACAAGGGGAAAATAAAGAAACATTTTGTAATCATAACTGTGAATGTAAATAGGATGAACTCACTCGGAAGAGACTAGCAGAATGGATTAAAAACTAGAACCTTACAACATACTGTATATAAGAACGACCTCAAAGGCAGGAAAATACACATAGTCTAGGGTAAAAGGTTGGAACAGAATTTACTGTGCATCAGTAAAGTAAAAAAAAAAAGCAGGGGTAGCAATCATGATCTCAGACAAAGCAAAGGTAAAAACTGATCCAATTAAAAGAGAAAGGGAAGGAAGTTAAATCTTGTTAAAAGGTATCATAAACAATTAAGTAGTACAAATACTAAACATATATGCACCAAATGACAAAGCATCCAAATTCCTAAGGGAGAAATTAACATGAATTAAAGGAGTTTCTCAATAAAACTATACTAGTAGGGGACCTCAACCTTCCCCTCTCAGAACTAGATAATTCCAACCACAAAATAAACAAGAAAGAAATTATGGTGGTAAATAAAACTTTAGAAAGTTATGATATGATAGACCTCTAGAGAAAATAGAAAGGAATATACCTTTTTTTCTCAGCAGTGCATAGCACCTTTATAAAAACTGCTTACATAAAGGGGAACAAAAACATCACAACCAGATGAAGAAAAGCAGAAATATTAAATGCATCCTTTTCAGATTTTAACACCATTAAAAAAAAGTACATTCAACACAAAGCAGCAGAAAGAAAAGAAATTAACTGGAAGCTAAATATTCTTATCCTAAAGAATGAGTGAGTCAAAGAACAAATTATAGAAATAATCAATAATTTCATTGAAGAAAATGACAATGAGGAGACATCATACCAAATGGGATGCAGTCAAAGTAGTACTGAGGAGGAAATTCATACCTCTAAATGCTTACATTAATAAAATAGAGAAAGAGCATATCAATCAATTATGTATCTAAAAAACCTAGGAAAAGAACAAATTAAAAAATATAAATGGAAGGAACAATCACAAAAAAGAAAAAATTAAAAGTCAATGTTCAAAATTATAAGGAATAAATATGGCTCAAAGAAAGAGGACTTAACTCCTTACACCTTTACAAAGTGATAGTTCCATAGAAGTTGTACATTGCAAATATTTTTAGATTTTTTTTGATGTATTGATCAGTTTTGCTGCTTATTTTCCTGTTTTTTTTTTTTAAACTCAAAAATACTATTTAAGATCTGGGACAGCTCTCTGAAAGGGAGAGAGAGGAATGTCTGCAAAAATTATAATGCTATAAAAAACAAAAGACATCAATACATTTGTTAAAAAATAATGATCTTTAAGTTCCCATTCACTTAACTCCATAATCCTCCAATACTTTGGGAGAAGGGTAAAGAGACTAGTAGCTGGGGAATCTGGAAAGTAGCACCAGTTGAGCCTTGAGAATGAGAGGCGAGGAGGACAAATATTCTAGGTATGGAGGAGGCAGTCTTTGTGAAGGTCTAGGACATAGCAGAGCTTAGTGGGTTTGGGGGTTCCTCTTGTTTCTCTGTTCTAGCCTCCTGGCAGTCTTGAAGAAGAGATTTGGACTACTGTGGAGTAAGTGTGCTGGAAAGACTATAGAGACATATGTTGTGCAACATATATATATGTGACCTATTTCTCAATGGAGGGGAAAGGGAAAATGAGACTGACTTTACAGGAAATGATTCAGAAACGTGTTTTAGAGAGCAATGGTCATAACTTCACAGTCACAGTGGAAAGAGCCCTGTGAATAAGGAGAACTGGGTTCCACTACAACTTTATCAGTCTTTTTTATTATGGAACCTTGAATTGCTCAATATAGTCAACAAAGTTTATTAACTTCCTCTGGGCTAACTGTGTGACTTTGTGTAAGTAACAACCCCAAATGCCTGGTCCTTGCCACCCTTCTGTCTTAGAAATGACACTAAAACAGGAAGGTTTAAAACAAAATTCCATATGGGCAGCTAGGTGGCAAAGTGGATAGAGTGCTAAGCCTGGAAACTCATCATCCTTAGTTCAAATCTGACCTCAGACACTTGCCAGTTGTGTGACCTTGAGCAAGTCACTTAACCCTGTTTGCCTCAGTTTCCTCATCTATAAAATGAACTGGAGAAGCAAATGGAAAACCACTCTAGTATCATTGCCGAGAAAATCCCAAGTGGGGTCAAGAAGAACTACACATGACTGAGAAACAACTTGACAACAAAATTCCTTTTTTTTGCAGGATCTGGGCTCACCCTCACAAATAAATAACTGAATGACTGTTGAGATGAAAATTCTTTGGACATTATGCAATAATTTATATTTATTACATACTGAAAGCAGGTTGGAGAGAGGACGGGTACATATTCACATGACAGTGCACCTTGTGTCTCTGTTCACTCTTGCTGCTTCCTAGCCAAGAGAATAATGTACCCGAGCTGCCCCATTGGGCAAATCCCTAGACTAAGAGCACTGCTGTTTCCTGGATCCCTAATTTATAACCCGTTGACATCATCCTTCTGGGTCAGCCCGGTTGGAGAGGGCCAGGTCAGAGGGCAGTCTTCCAGACACCGGGAGTCACATGGGACAAGAAGCAAGCATCTTCTGGGATGCCGGGGAGCCACGATGCTGCTAGCATCCTCCCATAGTCCCCATGTGCACCCAGTCAAAGGCTGGCCTGAAACTGAAATGGACTTCTACAACTTTCCTTCTTTTTTTTTAAATTTATTTTTCCATATAGTTTTTTTAAATTTATTTAATTAATTTAGAATATTTTTCTATGGTTCCACAATTCATGTTATTTCCCTCCCCTCCCCCAGCCCCCTCCCATAGCCAAGGAGCAATTCCACTGGGTTTTACACGTGTCATTGATCAAGACCTGTTTCCATATTATTGATGTTTGCACCAGGATGATGGTTTAAAGTCCACATCCCCAATCATATCCCCATCAACCCATGTGATCAAGCACACAACTTTCCTTCTTAAAAGGAAAAAGGGACACAAATTTACATTAAATTCACACATGGATGATAAAGCATTTATTAGCTCCTTGCGCTGTTTTGAGCCCTATGCTAAGCACTGAGGAATACAAATAGAAAATCTGAGAAAAATCTTTGCCTTCATAGAGTTCACATTCTAATAAGAGGAAGGGCAGGATCAACACACGTAGGAGATTTTTGTTGCAATTTACATAGAAAGGTCCATGTGCTTAGGGCACAATAGCAAAGCAGAGGGTAATGTATCATTAAAAAAAAATCTTTACCTTTTGTCTTAGTATCAATTCCAAGGTAGAAGAGTGGTAAGGTCTCGCTTAGAACAAATACTAAGTATTAGTTCTGAGGCTGAAGAGTAAGTAGTAAGGGCTAGGCAATGGGGGTTAAGTGACTTGCCCAGGGACACAAGGACGTATCTGAGGTCAGATTTGAATCCAGGTTCTCCTATTTCCAAACCTGGTACTCTTCACTGTGCTACCTAGATGTCCTATAATGTATTATCTTTAATGTCAAAAAGATTGTTTCTGGCTCTGGATCATCAGACAACACCAAGGACTTTGGTGGTGAGGCTTTGAGGCTTCGGTAGCTGTAGCTGCTAAGTAGCATTTGGGCAATATTTGGAGGTGACTGTCAAAGGGGTGGCAACAATACTTCCTGTGAAAAGTCACCATCTGTCTCCCTCTCAAGTGCTATGTTACTACAGCTAGGCTGGCTCGCCTCATTCTCAGAGCTCTTTCCACTGCAAGGTATGTTCATTTCTCTCTAAAGCACATATTCCTGAGCCCTTTCCTGTAAAGTCAATCTCATTTTCCTTTTGCCCTCCACTGGAAAACAGGCCACATGTAAGTGTTGCATAACATTTAACACTATGATCTTTCCAGGACCTTTGCCTGCACGTGGAGATGGCTGGTCTCCTTCTCCACATCATCCTTCTTGACTTCTCCAGCTTTTGATACTACTGGGAGACTGGGAGACATTCTCTCCCAGCCTCCCCTCTTCCCTGGGTTCTCATGACATCTCTTGGTTATATAGCACTTAAAGCTTTGCCATATATCATTTCATTGATCTCCCACAACAACCTGGTGAGGCAGGTGCTATTTTACAGCTGAAGAAACTGAGGCAGAAAGAAGTTAAGTGGCTTGTTCTTTATCATAGAGCTAGTAAGAGTCTGAGGCAGAGCTTCAGTTTTTTCTGACTAATCCCATTGCTCTACCTAGTGAGCCACCTAGCTGCCTGTAAGGAAAGAAGGATTTTTCTCCTATCTGATCAATCTCTTCCAGTCTCTTTTGCTGGAATGTGAACACTCTATTCTTGGCTATCTCTGAGAGCTCTGTCCTGGAATCAATTCTCTTCTCTCTGTATACTTTTTCTTGGTATGGATTCAAGTATGATTTTAATGCAGATAATATCCAGATATCTTTTTATTTTTTTAAACCCCTATCTTCCTTCTTAGAATCAATACCAGTATTGGTTCCAAGGAAGAAGAGTAATAAGGGCTAGGGAATGGGGAGGTCAAATGACTTGCCCAAGGTCACACAGCTAGGAAATGTCTGAGGCCAGATTTGAACTGAAGACTTCCATCTTAGAATTTATACTATGTATTAGTTCCAAGACAGAAGAGCACTAAGGGCTAGGCAATGGGGGCTAAGTAACTTGTCCAGGGTTCCACGGTTAAGAAGTATTTTCCAGGAGTGTATGGGGTGCTCAGGGAGGGGTAATATCTCTGGTATGGAGGGCTTGTGGGGTGTATGGGGTGCTCAGGGAGGGGTAATATCTCTGGTATGGAGGGCTTGTTGTGCCCTCCTAGGGCAGCTCTCCAGCCTCTGACCCCCACCTGACACCCAGCTCTCACTTGTGGCTCCCAGTAGCTGCTAGCATGTGGCAGCGGCCACACCCCGGGCAACAGCTTTGACAGGCTGGCCAAACCTTGTGAGGGTAGCCATCGGGTCATCGACCCCTGGTGAACCAGGGCTTTGCTCACCCAGCATGTGGAGACTGCTTCGGCTGAACAGATGGAAGAAACCAATAAGAAGGTTCAACGGCTGAGATGGCGACGCAGCAAAGCACTGTGTAGTGCTTAGGGCGTGTTGGAGCACAAAGGACAACACGACCATCCAATGCAGTTGAGGAAGTCTCCAGGCGTAACGACTTTTCGTGCCACTGGACCCAGGCTTCCAACGCCAAGAGAGTGGGACTGTCTCTGTGCATCGGCTTTTCCACTTAAATCTCTTTCACGCACAAGTATCTTTGTGCACACTCATCTATCCTGACCCCGTCCACCCTCTTCAAGACCTGCAGCGATGGGGGAGTGGCGACACAACAGGTGGAGGTGACCACTGGCAGTTGTAGTCACGATCCTGCACGTAGGCGGCCCATGGACCAGTGGTCGCTCGGCCCTGTGGGCAGCAGGGACATTCGGCAGCATCCTGGGTGACTGAGCAGCCCTCTCTAGGACAGCACTGCTCACCCTAATCAAGGGAGGGGACTAGAAAAGGTGTCCCAAACATTGTCTGCCCTACAAACACCCGGTCAGCATACCACGGCTGGCAGGTCATCCTTTTAAGTGGTCGAAATCAAAGAAAAAATACAAAGAAACTCCTACTAGGAGCATGGAACATCAGGACATTACTTGATAGAGAGAATACCCCAAGACCTGAGAGAAGAACAGCTCTAATCGGTAAAGAACTAGCGCGATATAACATCGACATCGCAGCCTTAAGTGAAACACGCTTACCAGAAGAGGGATCACTTAGTGAACCCACCACTGGCTACACCTTCTTCTGGAAAGGTAGAGCCTCAAATGAAGACAGAATCCACGGTGTTGGCTTGGCCATCAAGACCAAACAGCTCAAACAGCTGCCAGACTTGCCTGTGGGCATCAGCAAGAGGCTCATGAAGATCCGTTTGCCTTTCAGCAAAGACCAGTATGCCACAATCATCAGCACATATGCCCCAACACTGACCAGCACAGAGGAGACCATCGAGCAGTTCTACTCTGACCTGAGTGCCGTCCTGCACTCAGTGCCCACAAATGACAAGCTGATACTACTGGGAGACTTCAACGCCCGTGTTGACCAGGACCATGAAAGATGGAAAGGAGTGCTCGGCAAACACGGCGTGGGCAAAATGAACAACAATGGCCTACTGCTACTCAGCAAATGCTCAGAGTTCGAACTCACCATCACGAACACTGTGTTCAGAATGGCGAACAAATATAAAACAATGTGAATGCACCCACGATCAAAACAGTGGCATCTCATTGACTACATCATTGTACGCCGGCAAGACATCCAGGATGTAAAGATCACCAGAGCCATGAGAGGAGCTGAATGCTGGACAGACCGCCGATTGGTTAGAGCAACTCTTCAAATGCGCATTGCGCCTCGCCATCCAAAACGCGCCCAGATAGTTCGCGCATTTTACAACATGAGTCATCTTAGAGATCCATCTTATTTGCAAACATTCCAGTCCTGCCTGGACAACAAGCTGTCTGCCAAGGGACCACTCAGTGGAAGCTCAACTGAGAAATGGAACCAGTTCAGAGAAGCAGTGAAAGAAACAACAAAGGCAGTCCTAGGCCCAAAACAATGCAACCACCAGGACTGGTTCAACAAGAACAACACTGCTATTGAAGTCCTATTGAGAAAGAAGAACAAAGCCTTTATGGAGTGGCAAAATAACCCAAACTCTGCTCCTAAAAAGGACAGATTCAAGTCTCTCCAAGCCACAGCACAGCGTGAGATCAGGAAGATGCAAGACCGATGGTGGGGAAAAAAGGCAGAAGAAATCCAGCGGTTTGCTGATACGAAAAACTACAAACAATTTTTCAGTGCCCTCAAGACTGTCTATGGGCCATTAAAACCCACCACCACTCCCTTGCTATCCTCTGACAGTGACACTCTCATAAAAGATAAAAAAGGCATCAGCAACAGGTGGAAAGAACACTTCAGTCAGCTTCTCAACCGACCCTCTTCAGTTGACCAAAGCACCCTTGACCAGATCCCCCAAAACCGCACCATTGAACAACTTGACGTCCCTTCTTCAATAGAGGAAGTCCAAAAAGCCATTAAACAAATGAGTGCAGGCAAGGCACCCGGTAAAGACGGGATCCCAACCGAGGTGTACAAGGCCTTAAATGGAAAGGCGCTCCAGGCATTCCACATAGTGCTGACCAGCATATGGGAAGAGGAAGACATGCCCCCAGAACTCAGAGATGCCTCCATCGTAGCCCTATACAAGAACAAAAACTCACGAGCAGCCTGTGACAACTACAGAGGCATCTCACTACTCTCCATTGCCGGAAAGATCCTCGCCCGTGTTATACTCAACAGACTCCTGTCATCTGTTTCAGAGCAGAACCTGCCTGAATCACAATGTGGCTTCCGACCAGATCGCAGCACCATCGACATGGTCTTCATGGAGAGGTAAATGCAGGAAAAATGCCTTGAGCAGAACCTGAGTCTCTACATTGTCTTCATAGACCTGACAAAGGTGTTCAACACAGTGAACAGGGATGCATTGTGGGTGATCCTCAGCAAGCTCGGTTGCCCAGCAAAATTCATCAAACTGATCCAACTCTTTCATGTCGACATGACAGGGGAAGTCCTATCTGGTGGAGAGACTTCTGATCGCTTCAACATCTCCAATGGCGTGAAACAAGGCTGTGTCCTCGCTCCGGTACTATTCAACCTATTTTTCACCCAAGTATTACGACATGCTGTCATGGATCTAGACCTGGGCGTCTACATCAAATACCGACTGGATGGCTCACTATTTGACCTTCACCGCCTGACCGCAAAAACAAAGACAACAGAGAGACTCATCCTGGAAGCTCTCTTTGCAGATGACTGTGCTCTCATGGCCCACCAAGAAAATCATCTCCAAACCATTGTGGACAGGTTCTCCACCGCAACAAAACTGTTTGGCCTGACTATCAGCCTCAGCAAAACAGAGGTGCTGTTCCAACCTGCACCAGGGAGGCCAACGAACCAGCCGTGCATTACAATCAGCGGCACGCAGCTTTCTAACGTCAACACTTTCAAGTACCTGGGCAGCACCATCGCCAACGACGGGTCCCTAGACCACAAGATTAATGCCAGGATCCAAAAGGCCAGCCAGGCACTTGGGCGGGTGCACTGCAAAGTCCTCCAACACAGCGGTGTAAGCACTGCGACGAAGCTCAAAGTGTATAACGCAGTGGTCCTCAGCTCTCTCCTGTACAGTTGCGAGACATGGACACTGTACTGGAAGCGCATGAAACAGCTGGAGCAATTCCACCAACGCTCTCTCCGGTCAATCATGAGGATCCAATGGCAGGACCGAATCACCAACCAGGAAGTCCTCGACAGAGCCAACTCCACCAGCATCGAAGTCATGGTCCTCCAAACCCAGCTACGATGGTCTGGACACATCATCCGCATGGACCCACAGCAAATACCAAGACAGGTATTCTATGGTGAACTGTCAGCTGGCCTCAGGAAACAAGGCCGACCAAAGAAAAGATTCAAGGATCAGCTAAAGTCCAACTTGAAGCGGGCTGGCATGACACCAAAGCAACTAGAACTCGCTGCCTCTGACAGAAGCAGCTGGCGAACCCACATTCACCATGCCGCCACCACCTTGGAAGATGAGCGACGTCGACGTCTTGCCGCTGCGCGTGAACGCCGACACCAGGCCACAACCGCACCTCCCGTAACAACTGGCGTCCCATGCCCCACGTGCCACACACTCTGCGCCTCAGCCTTTGGACTTCAAAGCCACATGAGGGTACACCAATAGATGATGATGCACAAAGACAATTGTCATTCTCGATCACTGAGAGACTACCACTGCCAGCTATCTTTTTCCTGAGAGGAAACAAGGTGTAATTAATGGATAGAAAGTTGGTCTGGGAGCTAGAAGCCCAGAGTTCAAATTGTCTCTAACATTTTCTGACTATGTGACCCTAAACAAGTTACTTAACTTTTCAGTACTCTAGAATGTGGTGTCAAACTCAAAGAAACAGTCCCTATTGGACAAATTGACTTAAAAAAACCCTCCATAGATTAATATTATCTATGTTGAATCATATTTTTATTTACTTCTATCATTTATTTTGTTTGTTTTATTTAAGTTTCTATTTAGTTATTTATTTTTGTTAAATGTTTTCCAATTACATTTTAATATGGTTCAGACTTTACTTAGGAGTATGGTGAGCTGTGAGGCTGAGGGTGACATGTTTGATGACATCTCTGTTCTAGGCAATACTCTAGACCAGTGATGGAAAACCTTTTAGAGGGGTGGGTAATGTCCTCAGCCACTGGTGGATAGGGGGAGGAGAGTAGCCTGGCCCCACATCCCTCTGGCTTTCTAGTAACAAACTCTGGTGAACTCTGTGCTGGGGCAACGGTGGGGCTCTGAGTGCCCCCTCTGGCACACGTGGGAAAGGTTTGCTACCATGGCTCTAGACTATAAATTGCATGGGCGGGTAGATAGAGCACTGGTCCTAGAGTTAAAATTCAACTTTGGACATTTACCAGCAGTGTGAGCCCAGGCAAATCACTTAACCCTGTTTGTCTCGATTTTCCTGTCTGTAAAATGTGTTAGAGGAAAAAAAATGGCAAACCTCTCTAAGATCTTTGCCAATACAACCTCAAATGGGATCAGAAAGCCAGACAGGACTGAAGAGCAATGTACTTTGAAGACCTGTATTTTGGTATTGGGAGAGGGAGTTCCCTTATTTGTCCTCTCTATCAGTGACATCAGAGGTCTAACCCTTTCCTTTTCTTGAACTAACTTCCCTGCCCTGCCATCCTTGAAAACATCTGGTTTCTATACCTTGGAGTCATCCTCAAATCTAACCTTTGCCTTCAACCCCCCATCCCAGGTCTTAGTCAGATACTCTGATTCTCCTTCCTTAATATCTCTCCCAGCATCCTCTTCTTTCCACTCACAGCTACCACCCATTCCAGGATCAAGCCTCACCAGGACTACTACTTCAGTAGCTTCCTAATTGGTCTGCCTGATTCTGACTTTGCCTGCTCCACTCCACTCTCCCTTCGACAACATTAGATTCGTTGAGGAAAGAAGACGATAGTTGCCAGGATCTTGAATGGCCGGGAGATATGATCTGAGTGAAGTTCAACGGAGAAGTTATTGAGTGATGGAGGAACATGGCAGGCCTGGGGAGCAAAGAGAATTTGAGTGCAATCAGCGCTGGGAAGGAAGGATGGCCAGGGAGTGTGTGAGTCATTGGGAGGGAGCCAGTGAAAGGCACAAGATGGAAGGAATGGAAAAGGAAAAGATTTCAGATGGGAAAAAAATTGGCTTCTGATTGAATATGGGGCAGCCATTCTAGAGAGCACAGTGAAGGGGGCAGGGAGATCTGGAGTTTGGTGTTGGCTGGTTGGGGTGGGAATGAGGGAGAGACCAGTGAGGACCAGTGATGGGGCATGACTGGTAACTAAGGGTGGGGATAGGAGGAAGCAGAGTGGTTCAGAATCACCGAGATACAGAGCAGATGACTGGGTAAATTGTTAACAACCCTAGGGTACGATAAGGGAGTGTCCTCAGCCCCCCTCCTCCACAGTAATGCCCTTGTTCTCCCTCCTTGTGGAAGGTGCCACATTCGCTATTCTCAGGAATTATCTCTGGGTGACAAGGTCAGCCATACTCAGTGTGCTGGGCATCAGCCAGGGAGGGCTAGGAATACTCTTTGCCTCCCTCCATCAGTGTCTTTTTCCACCTCAGCAGCAGCAGCACCCATTTCCCTGGTCACCCAGGCAGGTGTGGGTCTGGCCCAATGAGGGGATCACCTCCTCCCAACTCTAACAGCTGGGACCAATTTCTCTAGCCAAATATTTCCCAAGCTAGGACTAAACTGCCTTCTCCTGCCCAACCCCCAAAGGCTTCCAAGCCCTCCCCACTCAGTCCTGTCTTTTTATGTTTCCCTTGGCCATACAAAAGTGGCTCATTTTGCCCTGGTCACTCTCTGAGAAGATACAGTCCCTCCCTATTTTTGAGAGGCTCAGGGGAAGATTCAAGGCCATATCTCTTCTTCAATAACTCTTTTCCTTTTTGAGTCTTTTTTTTCTTTTTACTTTTTTCTAGAATCAATATTGTGTATTGGTTCCAAGATAGAAGAGCAGTGGGGGTTAAGTGACTTACCTAGGGTCTCCCATTTTAGGAAATATCTGAGACCAAATTTGTACCCAGGTCCTCCTAATTCCAGGTCTAGAGCTCTAGCCATTATACTACTTAGGTGTCCCACCCCCAATGATTCTTTACCTCATTTCCTGAAAAGATCTTCATCTTCTATTCTCTCCTATCCTCTCCCATACTCTGCCTTCCTTCCATAAGCTCAGCTGAAGGCCTTAACTTATACTTTACTGAGAAGAAGCCAGTCACCATGAGGTCCCCAGGCTCCCTTTCTCCATCATTTATAATCCCTTAAATTTTCATTCATGAAATTAATAGAAAGGCATTTTTTAGGTTTTTACTAGTGCCAAATTCTAAGGATTCAAATACAAAAGCAAAGGCAGTTCTTTTCCTGAGGATCAGAGGTAGAGCTGAAAGAGATCTTAGACATATATCAAGTCCAAACCCATTTTAGAGATAAAGAAACTAAGAAGTTAAATGACTTACTAAGGGGTCACAAAGTTAGTGTCTATGGGTGTACTTAAATCTGGGACTTTCTGACTCAAACCTGGTGCTTTGTCTACTACATGTGCTATTCTAGTGCTGGAGACAAAAGTAGCTAGGAGGCACCAGACTGCTGGGCTCCAGTCAGGAAGTTTCATCTTTGGGAGTTCAAATCTGGCCTTGGACACTCACTAGCTGGGTGATTCTGAACAAGTAACTTAACCCTATTGGCCCAAGTTGCTCATTTGTTGTTGTTATTGATGATGATCCTTAATTTTTGGATGAGGACCAATGACATCAAGACACAAGATCTTGACTTTTGCACGAATTGGATTTCAGGGAGGCACAGAGTCCCCAGCCTCACTCTCTCTTCCAAAGTCAGCAAAGTCCAGTGGCAAGACAAAAGTCCAGAAGGCTGCTGATGAACTGGGATGCAGTGGATGAACTTGGCAACTCTGAGGTCTGACCAAGCTCTAAGTCCTCACAGTGCCCACTTCATGGCTGTGGGAACCCATCTTTCTCACCCACCCACTCCCCTGGGGGAAGTCTTCCCAGGCCTGGAGTAGACGCCTCCTTGACTCACTCATTGATGAGTCTGAGGCCTCTCAGTTACCCTCCACCTGGATTAGCCCACCTGCCAAGATGGCTTTACCAGAGTCTGGCTGCTGCCCATCATCCAGCTTCTTGGAGCCACAAGTGAGAGCTGGGTGGCAGGTGGACATGAAAGGAGGAAGGCAGTCCTGGCAGTCCTGGAAAGGGCTCAGCAAGCCCTCATACCAGAGGTACTGGTCTTCCCCAAACACCCCATATACCTCCTCATCTGTAAAATGAGCCGGAGAAGGAAATGGCAAGCCATTCCAGGATCTCTGTCAGGGAAATGCCAAAAGAGGTGTAGACAACACACACAACAAAGAATGTTGCCAGGGTGGGGCACTTTGGTCTTGATTCTAGTCTCTGGACAGGTAGGAAGGTGAGTGGGATCCTGGGGTAGCCGATGGATCCACCCTATCCATGAACTATGTCAGAGTTGATTTGATCAGAACTCATCCCCCACAACTGAGGGGATAAAAGTGGGGAGAATGACTGGGAAAGGCAGTTACCCAGGCTAAGGAAATGGCCAGAGACTCTTCTGTGGTCTTTGATGGTCATGTCCTCTAGAGGTACTCTTGATTCTATTTTCTCCCACCTTCTCCAACAGTTGGCACCACTATTACTCTCATTTTCTCCATTCTTTAATGTCTTCCTTTCTACTGGTTTATTCCCTGTTGCCTTCAATCATGCCCAAGTCTCTAACATCCTTGAAAAACCTTCTAGGAGGCAGCTGTATCTCAGTGAAGTGAGAGCCAGGCCTAGAGATGGGAGGTCCCAGGTTCAAATCTGGTCTTAGACACTTCCTAAAGCTTCCTCAGAGGGGAGAGAAGCTTTAAGGTAGGAAGATAGAGACAGGATAGAAGTTTTAGATACCACGAGGGGGATGATGGAGTCAAATTAGAGATATGAGGTGGCAGGAATAAGTTTTTATTAATTTTCCATGAGCCACACCTAAGCTCTGATCAAAGGACCCTTCCGAAGGCTTTTACCAGTCCAGAGATCCACATTTGATACCACACAGGTCGGAGAGATGAAAGAGAGATAGAGAAGATTTAAAGATGGAGCTTGGCCAGAGGCCAAGCTCCTGCCAGGACAGCCAACAGCTAGCCTGAAAGAGAGAGAGAGAGCTAGAGGCGAAGCTTGCTGGGCTACATATACCCTTTGATATGCAAATATACACAGTATATAGGGATGATCCTCATTGGTTAATGACAAGGTATAGATGTGGTTTCTCTTAACCAGGTGAGCACAAAGAAACCTGTGTTCCCACCTAACCTGGGGGAAGCTGGGGTCAAAGGTCAGAGGCTTCCCCAGCCATGTGCAATACTGAGCATGCTCAAGACTGAACATGCTCTCTTCTAAGGCAATCTGTACATACCAACAGTTTCCCTTGCCCATAGCTAAGGGTGGACTGCTACACTTCCCAGCTGTGTGACCCTGGGCAAGTCCCTCCATTGCCTAGCCCATACCACTCTTATGCCTTGGAATCAATATGGAAGGTAAGGGTTTCAAAAAAAGAAAAGAAAAGAAAAACCTTCTGGATGCTTAACTTCCCCTGTAGGCATTGTTCTATACCTCTTTCTTTAACAGCTAGTCTTCTAGATAAAGTCTGGCTAGTGGATTCTTTCTATCTTTGCCATCTGTGGCAAAATAGATTTGGGAAGTTTTCATTCCTGATTTTTTTGAAATATAGTATTCAGACTTTTTAAAATCATGGTTTTCAGGGAGTCCAGTGATTCTTTGTTTCTTCTTGACCTGTTTTCCAAATTCATTGTTCTTAATATCTGTTAACTTACATTTTCTGTCGTTTTTTCTCTCCCAATTTTTAAAGTTTGTTCTGGTATTTCTTGCTATCTCCTATAGTAATTTATTTCTGTTTTATCTATTCTAATTTTCAGGAAGTATATTACCTGGTTAAAATTTACCCCATGTTGTTCTAAGTTATTTATTCTCCTTCCAATTCTTTCCTCTAGTATTTTTATTTCATTTTTTGGCTTCATTTAATTTCTTCTCAGTATACATGTGGCCCTCATGGAAAATCCATTTTTTTCCCTTTGAGTCTCAGCTTGGAGTTGTTATTATAAATAACAATTTACAACATTATAATTATAATATCTATAAATATACTAATTATATATAGTATAAATTATAAGGTTACTTGTTCCTTCTAGGTTGGATTTGGGGGCATCTCTGGGTCTATAATAATTCTTTATATTGTTTGGTGTTTACTTCAGCTAACATATCATTCCAGCCTTGTTTTGAAACTGGGGCTTTGTGCCAGGGCAAAGCTCTATGCCCTGCTATACTTTTGGGTAGAGTAGTAAGCCTTGCTTGGTATTGACTTGGGTTTCTGCATTGCCTTCCACCTCCCAATAAGATTACATGTCTTCCAACCATCTTTGAGGTTCAGAGCACTAGATATTTAGGGTATTCCCTCTATGATATCTTAGATGATCAGGGAAGACTAGTACCTCTGGTGTGAGGGCTTGCCAAGGCCTTTTCAGGGCAGTGTCCTCCTTTAATGTCCATTGGACACCCACCTCTCACCTGTGGTTCCAAGAGGAGCTTCTTTGCTTTGCCTACTGGAAGAAGTATAAATAACTTAGAACAGAAAGGGGTAAATCCTAATCAAATAATGGATTCCCTGAAAATTAGAATAGATCGAACAGAAGTCAATGACTCCAGGAGATAGCAAAAAATACTAGAACAAAATCAAAAGATTAAGGGAGGAAAAAGAAGAAAATATAAGTTAGCAGATATTAAGAACAATCAACCTGGAAAACAGGTCAAGAAATCATTTAAGAATTACTGGACTCCCTGAAAACAATGTTTTATTTTTTAAGTCTAAGCACTATATTTTAAGAAATCATGAATGAAAATTCCCTACATCTATTTTTCCCCAGATGACAATGATAGAAAAAAAATCTAACCATCTAAAAGAAACTCAAAAGGAAAACACTCAGAAAATCATAGCCTGAATCTAGAACTTCCTAGTCAAAGAAACAAAGTCCTGCCTGCATACAGAAAGGAGTTCAGGTATTGAGAAACACATTCAGGATCACAAATCAGCTTCTACTCTACACAGGAAGACACTTTCAAATACAGTATTCTAAAAGGAAAAACAGTCTAAATGGAACTTTAATGGAAGAAAGGACTTTTTAGCATTTCTGATGAAAAGGCCACAACTGAGGAGAGACTCAAAGATAAACAGAAGAGTCAAAATAAATAGAGAATGGTAAATTTATTTGGGCCTTTGGAAGGAGCTGGATGATGATGGGGTGCTAACATTCTTTTTTTTATTTTTCTTTTTTTATTTGAAATTTTTTATTTAATTAATTAATTTGGAATATTTTCCCATGGTTACATGATTCATGTTTTTTCTCTCTCCTCCTCCCACCCCCCTCCCATAGCCAATGAGGGTGCTAACATTTTAAGGGGGTGGGGGTGGGGAGAATAAATAAGGGTCACTTCAGGACCTTAATGACATCCCAGAAAAAGGAGTTTGACACAGGGGGCCCAAACATCCATTGTTTGATATGGCCACTGTATGGAGCAATCTTTACTTGATTATGCTTATTTCTGACAAGGTTTATTTTGAGGGAGGAGAAGGAGAATAGCATCAATGAAGTTCAAGAGAGAGACAGAAAGACAGAGACAGAAAGACAGACAGAGACACACGCACACATGTAGAAACAGACAGAAGCAGAGAGAAAGACACATAGAGAGAGACAAAGACAGACAGGGAGATGAAGACATAGACAGAGATAGTGAGAGAGAATCATTTAGCCTCTTAAAAGATGTACAAAAGTAAACAGAAACAAGTTCCAAAGGAATAGATACAAACTGAAAAGTTTTGAAAGTAATATGTGGAATTTATTATATATATATTTCAAAGTACATGGCACAAAATGGAATTTGATGACTGCATACATGATATTTTTGTGTTCTGTTGTATTTGCAGAAATTTTACTTTTTTGGTGTTTATGTTCAGAATAGAAAAAAAAAACAAAAACAAAACACATTAATTTGAGAAACAGTCTAGACAACCCAGAGAGGAGAAAAATCGATGAGGAAAGGGTGATCCAGAATATCAAATTATGGAAAGAAGTCCAGAAGAATGAGGGCTAAGGATCATTAGACTTGGCAATTAAAAGTTCATGGGCAATTTCTGAGAGAGCAGTTTCTGTTGGGTAAAAAGGTCAGAGAAGTCAGATTGCAAAAGGGTAAGACGTGAATGAGAGAAGAGGAAGGAGGGGCAAGGAAAGCAGACATACTTTTTCTAGAAAGTTAGCTGAGAAATGAAGAAGTATAGGACAATAGCTAGAGTGGAGGATGAGCATCCAGAAGATTTTTTAAGGATGTTGAAGGAGTCTTGGGCATGATTGCAGATACCAGTAGAGAGGGGGATATTGGTAAATGAAGAGAAGGAAGATGACCATGGTGCGAACTGCTGGAGAAGATGGGAGAAAATAGGATCAAGAGTACCTGTAGATGTAAAACCCAGTGGAATTGCTCATTGGCTATGGGAGGGGGCATGAGGGGAAAGGAAGGAAAGAACATGAATCTTGCAACCATGGAAAAATATTCCAAATCAATCAATTAATTAAAAATTTCCAAAAATTAAAAAAAGACTACCTGTAGACTTCAGATACTTCCAAACTGTGTGACCTTGAGCAAGTCATTTAATCCCAATTGCCTACCTCTTACCTTGGATTTTACCTGATTCTTAGGATCATTTTTAAGGTAGAACAAAAGGATTTAAAAGAAAAAAGTACCTCTAGAGGACATGACCATCAAAGACCACAGAAGAGTCTCTGGCCATTTCCTTAGCCTGGGTAACTGCCTTTCCCAGTCATCCTCCCCACTTTTATCCCCTCAGTTGTGGGGGATGAGTTCTGATCAAATCAACTCTGACATAGTTCATGGATAGGGTGGATCCATCGGCTACCCCAGGGTCCCACTCACCTTCCTACCTGTCCAGAGACTAGAATCAAGACCAAAGTGCCCCACCCTGGCAACATTCTTTGTTGTGTGTGTTGTCTACACCTCTTTTGGCATTTCCTTGACAGAGATCCTGGAATGGCTTGCCATTTCCTTCTCCGGCTCATTTTACAGATGAGGAGGTATATGGGGTGTTCGGGGAAGACCAGTACCTCTGGTATGAGGGCTTGCTGAGCCCTTTCCAGGACTGCCAGGACTGCCTTCCTCCTTTCATGTCCACCTGCCACCCAGCTCTCACTTGTGGCTCCAAGAAGCTGGATGATGGGCAGCAGCCAGACTCTGGTAAAGCCATCTTGGCAGGTGGGCTAATCCAGGTGGAGGGTAACTGAGAGGCCTCAGACTCATCAATGAGTGAGTCAAGGAGGCGTCTACTCCAGGCCTGGGAAGACTTCCCCCAGGGGAGTGGGTGGGTGAGAAAGATGGGTTCCCACAGCCATGAAGTGGGCACTGTGAGGACTTAGAGCTTGCTCAGACCTCAGAGTTGCCAAGTTCATCCACTGCATCCCAGTTCATCAGCAGCCTTCTGGACTTTTGTCTCGCCACTGGACTTTGCTGACTTTGGAAGAGAGAGTGAGGCTGGGGACTCTGTGCCTCCCTGAAATCCAATTCGTGCTCCCGTCAAAAGAGACACCGTTTTCTACTTCACTAGCTCATTCCCTTATTCCACTCTGCAGATTTAGAGGCGTCTCCATCGCAAATGTTTAGATGGGCTGTTGGTGCCCAGCCCACTGTGGTAGAGCTTTTCAAGCTTGTATCGGTGTGGTCAGCTGGTGCTGCACACACTGGACACTGACCCCAACTTAGTGACGTCTTTTTGGTTCTCTTCAAGCCTCATGGACAACAACCAACCCATCAACCAATCCCAGGACAACGTGTCAGAGACCTTAGCTGAGCCCTGCCAGGTCCACACTGCTGCTCCCTGCTGTTCCTGGTGGTCTCCAAGGACTCCACTGTGGTTTCTGCGTCCTCAGCTATCTGTGGAGAGAAAGCTTTCAGCCAACCAGTGTTTCTACCCTGTCTGTGTCTCTCGAGCCGGCCTTTCTGGAGATCTTCTTTCCTGTTGCCTCCTGGCTTCTGGCTGTCTTTTGTGGGGAAGAAACCACCAAAGGGTAGTTTCTCATTCAAGTTTTTCTTTTTCTTTTTTTAATAAAGATATTTTATTTTTACCAATTATAGGTAATACATTCCCACGTAAGTTTTCTAAAGTTATGTCGTTTAAATTGTCTCCCTCCCTCCTTCCTCTACCCGCCCCAGCTAGCAAGCAACTCCATCTGGCTTATACATCTCATTGAAGTTCTTAAACGATATTCAGCACTGCAAGATGTTTTTTGGTTGAACTACAGTATATGGGAGTGGAGTTACAAGCCTCCGTTCAGGCAACCATCTTGACTAGAAGTCCCTCTCTGAGTGAAACTCCTCCCTCTTACCTGTCTGACCATTCTATCCCAGCCTCCTTTGTTGCATGATCATTCATATTTCACACACACACCCCTTTTAAAACCAATATTAAGTATTGATTCCAAGGCAGAAGAGTGGTAAGGGCTAGGCAGTTGGGGTTAAGTGATTTGCCCTGTTTCATGTAGCTAGGAAGTGTCTGAGGTCAAATTTGAACCCAGGACCTCCTGACGCCAGGCCTGGCTCTCTATCCACTGAGATGCCTAGCTGCCTCCATATTTCACTTCCTCATAGGTCCTTCCTTCTTCCCTCCCTCCTTCCCTTCTTCCTTCTTTCCCTCCTTCCGTCCTCATTCCCTTACTTCCTCTTTCCTTCTCTCTGTCTCTCTGTCTCTGACTCTCCCTCTTTCTCTCTCTTTCCCTTTCTCCCACTCTCTCCTTCCTTCCTTCCTTCCTTCCTTCCTTCCTTCCTTCCTTCCTTCCTTCCTTCCTTCCTTCCTTCCTTCCTTCCCTCCTTCCTCCTTCCCTTCCTTCCTCTTTTCTTCTCTCTCTTGCTCTTTCTCCCACTCTCCCCTTCCTTCCTTCTTCCTTCCTTCTTTCCTTCCTTCTTTCCTTCCTCCTTTCCTCCCTCCCTTCCTCCTCCCTTCCTCCTCCCTCCCTCCTTCCCTTCCTTCCTCTTTTCTTCTCTCTCTTGCTCTTTCTCCCACTCTCCCCTTCCTTCCTTCTTCCTTCCTTCTTTCCTTCCTCCTTTCCTCCCTCCCTTCCTCCTCCCTCCCTCCTTCCTTCCTTCCTTCCTTCCTTCCTTCCTTCCTTCCTTCCTTCCTTCCTTCCTTCCTTCCTTCCTTCCTTCCTTCCTTCCTTCCTTCCTTCCTTCCTTCCTTCCTTCCTTCCTCCCTTCCTTCCTCCTTCCCTTTGTCAATGTAGATTTTTGGATGACTCAGTTTACCCTTACCTTTGAGAAACCCCAGTGCCCAGTACCTCTATTTTGGTTTGAATGTTAAGCACCTTTTTGTTTTGGAGGCTTCTCTATTGGATGAAAGTTTTCCTCTCATGAAGCCCAGTTTCTTAGTTTGACCTTTGCCTTTGTTACAGCTGACCATTCCCTAATGCCGTAGCTATTGACTGCAAGGAGGGTTACACACTTGTTAGTGGTTAGTCTTTGCAGGCTTCCCCAAAGGTATAAAGAGACTCAGGTCCAGTATCTCTTTGGGAGAACCCATCTAGCGTGGTGTTTTCTCCCAGGGATATGGTTCCTAGAGTCTCAAAGCCTTTGTTCTGTATGGTATTTGATGTTTGACTCTGTGTGGTGACCAAATACTTGAACATTTTTCTGTTCCTGATTCCTTTTTTCTTTTAGTCAGCAAAGCTAATGTAGAATTATGTTTGGTATGACTTTATACTTGTAATGGGATTTGTATTTCTTACCTTCTCAGTGGCTGGGTGGAGAAAGAATCTGGAACAGAAAAAGTTGAATGAAAAAAGTGAATGAAAATGGAAACATTCTGGAATGTATTGTACAAATTTTTTCCAGTCATAAAATGTATATTATTATTAAAAATGACATGAATATGTAAACATAGTCTTTTTTTTTTAATCTTCACCTTTTGTCTTAGTATCAATACTGTGTATCGGCTCCAAGGCAGAAGAGTGGTAAGGGCTGGGCAATGGGGGTCAAGTGACTTGCCCAGGGTCACACAGCTAGGAAGTGCCTGATACCAGATTTGAACCCAGGACCTCCTGTCTCTAGGCCTGGCTCTTAATCCACTGAGCCACCTACCTGCCCCCCAGAATATCTTGATAGAGAAGAAAAACCAAGATAATGGCCCTCCCCCCGCCCCTTATGACTTAGAGTCAATTCAGCAAGAGTTGTCTTTGGGATTAAGTGACTTGCCCAGGGTCAACCTAGGCTTACAACCTAGGAGTCATTCTCAACTCTTCATTAATTCCCTCCTTCCCCCCAACATCCAATCTATTGCCAAGATCTATTGGTTTTTTACCTTTGCAACATCTCTTGAATATGGCCACTTCTCTCCTCAGACATTGCCACCACTCTGGTGTAGGTCTAGACATCCTCATCCCTTGAAATTATTAGCAATAGCCTACAGGTGGATCTCTCCCTATATTAATCCATCCTCCATTCAGGTGACAGCTTAGTGTTTTGAAAGCCAGACCTAGAGATGGGATGTCTTCGGTTCACATCTGATCTTAGACCCTTCCTAGCTAAGTGACCCTGGGCAAGTCACTCAACCCCTATTGCCTAGCCTTTACCACATTTCTGCCTTGGAACCAATACACGGTATTGATTCTAAGATGGAAGGTGAGAGTTTAAAAAAATTCCAATTACACTTTTTTTTTTAATTTTGAGTTCCAAATTCTTTCTCTCCTTCCTTCCCCTCTCTCCTCCTTGAAAAGGCAAGCAATTTAATACATGTGCAATCATGTAAAGCATTTCCAAATTGGCTATGTTGCAAAAAAAAATACAGACCCCAAACAATTTTATTATTTTTTTCTAGCTTTATAAACTATTTTTGGGGTAATTTGGTATATGGCATTGAATAAATAAATTAATTTAGACAGAATTTTCATTTTTATCATTTTGGCTTAGTCAAGTCTAGCAATGACTATTTCTCCTTTTGTTTAGATTCCATTTTATTTGTGTGAAAAGTGTTTTGTAATTGTGTTCTTAAAGTTCTTGGGTTTGTCATGGTAGGTAGACTCTCACGTATTTTATATTGTCTATAGTTATTTTATTTTATTATTTTTTAAATATAATTTTTATTTTAAAAATATCTTTCCAACGTTGCATGATTCATGTTCTCTTCCTCCCCTCTTCCCTCCTCTCTCCTGGAGCTGATGAGCAATTGCAATCACCCAATGCCTATTTCCATATTGTTCATTTTTGTAATAGAGGAATCTTTTCAAACCCAAACCCCAAATCATATACCCATATAAACAAGCAATACGTCATAAGGTTTTCTTCTGTGTTTCTGCTCCCACGGTTCTTTCTCTTGATGTGCATAACATTCTTTCCCACAAATCCCTTGGGATTGTCCTGGATTATTGCATTACATTTGATCATCCTACAATGTTTCAGTTACTGTATACCATGTTCTCCTGGTTCTGCTGTCTGTAGTTATTTTAAATGAAATTTCACTTTTTTTCTGCTAGATTTTGTTGGCAATTTAGAGAAATGCTGATGATTTGTAGATTTATTTGGTTCATTCTTCTAAAAAAAATCTTTACTTTTTGTATTAGAATTGTTACTAAGTATTGGTTCCAAGGCAGAAGAAGAGTGGTGAGGGCTAGGTGATGGGGGTTAAGTGACTTTCCCAGGGTCACACAGCTAGGAAATATATGAGGGCAGATTTGAACCCAGGACCTCCCTTCTCCAGACCTGACTCTATCCACAGAGCCACCTATCTGCCCCTTTGCTTTATTATTCTTAAAGGCCTAAAAGCAGCTGGGTGGTACAGTAGTTACATCATTAGTCCTAGAGTCAAGTCAAATCCTACCTTGGATATTTACTATCTGTGTGACACGGGACAAATCATTTGTCCTCTATCTATCCCAGTTTCCTCATCTGTAGAACGGTAATGATAATAGCACCTTCTTTTCAAGATGAAATAAGAGAACATTTTAAAAACAACTGGCACAAAAAATGTTTTGAAGATGTTTCCCTCGTTAATAGATTTCCTTTGTTACAAGGGAAATTCCAAAGGTTAGAGGAGTAATCAAGAAATGACTCATATGGCGACGCATCAATAGAATAATGGGAGAAGTTAAAATAATCTTTCTATAAGACGTTTTATAGGACTTAAGGAGGGCCTAATGCTGGGTGGATGGTTTTTTTTTTTTCCAAGAGAGAAACTGTAAACTATAGACCTGTGACCTTGACTTCAATTCCTGGAAACATCCAAGAAATTGTTATTTCAAGGACGGTTAGCAAATATTTAGAAAATGAAATAGGGTTTATAGGAAGGTGGCTATCTCAGAGACTTTATCAAGAACAGGTCATGCCAACCTAATGGGGTTCCTTTTTCCCCCCAAAGGGTAACTCAACTGGTAGGTCAGGGGAATGAAGTCAATGAGTTTATAAAAGATTTTTAAAGGATTAAAATAAAATAAAAAAGATTAAAGTGATTTAAAATTTAAAAAATTTTAATTTAAAAAAGATATTAAAATAAAAAATTTAAAGATGTTTAAAATAAACTTTTTTTAAAGATTTAAAAGGGGGGGGGCAGTAAGGTGGCTTGGTGGATTGAGAGCCAGGTCTAGAGATGGGAGGTCCTGGGTTCAAATATGTCCCCAAGACACTTCCTAGCTGTGTGACCTTGGGCAAGTCACTTGACCCCCATTGCCTAGCCCTTACTGCTCTTCTGCTTTACAACCAATACAAAAAATAAAGGTTATAAAAATTATTGGCAAATATATTTTTATACGAAAGAAATAAAAAAGAACTGGGCCCACACCCTGAGCCCAAGGTCTGATTTGACTTTGTGGACAAACAATATAGGAGTCAGAGGTCTGCAGCCAAGCCCAGTTTGGGTAGCCTGAGCTGTCCAGTTTCCAAAATGCAAACATATAAAGGCCTGGGCGATGACTCAGGGTCAGGGGTTCAGAACTTGCTCAGATCAGGGGGACTGGAACAGATTGATGCTTATTCTTTAATAATGGATGCCAGCAATAAGGGTGATGACCAGGACATCCCCCCTGTTCCCCTTTCCTTTCTCCTGTGACTTGGTTAGGACACTGCAAGACTAGGGGCTCAGCTTCCTCATGCCAGATCCTCTGGAGCTTGTGACAAGGTAAGGGGAAGGGTATAGGCACTTTCATCATGACAGAGGCTTTCATTCCTATGCCTGTTTTATCTTCTTTGCATCACATACCAAACAATTTTAGAAGAATCCTTGGAAGTGATTAAAAGCTACCTGAGTAAATTTCTTCTTGCAACATCACCTTTATTTCCAAGTATATCCCTCCCCAAAGAGGGGCATTACTATGAGAAAGAAACAAAAAGTGTTTCAGCAAAAATAAAGAGCACATGCCATATTCAGTGTTCCACATCCCTAGAACCCCACCTCCAGAAAGAAAGTGGACAAGTGGAGCCACTGGGTTGCTTAATGGATAGACAGGAAGTCCCAAGTTCAAATCTTTTCTCAAGACGCTTTCTGGCAAGTCACTTAACTAATCCCAATTGCCTAGACTTTACCACTCTTCTGCCTTGGATATGATACTTCGTTTTGATTCTTTTTTTTTAATGTTATTTAATTAATTGATTTAGAATATTTTTCCATGGTTCCATGATTCATGTTCTCCTCTCCTGACCCCCTCCTCCCACCCCCCTCCCATAGCCGATGGGCAATTCCACTGGGTTTTATGTGTGTCATTGATCAAGACCTATTTCCATATTATTGATATTTGCACTAGGATGATCATTTAGAGTCTACATCCCCAGTCATAGCCCCATCGAACCATGTGATCAAGCTGTTGTTTTTCTTCTGGGTTTCTACTCCCACAGTTCTTTCTCTGGATCTTAGTTTTGATTCTAAGACAGAAGGTAAGGGAGAAAGAAAGGAAGAGAGAGACAGAGACAGAGAGGAGAGAGAGAGGGAGGGAGGGAGAGGGAAAGAGAGAGGAGAGGGACAGAGACAGAGAGGGAGGGAGGGAGGAGAAAAGAAAGAGAGAAAGAGGAGAGAGAGGAGAGAAGAGACAGAGAGAGAAGAGAGGAGAGAAGAGAGAGAAAGACAGAAGGAGAGAGAGAGAGGAGAGAAGAGACAAGGACAGAGGAGATACAGAGAGGAAGGGAGAGACAGAGAAAGAGAAAGAGAGAGAGAGAGAGAGAGAAAGACAGAGGGAAAGATAGAGAGAGAGACAGAGACAGTGACAGAGACAGAGAGAAGAGGGAAAGGGAGAGAAGGGAGAGACAGAGGGAAGGAGAGGGAGAGAGAGAGGGAGAGAGAGGTGCCTTTTTCTCTCTTCTCTGGGGCCAAGCTTATGCATATAATTATATGGAATTTAGTTTTGCTCTTTATTTAACCTTGTTAAAGTCATCATATATAACCTCTTCCTGGTTCTATTTATTTGATACCATTTTGATATAGTAGAAAGGACACTGGCTCAAGCATGGAAATATTAGGTTTTAAATTCTGATGCTTCATACCTGTGTGACCCTGGACAAGTCACTTAATCACTTTGGGTCTCAGTTTTCCCACCTATAAAATGAAGGGGTTCAACTTAATGACCTCTGAGGTCCCTTTGAACTCTAAATCTATAATTTTATTTCATGATTTTGCATCAGTTTATAAAAGGTTTATTAGGGAGGCAGCTAGGTGGCTTAGTGGATTAAGAGCCAGACTTAGAGATGGGAAGTCCTGGGTTCAAATTTGACCTCAGATACTTCCTCTCTGTGTGACTCTGGGCAAGTCACTGAACCCTAATCGCCTGGCCCTTGCCTTTCTATCTTAAAGTTGTTACTAGGACAGAAAGAAACGGTTCTAAAAGCGCTTCCCTTCACAATCTCCAGTCTCTGTTTGAAGGCCACTTTTTAAAGGGACCTTTGTATATTTCTTGCCATTTGTCTACATGAGATTATTCCCTCCCCAAACCCTAAAGCAACTGGCACCATGACCCCCTAAGGGTCCTCTTTTCCTTCCCAGGTTAAGACATTAATCCTAAGTAGGCACTCTTAGCCTGTGCCCCAAGGATGCTTGTACCAGCTGGTCTTCATTTCACCTTAGTCCATTCCTTCTTGAAAATCTAAAAAAGACCAAACTACATGCTAGAAGAGCTGGACCACTAGCTGTTCTCCAAGTGCAAAGACTGACCCTCCTGTTCTGCATTCTCTCCCCTGTGCATGGAAGGCTCTTTCTCTCCTCACCTTGATGCTCAGATTCTAGGGTCAGGCAGCTAGGTGACTCCTCCTCTGTGAAGCCTGCCCTGATCTCCTCAGCTGTGTTGGACCCTCCCTCAATTTTCCTTCCTTCATAGTTATTTGCAGATCAGATATCCCCAGGGACACAACCCAGGGGTTAAGTTGGCCTCCTCACTTCCTCTTGGCTCCCGTCCAATCAATGGGCAAGTCCACAGACACTCCCTTCTCTCCTCTGACACTATCTCCACCTGAACCATCATCTCACACCTGGGCAACTTCCAGAAGCTATTGGCTGGTCTCCCTGCCTTAAATGTCTTTCCATCCCATCCTTAATAACAATAATAATAATAACCACCAGCATTTGCATAGCTCTTCTAGGTTGGCAAAGTGCATTATAGATATCTTGTTTGACTCTCACAATGATTCTATGAGGTAGGTGCTATTATTAGCCATATTTCACAGATGGAGAAACTGAGGCAGACAAAGACTTAAGTGACTTGCCAAGGGTCATTTAGCTAGTGAGTGTCTGAGGTCAGATTTTTACTCAAGTTTTCCCAGTTCCAGAGCCAGCCCCCATTCCATCCTCTCCTTAGCTATCAAATTGGTCTTCCTAAAATACAGGTCTGAGGGGCAGCCGGGTGGCTCAGTGGATGGAGAGCCAGGCCTAGAGATGGGAGGTTCTGGGTTCAAATGTGGCCTCAGACACTTCCTGGCTGTGTGACCCTGGGCAAGTCACTTGACCCCCATTGCCTAGCCCTGACCACTCTTCTGCCTTGGAGCCAATACTTGGCATCGATTCTAAGATAGAAGGCAGGGGGGGCAAAAATAAATTAATAAGGAGCAGGAGTGGGGTTCTATACATTTGAACTCAGATCTTCCTGACTCCATCCCCTGCACCACTAAATGAATGTTTAAAACTGAAAAAGTGGACTGTGCCACCAAGGCAGGTGGCGGCTTCTTCATCCCTGGAGAGCTTCAGGCAGGGGTGGGCGAGCACTTGTTGGGGGCATTCAGACACCCTCTGAGGCCCCGGGCTGCGCTCCAGCCTCCCCCTCCCTCTCCCCGTGGCCTTCTGGCCTCTCCCCCAGAATGTCTGGGCCACATCCCGTATCTCCCTTCTCTCTGGCCTCTCCAAGCCCACAGCCACACCGGCCTTCTCCTTGGCCCCTCCGGTGCTCCCTGTTCCTCCTTCCCAGGCACGGACTCCAATCAGAGCTGGGGAGATGCCCCCGGGGACCCTGCAGCTGCAGGAGGGAGCCTGGGGGAGGCCTATAAGAGCAGAGGGCTCCCTCCTGCAGCCGTCAGCCTCTTCAGCGCCCTGCCCAGGCCATGTCCCACCTGCTGCCCCTGCTCCTGCTCCTGCTCGTGCCAGCCGGGGGCTGCTGGAGGGAGGAACCCCAGAAACTCTGTGCCCACCGCTTCATCCGGGCCCTCGTCCAGGTCTGTGGCGGCCCCCGATGGAGCCCCCCGGAGGGCCGGCAGGACAGCGCCAGGGATGACCGTAAGTCCTGGGGCCGTAGATTTCGACTGGGAAGGGGACCCTCGACCGCTTTTTGTAGGTTCCAGCCTCCTCTGGGGGGCATTGAAGGGCATTTGTGGAAATAAAGATGTCATTCTCCCCCACCCCCCCCATCCTCCTGGAACCTGGCCAGCTCTGCGAACCCCAAAATAAGGAGGCTCGAAATAATCCCCCGGGGAAACGGAGGCTTTAAAAAGAAGGGAAACAATCTGCCTCAAGTTACCAGGGTTGTCGCAGGTCTGAGATTCGAACCCAGGTCTTCAGACTCCAAATCCAAGATGCTTTCCAGGAAACCAGGCAAGGTGGGGCCCTCCATTATCTCTGAGCCAACACTTTGTCCCCAGAAAAGGGCAAAAAGGTGGTGGGTGTGCTTAGAGGAATTGTGGGGAGGGGGTGATGGCAGAGGGGGATCCTGGTCTCCATCATAGGACTATTGACGGTGATCCTGGGGCAGCTAGATGGCAGAATGGCTATAGAGCACCAGGCCTGCAGATGTCCTGGGTTCAAATCTAGCTTCAGACCTTTCCTAGTTGTGTGACCCTAGTGAAGTCACTTAACTCCAGTTGTTGAGTCCTTACTCCTCTTTGCCTTAGAACTAATACTTCTATCAATTCCAAGATAGAACGGAAAGGTTAAAAAAAAAAAGTCTTAAAAACATTGATTCTGGGGCAGCACAATGGATAGAGCACAAGTCTGGAATCGGGAAGACCTGGGTTCAAATGTGGTTTCAGACACTGTGACCATCAGCAAGTCATTTAACCCATTTGGCCTAGCCCTGCCCTTCTGTCTTAAGGGTTGTTATAAAGATTTCAATAAAAGAAAACAACTCCCCAACCCCCCAAATCAGCACAAGGATAAGCAGCGCCCAATTGTGTGCCCTCTCAGGGAGGGGAAGATCATTCAGGACTCAAAATTTGAAAGACTAATTTTACATGTAATTGGGACTAAAGTAAATATTCATTTAAAATTGTATTAAAATTTTTATTTCTTATTATATTAAAATTTATTTATAATTCATATTAAATTTTTAAAATTAAAAAAATTTGATTTAAAATTAATTAAATTAATATTCATTAAAATTAAAAATTAAAAAAAAAACCCACAGGGCTACTAAGCAGGGAGACGAGACGAGCATCGGTGTGGAGGGAGGAAAGGAGTCCAACAATAAGAAATCAACGTAGGACTCTCAAGCGCTTCTATCCATTTTCTCTTTTGAATCTCATCCACAGCTCTGTATAGGAAGTATTCCAGCCTTTATTGACCCCATTAAAGCCAAAGATGTCCATAGAGGCTAGGGGGCAGGGGGGACCCAGAGACCAAACACGGCCCCAGATTTAATAGCCTTGGTGCGTTGGGGGACGGGCTGGAGATCTTGGCCGAAGTCACTCCCGGTGTGATGAGGCAGTTGGTGGCTGTTCCCCTCTGGCGTCCAAGGACAGAGGAAGTCACTCAGCTTGTTTATTTCACTTTTCTTATCTGTAAAATGGGAATAACAGTGGCAGCTCCCTTCTAGGGCCACTGTGAGGACCTAATAGGATATTCGCAATGCCTTTTGCAAACCTTAAGGGGCTCCTTTGATTATATGGACAACAAGAGTTTAGAGGGGCCCTCGTGTCACCTACGCCAACCCCTCCCTTTTGTAGAGAAGACGGGGGCCCCCAGAGGGGACTGGCTGGTTTGTCTAAGCTCCTAAGAGTAGCATCAAGGCAGGATTTGACCCCAGAACCTGTGTTCTTTTCTGCTCTGTCACCCGGAAAGGCTAAGCGATTTCCAATTATAATTGGTCTGTGAAAAAACCGATAACACAGGCATGAGCAGTGACAATGATATGATAAATGTGGTTGTCAGGCTGGTGGCCGCACAGCTGGAAGATATCTATCCGAAGCATCCGTGGGCTCCCGGGGGGTAAGGAAGACACAGGGCTGGTTCTGTCTAGTGCCTTCTCCCCACCTTTCTCCCCCTCCCACAGAAGAAATACTCCAGTGGCTCCAGAACAGAGCCTTCCGGGGACTGGCGCCGGACGGGAGCATGGACGAGAACCTGGATGAGGGGCTGGCCGTGGGTGCCGGGGAACCGGAGTCTCCCTCGGGCATCCGCAGGGCTCCACGTTGGCGAAGAGCCAACAGCAGCCCAGCCCAGCACTGCTGCATCAATGGCTGCACCAAACAGGACCTGCTGGCCTTCTGCCCCCATTAACCCCGAGGGAGGCCCCCCGACTCCTCCAGTGCCTCCCTAGAAGGTCAAGGGAATAGAGCACGGCTCTGGCCTGATCTGGGGAATGGTACTGGGCACTCCAGGCTGGCCTCGCTCAGGCACAGTCACAGGAGGAGAGAAAGAAAACCAAGAGGTCCTTCGCTCCACTGACCCCCGGCCCCAATGATGTGACTTCACTTGTGATTGCCCCAGTAAAAAGCCCTGAGACACTGGCAGAGGCTTCTGTGTGTCTGTGGGGTGTCAGGGGGCTTGGGGGGGCAGACCCTGGCCAAGATCACCCCTGGCCGTTCCCTGCTGGAGTCCAAGGATGAGAACCTTTAAAATGGGGTCCTTCTGATCAAGCTTGAGGGGATGGAATGACCCCCAGTTTGCAGATGGGAAAAATGCTCCTTTTTACTGGTAAAATGTGGGGCTGGATGCTACATCCTTTAAGAAATCTTCTAGCTCTCAATCCTGCCATCTTAAGATGTTCATCCTCTACCCCAACCCCAGAGTCCCCTAGGGCAGCTAGGTACAGCTAGAGTGCCAGAGCCTAGAGGCAAGAAGACTTGGGTTCAAATCTGGCCTTAGATACTTTCAAACTGTGTGACCCTGGGCAAGTCACTTATACCCCCAGTTACCTAGCCCTCACCATCCATACTTAGTATCTATTCTAAGGCAAAAATTAAGGGTTTAAAAAAAATACACACACTCATTCCTTTTCAATCTGTGTGACCCTGGGTAAGTCACTTACCCCCAGTTATCTAGCCCTCACCATCCATACTTAGTATCTATTCTAAGGCAAAAATTAAGGGTTTAAAAAAAATACACACACTCATTCCTTTTCAATCTGTGTGACCCTGGGCAAGTCACTTATACCCCCCAGTTACCTAGCCCTCACCATCCATACTTAGTATCTATTCTAAGGCAAAAATTAAGGGTTTAAAAAAAATACACACACTCATTCCTTTTCAATCTGTGTGACTCTGGGCAAGTCACTTACCCCCAGTTACCTAGCCCTCACCATCCATACTTAGTATCTATTCTAAGGCAAAAATTAAGGGTCTAAAAAAACAAACAAACCAAAAACAAATACACATGCTCATTCCCTGGTATAGTTATCTCAAAAAAAAATTTTTTTTAATGAAGAAAGAACTCGTGTCTCTTTCCCTCCACTGGAGACTCCACAGGGGCACAATGGGGGTGTTACAAAATCCATTTCACTGCATCTTAATCAACATCCCTTGGAATCTCCAAGGAAATGGGTTCTGGGCCACATTCAAAGAGCATGGATGGGGAGAGACCCAGGCACAGAGCTTTCCACAATCATTTCATTGGGGAAGGCATGGAGTAATGGCAGCCCTAACATTGTTCCCACCCCATCCCAGCCCCCAAGTCCCAAGAAGTCGGTAGCTTTCAGTGGAAAGTGCCTGGGCCTTGGTTTACATCCTGGTACCTCATTCTCAGGGCAGCCATCCCCTCAGACCCAAACTGTTTTCTCCATCTCTCAAAATGAGGAGGCTGCGCTCAATCGTGAGCTCCCTGAGGGTAGGGACTGTCTTCTGGCTCCTTTTGAGTCTCTCCTGCTTAACCCAGTGCCCGGCGCATAGTAGGGGCTTAATAAAGGTCCCTTTCACCTCTGACGGTCAGAGATGCCAAGGCACCGAGGGCTCCCTGGCCCCTCCAGCCTCAGCCTCCTCTACTTTCTGCCGGGAGGACGGGGAAGTCAGTCCTCTTGGTCTGGAGAGGAGGGATCAATGATTTCGAGCTGGAAGGACCCATTTCACAAATAAAGGCATTTCTAGACCCAGCACTAAGCCTCGGCAGCAGGATTTTAATCCGGGTCCCCCCACTCTGAAGGCTTTGCTTTCCCCACCATCTCTGCCTCCTCGACGATAGCACTTGCACCAGATGAGCCTAGTTATCTGCTGGGGAGAAGAGTGTTGGACCCACGTTCAAATCTGGCCTCAGACGCTCACGGGTCCCTGGGCCTTTGTTTCCTCATCTGCAAAGGGGAGATCGCAGGAGCACCAACCTCCCAGAGCGGGTGGGAGAAGACTGCCCCCCCCAAGACGCCCAATGAATTCTTGATCCCCGACAGCCCGTTTCCTCTGCCGTAAAAGGAGTTGGATTCGATGGCTTCCCAGGCCTTCTCCACCTTTAGACTTAGGACCCCTTGCCAACTCTATGGGCCCGCCCAGTAAGTGCAAGTGTTAGATAAGATAATATTTCAGGCCCTAAAATTCTAATCATTTTCTTAGATTAAACATTGACACGCGACTCATCCAAGGGCAGGGAAAGCTGATAGAACCCGGCCTTTCCTGGCAGATCTCTCTCCCAACCTTGATTTTTCAACCCATGTCCCATACGGGGCCAACAGCTAATCTTGGCTTAAAAACCCAGGCCCAAGTCTGAAGGGCTTTCATTTTCCATTATGCTTACGCTTTATCCCTTTCTATTCCCTCTGTGTTTCCTTGTTGAAAATGACCCTCCATCTTCCATCCTGGTGCATTCGCCCTGACTGTTTCCCCTTCCTGGAATGCCTTTCCTTCTCACACCTACCTCTTAGATCCTATGGATTTATTTATGTATGTATTCATCCACTCACTCATTCATTCACTCATTCATTCATTCGTTTATATATTTATTTAAAAATTCTTCCCTTCTGTCTTTGAATGGATACGAGGTCTCAGTTCTAAGGTGGAAGAGGGGTGAAGGCTTGGCTCTTGACATTAGGTGACTTGGCCAATGTAAAATTAAAATTAATATACAATAACTCCATAGTTTTTAGGGTAACAGATTCCAATTCCACACCAGTCACACAGCTAGGAAGTGTCTAAGGCCAGATATGAACCAAGGTCCTCCATCCCTGGCTTCTTTTAAGACTGAGCTCAAGGGGGCAGCTGGGTGGCTCAGTGGATAGAGAGCCAGGCCTAGAGACGGGAGGTCCTGAGTTCAAATTTGGCCTCAGACACTTCCCAGTTGTGTGACCCTGGGCAAGTCACTTGATCCCCATTGTCTAGCCCTGATCACTCTTCTGCCTTGGAGCCAATACCCAGTATTGACTCCAAGACAGAAGGTGAGGGTTTAAAAAGAAAAAAAAAGACTGAGGTCAAATCCTACTTTCTGTAAGAGGCTTTTCTCAGCCCATACCTCCCTGTCCTATGTTACCTTTAATCCAGTCTATATCTCTTCTATGTACCTATATATTTATGCCCTCTCCCCTATTAGATTGTAAACTCTGTGAGGGCAGGAACTGGGTTTTTTTTTCCCTTTTCTCTTTGTATCTCCCACACTTAGCACCATATTTAGCATTTAGTAATGTTTGTTGATTGACTTAAGGAGGTGAGGATCTAACTCCTTTTACAGATGAGGAGAGCTGGGCATGGGACAGCCAATGAAGGAAGGAACGAGAATTTATTAAGTGTCTATGATGGGCCACCTTTAAAAGATCATCTCGTATTAGCTTTGTAAGAACTCCTGGAGATTGGCACTATTGTTATCCCCATTTTGGAGACATGGAAACAAGGATAGAGTGAAGACTTCCTAGAGATTCAGGTTAGGGAAGAGAGGAAAGAGGCATCTCACATCCGTCTCCACTCTTGACTCCAGAACAGGAGAGGGGGAAAAAACAACAACATGTCCCCCTTTATTATGGGGGAAGAAACTACAGGCCCTGCAGAGCTTGCCTTGTGCATTTCCCTTCTTTCCTCAGACCTTCAGCCTTCACCGGTAAGACACAGAGATTAGTCCTGATCTCATCTCTAAAGAGAGCAACTACATGCAGCCTTTTGGGGGACATAGGCAGCACAATGGCTAGAGTGCTGGACCTACAGTCAGGAAGTCCAGGGTTCAAATCTAGCCTCAGACACTAGCTGCGTGACCCTGGGTAAGCCACCTAACTGCTAACTGCCTTGGTTTCCTCAATTGTAAAATGTGGATAATAGTATTTACTTCCCAAAGTTCTTGGGAGGATCACATGAGATATAATTGCAAAGGGCTTAAAGGTAAAGTGCTTGGTACATAGTATGTGCTTAATAAATTTGTTTGTTTCCTTCCTTCCTTCCTTCCTTCCTTCCTTCCTTCCTTCCTTCTTTCCTTCCTTCCTCCCTCCCTTCCTCCCTTCCTTCCTCCCTTCCTTCCTCTCTCCATTCCTCCCTCCCTCCCTTCCTTCCTCCCTCCCTTCCTCCCTTCCTTCCTCCCTCCCTTCCTCCCTTCCTTCCTCCCTCCCTCCCTTCCCTCCTTTCCTTCCTTCCTCCCTCCCTTCCTTCCTTCCTCCCTCCCTCCCTTCCCTCCTTTCCTTCCTTCCTTCCTTCCTTCCTTCCTTCCTTCCTTCCTTCCTTCCTTCCTTCCTTCCTTCCTTCCTTCCTTCCTTCCTTCCTTCCTTCCTTCCTTTCTCCCTCCCTCCCTTCATTCCTCCCTTCCTTCCTTCCTTCCTCCCTCCCTCCCTTCCTTGGATAAAGCATGCAGCAAAACCACTTCCCTCCTTCAGGTCAGTAATCTTAGCCTCTTCTTCTCTTCCTCAAACTGTGGCCTTGTGCCCTGGTTCTAGCTGTCATCTCACCTAATCCTCACAGCAGCCTAAAGAACTGGAAAAAAAAAAAGAGCAGGAACTCCTGCCCATTTCACAGATTGAGAAAATTGAGGTAGAACATAGAGAAGGAATTCACCCAAGATTCATCCCTGTTGGGGGTGCCACAGAGACTCGCAAGATGTGTTCCTCACAACAAGCCCGTGAGATAGGTAGTGTTTGGTGTTCTCCCTACTTTACAAGGGAAGACCCTAAGGTTCATAGTGGGGGAAATGATTTGGCTAAAGTCACCTAGTTAGTGTCCGTTAGAAGCTATGAGTTCTGGCTTCTGTTCTTCCTGGTATCATGTGCTGTCGGTCTCTTTGGGGTGCTCTCACCCAGTCAGTCCCCTGGGTAACGCAGTGCTTTTTTGCCACATTCTAGTCCTGGTTGCTTGAGGGCGTCCCACATGAGAAGTATCTCATAGGGCAAGAAGCGATGGACCAAGAGCAGTTCCTTGTAAAAGCAGGGGTCGAAGGACCCTAAGCGGGGCGATGGGGAATGGACACCCACCACCCTGATGCCCGAATGGATGGCCGGTGCCAACCCTGCGTGCTCCAGACACATGCCCATGTAGACGTCGTCGATGGGGATGAGGGGTATCAGGTGGGAGGCACGCCGGATGGCCCGGGTGGTGAACCGAGACATCAGGAAGCCGCCCCCCGCACAATAGGGCGGGTACCTATTTTCCTTCACCACCAGCTCTGGGACGTAGTACTTGCTCCAGGGCACACGGATGGGCCCCACGTGGCTGATGACATAGCCTGAAAACAGGTGAGCGTCCGGGTCCTGACCCTGCAGGTACACCACCATGTTGTCTGTGTGGGCAAAGACATCGTCGTCGCCATTGAAGATGAAGGAGGCGTCGGGGCAGTAGACAGCCTGCCACTCTAGGAACAGCACCTGGCAGAGAGGAAGGAGCGCACGACGTGAGATGCTGAACCTGCCCTGCTCAGTGTCTCTGATGCTCTCCGTGGTCCAGGAGGCATTTCCTTAAATTTCTTAACTTGTTGGAAATGTCCGCAAATAAATAAATAAGTAAATATAGGAGAGGTGCAAACTAGAAACAGGGAGAATTTGGAGGGAGGGGACCCTGGGAAAGACCTCTTAAACAAACTGGCACTTGAACTGAGCTTCTGATGTCCTGTGCCCCAATTCTGCCCTAATGTCCCTCAAGCTCGGAAACCCTGGGCTCAAGAGTTCCTGTCAGCTTAGACACCCTGGACTCAAAGGTCTCTATTGGCTCTGACACCCTAAGATCTCATGATCCTACAAATTTAATATTTAACATTTTATTTTATTTTTTTTAAAGCCTCATCTTCCATCTTGGAATTAATACTGTATATTGGTTCCAAGGCAGAAGAGAGGTAAGGGTTAGGTAATGGGGGTCAAGCGACTTGCCCAAGGTCACACAGATAGGGAGTATCTGAGGCCAGATTTGAACCCAGGACCTCCCATCTCTAGGCCTGGCTCTCCATCCACTGAGCGACCCAGCTGCCCTCAATATTTAACATTTTATTATTATTTTTTTAAACCCTTACCTTCTGTCTTGGAGTCAATACTATGTATTGGCTCCAAGGCAGAAGAGTGGTAAGGGCTAGGCAATGGGGGTCAAGTGACTTGCCCAGGGTCACACAGCTGGGAAGTGTCTGAGGCCAGATTTGAACTTAGGACCTCCCATCTCTAGGCCTGGCCCTCCATCCACTGAGCTACCCAGCCACCCCCAATATTTAACATTTTAGAAAGGTCTCTCCAGTATCAAGACTCACCAAAGCTCTACTCATAGAATACCAAACTGAAACCCAGTGTGAGAAATACTGCCCTGGCCCACCGTTCTTTATTTCAGAGGGGACACTAAAGACCAGAAGGACAGCCCTTGCCCAAGATCACCCAGGGGCAAATTGGAGACAGGTGGAATAAGGACTGCAACCCAGGCCTCCTGATAACTTCCCGTCGGGGTTCTTCCCCTCCTTCACCACACTGCTGAGAAGAGGAGCTAGAGAAGACCAGTGCTAATTGGGGGTGTTGGGGAGAAGTTGGGGAGAGGTTTCAGGGCTGCTTCCAGCTTCTAAACGTTGAGCAGAGGCAGGGGTGGAGTTTGAAACCAGAAAGGAGTGAGATACTGTAAAAATTAAATTAGTCTCTAGTAATAAAAGTATTATATTTTATGAGGTTTATGAAAGATTATTAGAAATCAAGGATACAAAATAATAAACCACGGGCCTAGAGCCCATTCACATTTTACTCGCTACATCTTGCAATGTCTGAGTAGAGGAAGAGAGAGGTTCTTGGGAGGCAGAGAGTCCGTTAAATACTAAATTGTGATCTCACCCAGGTGGAGACTCAGGTGAGATTATAGGGAATTCTGGGAAGTACCAAGGACTTCTGGGGATTGAAGTCTGGGATTCAAACCTCCATTTTTACAGTGCCTTGTCATCTCCCATCCCTGGGTGTGACACTCACCTGCTTCAGCGTCAGATTGAAAAACGAGTCCTGGAAATCCCACTGGAGAATATCGCCATAGGTCTGGGCCTCCATGGCCAGGAGCCGATTCACTTTCTGGGCCTCCAGGACATCAGACTCAGTGCCTACCAAGAAGAGCCGGCGAATGGCGGCTCCATGGACCTCCCGCTCCTGTCCCCACGTCTGACGGAGGATTTCCCGCCTCTCGTAGTTCTTGGGCGATGACTTGATAGCCAGGAGGAGGAAGACTGGGGCTGGAGTCCCGAGGGACTGCCGTAGACACTTGTTTGGGGGAGGGCTCTGAAGGATGCGGAAATCTCTGCAGTGTTTGTAAAGGAGGAAGTTCTGGATATGCTTGGGCTGAGATGAGAAGCCAGACACTTTGATCACAGAGGTGTTGGTAAAGCAGGGTGCCAGAGGACGTTCAGACACGGTTGGGAGCTGGGGCTCCGGAACCCTTTGCTGCTGGGGCTCAGGGGAGGTCTGTGCTTTCCAATAGGTCAGGAAGGACTCCGTGGAATCTCCGTTATGGGAGAGGAGAAATAAGACCCCACCCGCTAAGCCAAGGATGAGCAGTACCTGGATGCATCCTTTCTTCGGTCCTCGAATCATTTCCTGGGATGCAAAGGGGAGGAGGGCAGGTCCAGTAAGAGAAAAACTTAAGCTTGGGAGAGTAATGTTGATCCTAAACTTAGGTGTGGCCTTGGGCAAGTTACTTCCCTCTGGGTCTTGGTTTCTGCATCTGTAAAATGAGGTTGGATAAAAAAAAAATGTTCATTTCAAATCTAACATTCTGTGTTCCAAAGACATTCCAATTCTGATACCCTCCTGTTCTAGAGGTCTTCCCAGCCCTGACATCCTCTGTTCTAAGCTCCCTCCCAGCTCTGACATTCTCTGTCCTAAGGTCTCTCCCAGCTCTGACATTCTCTGTTCTAAGGGCTCTCCCAGCTCTGACATTCCCTGTCCTAAGGTCTCTCCCAGCTCTGACAGTCTCTGTTCTAAGGTCTCTCCCAGCTCTGACATTCTCTGTTCTAAGGTCTCTCCCAGCTCTGACATTCCCTGTCCTAAGGTCTCTCCAAGCTCTGACATTCTCTGTTCTAAGGTCTCTCCCAGCTCTGACACTCTGTTCTAAGGGTCCTCCCAGATCTGACATTCTCTGTTCTAAGCTCCCTCCCAGCTCTGACATTCCCTGTCCTAAGGTCTCTCCCAGCTCTGACATTCTCTATTCTAAGGACTCTTCCAGCTCTGACTTTCTCTGTTCTTAGGTCTCTCCCAGCTCTGACATTCTCTGTTCTAAGGGTTCTCCCAGCTCTGACATTCTCTGTCCTAAGGACTCTCCCAGCTCTGACATTCTCTGTTCTAAGGGTCTGTACATTCTGTATTCTAAGGACCCTCCCAGCCCTAACATTCTGTGTTCCAAGGACCCTCCCAGATCTGACATTCTGGGATCTAAAAACCTTCCTAAAACTAATATTCTGGGCCCTGGGGACCTTCCCAGCTTTCAAATTCTTTGGTCTAAATAAGAGTCCTCTTGAGCTCTATTTATTTGAAATTGGGGAAAATTTGAAGTAATGTAAAAAGGTATCAATTAAAAAAAAGAGCTAATTTCTCTATATAGTTTCCCCCTTTGCCTCTAGTTCTATTCTCTGGGATCAACGAGAATAAATTAGTTACATATATTTTTGATGGTCCTTTAGATTTTTTCAATTCAATTTTATTATCCAATCCAAATTCTCTCCCTTTCACCACCTTCCATAGTCACTGAGAAGGCAGGAAAACAAAACCCATTATAAATATGTATAATCATACAAAACAAATTCCAATAGTAAGAAAGAGAAAGGGAGAAAGAGAGAAAGAAAGAAAGAAAGGAAGGGAGTGAGGAAAAAGAAAAGGAAGGAGGAGGAGAAGAATGAAGAAAGAAGGAGGAGGAGGAAGAGGAAGAGGAGGAGAAGGAGGAGGAGGAGGAAGAGGAGATGGAGGAGGAGGAAAAGGAGATGGAGGAGGAGGAAGAGGAGGAGGAGGAGAAAGAAGAGGAGGAGGAAGGGGAGGAGGAGGAGAAGTAGTACTGTACCGATTGGAGTTTCTAAGTCTTCCAAGATTGATTGTCTTTCTCTACAACTTTACAAATAAGAATAAATTTAATAATACTATTTTTTATAATATTCTTTAATCTGTTCTCTTGGTTGCTTTCAGATCTTTGAAAACATCTGGGTTTGCAGTCAGATGATCTGAGATGCAGTCCCAGCTCAGTCCCTTGGTATCTCTGGACCTCGGGTTCTTCATCTTGTAAAATAAAGATGTTGAAGCAGGTAGAACAGCACTCCCATGATTCTCCCTCCTTCCCTTCCTCAGTCCTCTCTTCTGCAAGGATAAGCATTCTCAGTTCCTTCCAGCAAGCCTCCTGCCACATAGGTGGTCTTCAGCGATCTCACCACTCCGGTTGCCCTTCCTCTGTCCCTGGTCTTCTTTGCTGCTGTTCCTCTGGAAATACAGCCTCCAAACAAGCCAGGTTTTCAAGTATTTCTGCCCCAGGTGGAATGCAGCAGGCTAGCTTTCTTCCCTCATTCCCTTTGCTCAGCCTGGTTATGTGAGCTTTATGGGGTCAGGGGTGAGATCTCCCCAGCTCATGGGCCAACACCCCACATGTTCTTTATGACGCTAATTTCTGGTTTCCTCAGGTAACCCCCATCTTGGATTTGCATGTCTGGCTCTCTGACCACAACTGCTCAGTTCAGTCTAAATGGAGAAGCCATTCCCGGCATGGCCCTCTGGGGCAGTTGACTTAGGAGGGAAGTAGTAGGAACCCACCCTCCAGGGAGGAAGCAAGACCGCCATCAGACGCCTGCAGCCAGGGTCCATTCTTCCCCTCCTAGTCATAGCTTTGGCCACCATCGCTGGCCTGCATACACTTCCAGGCTTCTGCATGCTGTCCTCCCTTGCGTTCATGTGTTCCTGCTGTGTTCACCGGCTCATGCATCTCCCTAGCCGGAGCACAGAGGACCGATCCTTTCCGGATTCTATCTGTCCCACTTCTCTACCACACCCATCCAGGGTGCAATGCATGCTTCTGGACTTGATTAAATGTTTCCTGTAGTCATTTCAAATATGCTCAACAGCTCTTCCCACCCATGAAGATGAATCCTTTCTGGTCTTAAAAGATTTGCTTAGGCTCAGAGAAGTGAGCTGACTAGTCATCCTATTTACTAGTTTTCAGGTGTGTCTGGGTCTCTGTGACCCCATTTGGGATTCCTTTGTCAGAGATACTGGAGAGGTTTACCATTTCCTTCTCCAGCTCATTTTACAGATGAGGAAACTGAGGCAAATAGCATAAAGACCTACTATGGATAGAGAAGACTTGGGTTCAAATCTGGCCTCAGACACTTCCCAGCTGTGTGTCCCTGGGCAAGTCACTTGACCCCCCCTTGCCTAGCCCTTACCACTCTTCTGCCTTAGAACCAATACACAGTATTGAAAGAAAGAAAAAAAAAGACTTGTCCACTGAGGCCAAATTTGAATTCAGGGCTTCTTGACTCAAGGCCCAGCATGCTATTCACTCTATCCACCTCTCTGCCCTTGCTGAAGTCCACAAGAAATTTGGATTTTTCTTTGATGTTTTCCACAATGATGGTAAAGGCCAAGTCAATCCAATAAGTTGCTAAGCATTTATGAAGCTTCTATAAGTGTCAAACACTGCGCTAATCACTGAGGATACCAAGAAAGACAAAAAGGGGCAGCTGGTGGTACAATGGTTAGAGTGCCAGGTCTGGAGTGGAGAGGATCTGGATTCAAATCTAGCTTTAGATACATCCTAGCTGTGTGACCTTGGACAAATCATTTAACCCCTATTGCCTAGTCTTTACTGCTCTTATGTCTTAAGAGTGGTCAATAGGGGGGCAGCTAGATGGCTCAGTGGATTGAGAGTCAAACTTGGAGTTAGGAGGTCCTAGGTTCAAATCTGACCTCAGACACTTCCTAGCTATGTAACCCTGAGCAAATCACTCAACCCCCATTGCCTGGCCCTTACTGCTCTTCTGCCTTGGAACCAATATAGAGCATTGATTCTCAAATGGAAGGTAAGGGTTTAAAAACAAAGTAGATGGAAAAGGGGAGGAAGATTGGAGCAGCCATGTAACACAGTGAATAGAACTCCAGTCCTGGAGCTGGGAGGACCTGGGTTCAAATCTAACCTCAAACACTTTCCAGCTATGTGACCCTGGGCAAGTCACTGCACCTCCATGGCCTAGCCCTTGCCGCTCTTCTGCCTTGGAACCAATACAGAGCATTGATTCTCAGATGGAAGGTGAGGGTTTTGGTTTTTCACAGGTTACTTTTGGAGAAGATAACACGAATACAACTCTAAACAAGTTAGAGGTCAATCAATTGGAGGTAATCAGCAGCCAGAAGCACTATTATTGGGGATTGGGAAAGACTTCTTCCTGAGCTGAGACAACGGGCAGCCAGGTTATCTGGATTCAAAGTCCAGGCTGATTTCCGTTCGGATATGATTAAACAACAATGAAAGAATGGAATACAGAAGACTCAAAGTGGGAGAAATTCCAGCAAAGAGAAATTGCCTGGAGAGACCAGTATGGATGCATGGAAGTAGGAGCTCACTACCCAATTTTGACTTATAAAAGATGCGTACAGAAGATGGAAGTAAGGGGTAGAGAGCGGAGGATGATAGAAAATGTGACTGAGCTCTAGAAGAAAGAGTTGTATTTGGGTGGGCTAACGCTAAAGATAAGTCAAGGTTGGTGAGGAAACTAAGGACAATTTTTAAAAAATTTCATTTAATTAATTCATTAATTTAGAATATTTTTCCTTGGTTACAAGAATCAAGTTCTTTCCCTCCCTTCCTTCCACTCCCCTCCTGTAGCCAATGAGCAATTCCACTGGGTTTTACACGTGTCATTGATCAAGATCTATTTCCATATTGTTGATATTTGCACCAGCATGATCCTTTAGAGTCTCTATCCCCAGTCATATCCCCATCAAACCATGTGATTAAGCAAATGTTTTTCTTCTGTGTTTCTACTCCCACAGTTCTTTCTCTGGATGTGGATAGTGCTCTTTCTCATAAATCCCTCAGAATTGTCCTGGGCCATTGCAATGCTGCTAGACAATTTTTTAAAAATTAAGTAATGTTGAGGGGAAAAGGAAAGAACACAAGATATAACCATGGCCAGGGGAGAAAGCACGATGGTAACTAGCAACAGTGAGTGAGTATAAGACTCTCAAAGATTCATAGAATTTCAGGTTAGAAGATACCACCGTTCTATCCAGTCTAACATATAGCCCCAAATGAACTCCATCTACATGCCAGTAAATGGTCAGCTAGTCTGTCTGTTGAGTAGCACATGAGAGGGTTGGACAAAGCAGACGGTAGGAGAAGCCCAAGACTGATCTTGGACAAAGTATGAGCAGCAGGAGGACAGGAAGGAAATCGATTCAGGAGCAGGGTGCTCCTGGTATAGAGCTGAATCAGCCAAGCACAAAGACAAGATTGGGAAGGGAGATTACAGAAAGTACGGAGATGCAGAAAGAATGAAGGTCACAGGAAGCTGAATAGCTTTGCAAGGGTGAAGACAAAGGGAGGGATCAACTGAAAGGAGGGTGTGAGCCCATAAAGCAATTTCAGAGTTTTGTGTCATTGAAGTTTAACTTGAGGGTGATGGTGAAATCCAGAGCATGAACGGCAGTGGTGACGTGCAGAAGTAAGGAGGCTAGAAGAGCTGGATGCATTGAAGAACTGAGATGTGAGGGTAGTTAAGGGAATAGTGAGAGTGACAGACAGATAGACAGACAGACAGACAGAAGTTAGAGAGAGAGAGACAGACTGATAGATTAGATAGAAAGACAGATAGATAAGATGGACAGAAAGACAGATAGATTAGACAGATAAGATGGGCAGAAAGATAGATGGATAGATGGATAGACAGACAGACAGACAGACAGATAGATAGATAGATAGATAGATGGCTGGATAGATGAATGGACAGATAGATAGATAGATGGACAGATAGATAGATAGATAGATAGATAGATAGATAGATAGATAGATAGATAGGAGTTGGAGTGAAGATTTTTGAGCCAGGTACTAAACTTGAGAAGGAAGAGAAAATCAATTGAATAGTTAACTATCACCTATTTCTGGAATGATGGCTCTCAAATGTCGTGGTCTCAGAACCCCTTTTAGTTTTCTTTCTTTTCTTTTTAAAACCATACCTTCCTTTTTAGAATTGATATTAAGTACAGGTTTCAAGGCAGAATAGCAGTAAGGGGTAGATGATGTGGGTTAAGTGATCACACAGTTTGGAAGCGTCTTGAGGCCATATTTGAGTCCAGGACCTCTTGTCTCCAGGTCTGATTCTATCCACTGAGCCACTTAGCTGTGCTGAAGCCTTTTACTCTTAAAAATTATTGAGAAAGAGCTAGATGGCTCAATGGATTGAGAGCCAGGACTAGAGGCAGGAGGTCCTGGGTTTAAATCTAGCTTCAGATACTTCCTAGCTGTGTGACCCTGGGCAAGTCACTTAATACCCAGTGCCTAGACCTTACTGCTTTTTTCTACCTTGGAACCTATATATAATATTGATTTGAAGATGAAAGGCAAGGTTTTAAAATATATATTGAGGACACCTTCCCTAGCAAAGAGCTTTTTTTCTTTCTTTCTGGGTATATCCATTTTTATTTGCCATATTGGAAATTAAAACATTTTAGTACTATCATAAAAATAACTTTGACTTCATGCACCGCCCCCCAAATGGTCTCAGAGACCCAAGACCACTCTTTGAGAATCATTGTTCTAGAAAAAAGCAATTTCCTCTTTGCCCCTACTTCCTCTCCTCTTTCGCTCCTCCATACTTTGTAAACCAACTGTTGAATATATTGTTACACGTTGAACATGAGCTGCTTCCTCCAGTTACCCATGATCTCTTTCCTGCCAAATCCAATGGCCTTTTCCTTCTTTATGTATATAGAATTTGACATTATTGACTGCTAATATATGTAAAGCTGGGTAGCTAGAACACTGGGCTTGGAGTCAGAAAGGCTCATCTTCCAATCTGGTCTCAGACATTTACTAGCTATGCGATCTGGGGCAAGTCACTTAACTTTGTTTGCCTCAGTTTCCTCATTTGTCAAATGAACTGGAGAAGGAAATGGCAAACTGCTCTAGGATCTTTGCCAAGAAATCCCCAAATGGGGTCAAGAAGAATTGGATATAGCTAAGCAATATTTGTAAAGTGCTTTACAAACCTTTGAGTACCACATAAATGCAGGCTATTATTATTGTTGCTGGTGTTGTTGGTTCCATAGACTCCTTCCTTTCTGGGTTTTCATGCCACTGCTCTTTCTTGGTTATCTATGTGTCTGATGATTCTTTGCTGCATCATCCCTCAAATCTTACTTCTTAATTGTGGGAGAAACCTAAAATTCAGTCTCTCCATCTTTCTCCAGGCTCTCTACTCTTTCCCATGGCGACCTCCTTGGCTCCCATGTGTTCAACTATCATATATCTCTCCGTGGATGACTCCCAGGTAGACCTATCCAGCCCTAGTCTCTCTCCAGGTACACGTCACCAGAATCTTGGGATATAAGGGAGAGTATTCAGGGAGGAGCAGCACCTCTGGTGTGGGGACTTGTCAAGCCCTTTTCAGGGCTGCTCATGCACCTTCAGTGCCCACTTCTCCCCTGGCTCTCACCTGTGGCTTCCAGAAGCTACCGAAGTCATCGAGGTCACAACCTGATAAAAGCCGCCTCAGCAGATGGGCTGAACCAGTCTGAGGGTGACCCAGAAGCCTTAAAACCATTGATGAGTTAGGGAAGTTCCTACAGTATGAGTTCCTTCCCAGTAGAAGGGATGGATGAGAAAAACGTGTTCCAATGGCCATGGAGGTGGTGGAAACGGGCATTAGGGGGTGCGTAAAGCTTGGTCAGACATTGAAAAAGCCAAATTCATCCACTACAACCCAGGCTACCGCCATCATCTTGGTTTTTGCCTTGCCATTGGACTTTTGATGACTCTGATCAGCTCTGTCTCACTTCAATCCGATATATCCTCAAGTCAAAAGACATCCTCAGTGAGACACTCTGGTCTTCTTCAAGGACAAAGAACAACCAACCATCATTTTACTCAAGAATGCTGGCCAAATATCTGATAGACATCTCACATGGACAAGAACTCGTTATCAAGAAAAAGCTAGGTGGCTCAGTGGATAGGACACCAAGACCAGGAATTGGGAAGATGTGAGTTCAAATTTGACCTCAGATTCTTCTAGCTGTATGACCCTGGGAGAGTCACTGAACCCCATTTGCCTAGCCTTTGTCTTTCTCTCTTAGAGTTGTTCCTAAGAAAGTAAGGGTTAAAAAAAAAAGAACATAATCTTTCCCTCCATGGTAGGAGTAGCATCTGTTTTAGATAGTGTGAATTGGTCCTTTAAGGGTTGTGGAAGCCCTTGGCACAGGCACAAAGTCCAGCCTACGGGAGCTGCCGTGAAAGGCTTTACCAGAGAGCCTTCCACACTGAGTGTGGTTAATTGCCATGTAGAATGCCCAAACAGAAGGGATAGTCCCCTTCTGGTGAATCACTGGCTCTTTAACCATAGCAGTTTTATCCCTTCATCTCCTTTCACTAGTAAAAGTTGTTTTTTATTGCATTTTATGTCATGGGCTCCCTTTATTGCATTCTAAGCCTCTCCCAGAATATTTAGCAGTTGACAGAAGTTGTGGGTAATGACTTCATGGCGAAATTTACCTCTTAAAAAATGGACAATGGAAGAACAAGATGTCAAAGGAATAAGTGTCAGGGGGCAGCTGGGTGGTTCAGTGGATAGAGAGCCAGGCCTAGAGATGGGAGATCCTGGGTTCAGATCTGGCCTCAGACACTTCCTAGCTGTGTGACCCTGGGCAAGTCACTTAACCCCCATTGTCTAGCCCTTACTGCTAACACATTTGATATTGATTCTAAGACAGAAAGTAAGGGTTTAAAAAAAACAAACCAAGAGTCTTGAATGATTTGATGGCCAGATACAGTACTATGGCATCCTGTAACCCTTTTTGAGGTATGCTGGGAACCCCCTCAAGAAGGATGAGCTCTCATTCTTCTCATAGGACGAATACAATGAAAAAAAAATTGTTTAACCCTTACCTTTTGTCCTAGGATCAATTCTAAGACAGAAGAGCAGCAAGGGCTAGGCAACTGAGGTTAAATGACTTGCCCAAGGTCACAGGACGTATTTGAGATAAAATTTGAACCCAGGGCCTCCTGACTCCAGGCCTGGCACTCTTTCCACAGTGCTACCTACCTGCCCCTAGTGCAATGGATTCTGAAAGAATCTGGTAGAGAAAATCAAAACAGAAAAATCAAGTATTCCTAAAAAGCTTTCAGCTTTTCAGAAAAAGGAAAAAAAAAAGCTTTTCAGAAAGCTGATTTACCAACAAAAGGAAAAGGAAGAAAAATTGTTCTTGCATATTAAGCAATTAGTTCCCTAATTAGTTGGAGGCAAAAGACCCTTTTCCTTTAAAACTGTGCCTGGAAGGGGTAGGGGCTGGAGGTGGGCTGGGATATAGTCATTGGATCTGGTAATGATACAGATGGAAAGAGCAAAGATAATTGGGAAGTATGATCTCTGACCCAGAAGTTTCTCTGGAAGATGTGTTAAAGGACCTGCCAAAGCTTGGCTTATAAGGGGAAAGAATAGGGACAGAAGGGATAAGGAGCTTCTGGGATTCCCAGAAACGCTAGGGCTTCCCTAGTTACTCACCTCTAAGATATTACCTCCTCAGGGCTGACTTCTTCCAGAGAGAGAGGCAGAGGCAAGGGATGCAGGAGAGCTCTAAACAGTGGGGCTGCCAGGGACAATTGTATATGGACACATGGGCTTAGAGAGTTTACAGAGGATGGGATCTGGAAACAGCCGGAGCTAAGGATCTCCCTTTGTTCCTTTTCTGATACATCAAATGGAGAATTCTGCCTATGGGAGCTCAGCTTCTTGGATGGAAGAGAAGTTTAGTGAGAGGGCAAGATTTTCAGAAGAGAAAAGTTTGACGAACTAGATTCATTCCCCCCTTCCTCAAATCATTCTCTCTCTCTCTTACACACACACACACACACACACACACACTCTCTCTCTCTCTCTCTCTCTCTCTCTCTCTCTCTCTCTCTCTCTCTCTCTCTCTCTCTCTCTCTCTCGTGCTCTCTCTTTCTCATACACTCGCACACGCACTCCCTCTCTCACATACACTCACAAACTCTTACATACTTTTTCTCTCACATATTTCAAACTCACACTCTTTCACACACTCATTCACACTCTCTCACACTTTCACACACACATTCTGTCACACACTCTCATGCTCTCTTATTCACACCCTCCCTCTCTCACATACACTCTCATACACACTCAAAAACTTTCACACACTTTCACACACTCACATACTTTTTCTTTTTCTCACACACACCATTTCACACTCACAACCTCACACTCTTTCACACACACACTCTCTTTCATGCTCTCATACATATACTCCCTCTCGCACATATTTTCACACACATTCTTTCACATGCTCTCTCACACACACTTTTTATCACACATACACTAACATGCTCTTTCTTAAACACCATATACACGCTCTTCACACTTTTATCACACATTCACACACACATGCACTTTTTCTCACACGCTTGCACACTCACACACACTCTCTCTCATTTGCACAATACTCACAGATACACATTCTCTCCGTATACTCAGTGTACTTCAAATGCTAAGAAAATGTATCTTTCAGGAAGGGGTCCCATCTAAATTGTGCCAGTCTTTAGCTATTCCCAACAGACCATGATAGATTAGTGAGGTTTAAGCTGGATACTGTCCAGGCAAATAGCATTTTTCCACAGAAATCAGTATATGCAAATGATGGGGGAGGGGGAGGTGTCATACCTGCCACCCTGTTAGGCCAGCTGAAGCTAAGGAGAGATAACTCTTTCCCATTAAGGAAATTTAGGTAGACTTTGGATCATGGGGGTTAGAAGATGCCTATCGTTAGTAAAATCCTCTCTAGCTATGTGGTACAGACATAGTAAGGATTTTTCTGCCCCAACAAAATTTAGGATGGCTCGAAAGCCACTGCTTTATCTGGTGACTTCTCTCTCTTATCTTTTCTCCACATCCCCTGGACATTTGGAGTCACCCAGTCACCCAAGTCTTTGTATTCAGATATGAGAAACTATTGGATTGAGTGTCCCTAGTACAGTGTTTAGAGAGGTGGGTGATGTCCTCAGGCCCACGTGGAGAAGGAAAGGGGAGCAGCCCAGCCCTGTGCTAGAGTGCCAGTGGGTGTGCCCACAACGGGATCTCTGAGTGCCCCCTCTGGCATGTGTGCCATAAATGCACCACCACGATCCTAGGGCAAGGACCAAAGTCCCCTAAAGCTTTGGTTGTTCTAAACTGAAGGACCACAGGAGACCTAGGGCTAAATGTCTGAGTCACAGTGGCTTGGGAAGGGAAAGGAAAGAATCACTAAACATTATTTTCTAAGGGGCTATCAAATCTTAGCGACTATGTTATTATTATAGAAGGATCCCTCACCATGTTCATAGGTTTATTACAGTTTCCTTTGGAGTTTGGTCATCAAGGCCACAGGGGAAAAGAACATCTTTGCTCATATGGAGGTGGGTGGAAGATTTTCTGTTTGTTGAGATAGCTGTGGCTAATCAGGGCAAGTGTACTGTGCACCTGGGTATTAAGACTTGTGCCTACATTGGCATTTGAAATCATTTCTATGCCTCCTATTATAGGTTGGGCTAAATGAATGTCCTGAGAGTTGCTGGAACCACCCAGTGTAGTTAATACTAAATAATATTAGGTGAGGTATGTGTGAGTGTGAAAGATAAAGTTCTTTTGCCAAGTGTTTTAGCCCTTGTGGACCTTGTCAGTTTGGTGGACCAGGAAGTCCCATAGTAAAGGGTTATTGATTTTCCCATTGGCTTCTCCATCCCCACAGCCAATCAGGAAAAATTTGTGTTTATTTAGGAAGGAATTCAATATCCCATCACCACTCTTCCTCAAGTTTATTTGAATTTGCCCCCTTATTGCCAGTTTGATTGGCAGGAATCTGAAAGAGGCTATACCCTTCCTGAAGGTATTGGTGTCTATTTTTATACAAAAGATGTTATAATGACTGGACCAGACGAGGCCTCAGAGATTGTTGGGAAGATTGTGCTCTTATGAGAGAAAAAGGTAGGAGATCAACCAAAGAAAAATTCAGGGGAATAAATTGAATAAGGAGAGCACAGATGATTATTGATATAAACCATAAAGAGCCTGTTAATGCTCACAAACTTAGATGGAAACTTAGAGAAGAAACTCTTTGGGTGGTTTCTTGGATCCAATCTTCAGAAAGATTTATGTAACCAGGATAGGCTACATTTGGAAAGAAGCCCAGATAACTCTCTCCTTCCTTATTCTGTTCTCTGGGGAATTTTCAGGGCTTTGGGAAGGTTCTATACAATATGGAGAAAAAGTCTAGCCCTATGTTGGTGAACCTATGGCATGCATGCCAGAGTATGCCAAAGGGGCTGCTCCCTTCTTCCTCTCCATATGGGCCTGAGGACATTTCTCCCATCACCTGCCCCTCTGCCCAGTAGCTCAAGGGGAGCACTTCCTCTCTCCCTTGTCAGGGGTAAGGTAGGAGGCTCATATACTGTGTGAGGGTTGCAGTTTGGGCACTAGTTTTCTAAGGTCTCTAAAAGGTTCACCATCACTGGTCTATGCCCTCCTTGACTGATGGCTTCCTTCCCCCAGGAGGGTTTGGACAACTTCTTCATAGTAAAGAGAGTAAGGCCTGGAGACAGGAGGTCCTGAGTTCACATCTGGTGTCAGAAGCTTCCTAGCCAAGTGACCCTGGGCAAGTCCTTAGCTCTCTTTGCCTAGCCCTTACCCCTCTTCTGCCCTAGAACCAATATATAGTATTGATTCTAAGATGGAAGGTAAGAGGTTGGTTGTTGTTTTGGTTTTTTTAAATCAGGCAAAAAAAGGTATAGAACGGTTAGGAGATACTTTTGCTTTTTAAAGATATGGAAAGGTGAAACTATCTTTTTATTACTGTGACAAATGGGGATTCACTGGTGGGGGAAGGGAATCCTTTAGCTGACTAAGTAGTAACCTTGGGCTCCTTGATGGAGGTGGGAGGAATCTGTATCCAACCTCCCCCCCCCCCCCCCCAGAAGAGGTACCTTCTAAAAGGTCCAAATAGCTAAGAATAGCTAGCATTTCTACAATGCTCTAAGATTTGCAAAGAGCTTTACAAATGTTTATTAATGTGGTCCTCACAACAACCCTGTGAGGCTAAGTGCTATTACTATCCCCATTTTATAAATGAGTTAACTGAGACACAAAAAAGTTAAGTGACTTACTCAGGATCACACAGCTTAGGAAGTCTGTGGCAATATTTGAACTCAGTTCTTCCTGACTTCAACCCCCATGGAACTACCCACTTCACCATCCTCTAAGGTGGCATCATCTAGTTCCTGATGGAGCTCCTCCAGAGCTGGGGTGAGGTGGAGGAGTTATCTGGTGTGTGAGGGAACAATGAGTGGGTGGTAGTCTCTGGGATAGGCTCTTTCAAGAGACTAATGACTTCTTAGGTACACACTTTCTTTCATATAGATGTCCTGGAGCTATAATGGGGATGAGTGACAGCCGTGACATATTTTACTTCCTTTGAAAATATATTCCCTATCCTAGGAAAAGTTTTGATTATAGGCATATGGACAGGAGTAGCTAGGTGGCTCAGAGGACTGAGAGTCAGAGTTAGAGATGGGATGTCCTAGGTTCAAATCTAGCCTCAGACACATCCTAGTTGTGTGACCCTGGGCAAGTCACTTAACCCCAGTTACCCAGTCCTTACCACTCTTTTGCCTTGGAACTAATACTTAGCCTAGATTCTAAGATGGAAGGTGAGGGTTTTGCTGCTGTTGTTTTTTGTTTTTTAAGTATCTGGACAGTAGAAACACTTTAAGAGATTGGTAAATTTCTAACCAATTAATACAAAGGGCATGATGGCCACCTCCAGCATATCCAACAAGTAAAAGCATGGATGGAAGAGGAAAGAGGATTGTAGTTACAATTTAGCAACACATTAATACTGTACAGAAAGTGAGATCATAATAACAGCTGGCAATTACGTAGCGCTTTCAGGTTTGCCAAATGTCATGTATATTCTCTGATTTCATCTTTACAAAACCCCTCAAAAATAGGTGCTGGGCAGAGGGCGGGAATATGGCAGCTAGGTGGTTCAGTGGATAGAGAACCAGGGAGGTCCTGAGTTCAAATGTGACCTCAGACACTTTTAAGTCATGTGGCACTTGGCAAGTTACCCAACTCTAACTCTTGCCACTCTTCTGCCTTGCAACTAATATTTACTATCAATTCTAAGACAGAAGGTCTTAATTTAATTTAAAATTTTTTTCTAAGGTTACATGATTCTTGTCTTCCTCCTTATTCCTTCCCCCCTCCCTAAGTTGAGAAGCAATTTTCACTGGGTTACACATATTATCACTCAAAATTTGGGGTTTCTTTTTTAAAGAATGAAAAGGAAGTTTGAGGGACCTCGCCACCAAGAGGTGGAATACGGTAGGAGTGGCACCTGCTTTATATTGGGTAGGTTGGTCCTTTAAAAAGGAGGGAGTTGGCATGGGAAGTTTTACTGGAGTCCTTTAATAGCCATAAGAGAGCTGGCATGGGGTTTTACTGTGCTTCTGCCCTTCGTGGAATGTCTTCCTGACCTAGCATGGCTAGCTACCCCAGTAAATGCAGAGGATTAGGGGAGTAACTGTTGTTATATGAATTATTATCTTTTTGACCTTAGGAATTATATCCTTTTAAACCTTTTTCACCAGTAAAATTCTTTTCAAATAACATTTTATGGTCCATTCGTATCTTATTTCACATTTTAACCATGAGCCTAAGTCACTGAATTGATCAGAATTAGACCTCGCCCAGAATATCCCTTCTCACCCACCTCTTTCTGTTGAGGGGAGCATCCTCCTCCTAACTGGCCATGTTCATAGCCTCCAGGCTCTTCTTCTCTCCACATGTGCAGTTGCCAAATCTTGTCATTTTTCTCCCTATAGCTTCTCTTGGATACATCCCCCTTTCTCAACTCACACAGCCACTACCCTGTTCAGACCCTTTCCATTTATTAACGAGATGACTTACAAGACTCTACCCTTCCTTCTTCCTGATGCCAGGCTCTCCTGACTCCAGGCCATCCCCCTCACAGATGCCCCAGAGATTTTTCTGAAAGCAGTCAGGGGAACAAGCATTTAATAAGCACTTTCTATTGGGCTTGCATGGTATGGTGCTAAGTTTTGGGGACACAAAGAAATGCACAAATTAGTCCCTGCCCTCAAGGAGCTTCCAATCTAATGGGAGAAACAACCTGCAACCAACTCTGTACAAACTGGATATGTATATAGATTATATATAATGTAGATAGACACACCTATATACAAAGTATGTATGTGAGTGCTTGCACTATAGATGACAAATAGACCTGCTATATGGCATGTATACTATATATAATATATATAATGTATTTATCACATTGTATATAAAAGAATATTCTATCATATATATGCTTTATGTGTATAGATGCATACACGTGTGATATATGACTTTATATATATACTTTATAGTATATATACTGCATAATATACACATGGTGTATATTGTCATATGGTATATATTATATAGCATACATGCTGTATATATAGAATTATAAATATATAGTATATATTATAGAATATACACATATAATATATGCCATATAATATCTCCTATATAGTATACACTGTATATATACCATGACAACTATATAGTGTATATATATACTATAGAATGCACACATATATATGCCATATAATATCTCCTATATACCATGGCAACTATATAGTGTATATATATATATATATATATATATATATATATATATATATATATATATATATACTATAGAATGTACACATATAATATATATGCCATCTAATATCTCTTATATAACGTACATTGTGTGTATATATACCATGACAACTATATAGTGTATATATATACTATAGAATGCACACATATAATATATATGCCATATAATATCTCCTATATACCATGGCAACTATATAGTATATATATACACTATAGAATGTACACATATAATATATATGCCATCTAATATCTCCTATATAACATACATTGTGTGTATATATACCATGACAACTATATAGTATATATATATATATATATATATACACTATAGAATGTACGCATATAATATATATGCCATCTAATATCTCCTATATAACATACATTGGGTGTATATATACCATGACAACTATATAGTATATATATATATATATATATATATATATATATATATATATATATATATATATATATATATATATACACACTATAGAATGTACGCATATAATATATATGCCATATAATATCTCCTATATAACATACATTGTGTGTATATATACCATGGCAACTATATAATATATATATGTACACTATAGAATGTACACATATAATATATATGCCATATAATATCTCCTATATAACATACATTGTGTGTATATACCATGACAACTATATAGTGTATATATACACACTATAGAATATACATATGCTACATAATATATACATGTAATGTATGTCATGCAGCGTATATTATAGACTAGATACTGTGTATGAGTACGTATGACAAATATATTCTGTATGATATATACTATAGAGTATATACTATATACTAAAAGATAAATATATATACTATAAGAGAAATATATCTTCTATAGATAACTAATATATACACGATAGATGACATATACCCACTGAAAAAGCAAAATTAACGCTACATCTAATTTCTTCTATGATATAACTTATGTTATGCTGTATTAATTTTGTAATTGAGTCAATATCTACCTGGTGATGTCCTTGAGTAGAGCTCAGGAATTTAGCATTCTTTCCAAGTTAGTTTAAAATTATAAATCATGGAAAAAACTGGTACCTACCATCCCTTTTACATCTGGTGTTCTCTTTGAAGTCTTTTTTTTTCATCTTTTTTCAATTCTCCATTCATCCATCCCCAGTCCCGGACTTAGAGAAGAAAGAGCCCTAGACAACATCTTATCCAAATCCCTCATTTTATGGATTGGGCTGTTTGAGGCCTAGAGGCAGCCCAGTTCTCTCCTTGGCCTCTAAGACAGCTTCCTCCTTCCTTCACCCTTCCATCGTTCCCCCATGGGAGGCCTGGAGCCATGGGCTAGGGACCCCCAGACCAAGGAAGGCACATTTCAGGTCCTCCTTCCCCCTCAGAGCACACTGCCCCCCAAAGGGGATGTAGCCAGCACTCCCTGGAGTCTAAAGCCCCAGCGGGGTGGCCTCTTGGATCTTTGGCTACAATTTACATTCTCCACCCTTTTGCCCCCAACCCAGGCCCAACCCCCTTTACCCTCCCATCTGAGCCTTGGTACCTAGTCTTAGAGAAAAGCAAAGGTCTCATCCATGTCCCCTGAGCCTACATTTTGCTCCGTCTCTTCTCCCCCTTCCCCTCCTTGCAGCCAGACTAGCTGACTTGCTCTCATGCCCCCAACACATCCCCTGCATTCCTGACCCTGCATAGAATTTCTGCTGCCTGTTTCCTGAGGAAGCTATTCTTCTCCTTCCAGACTTATTGTAAACATCATCTCTTTCAGCAAGCCTCCGGGGTGGGCTAAGTGCTGGATTTGGGCTCCAATAGACCTGTGTTCAAATCCTTCCAAATTTCCCTTCCTAGAGCCTCAATTTGCCCATTTATAAAAGGAGAGGGTTGGCTTTGATGACCCCTAAGGTCCTTCTTATCTCTCTAAATCAGACATGTTCCAATCCTTCCCATGGTGTCCTCCACAGTCCTTGACCCATAACGATTTGGGTTTTAGCTATCTCTCTCTGCTCCACCTCACGCAGCCCAGGACTCAGAGAACAAATTGATGGACCTCATCAATTGCTGAATGAAAGAGAAGGAAGGGAGGGGATGATTTATTGATCTACGTAGTAGAGAGGTTAAGGAGTTTTGGACTTGGAGACTGGAAGACCAGAGTTCAAATCTGCCCTCAGACACCTATTAGCCCTGTGATTCTGAGAACATCACTTAACCCTGGTTGCCTCAGTTTCTTTATCTGTCAAATGAGATAGAGAAGGAAATGGCAAATCACTCCAGTGTCTTTGCCAAGGAAATCCCAAATGGGGTCATGAAGAGTTGGACATGACTAAAAATGACTGAACAGGGCAAGTCACATTTACCTCTCAAGGCTTCTGCTTCTTATTCTGTAAAATGAGGGGGTTGAATCCAATGACCTCTAAGGTTCCTTTGAACCCTAAATTGGTGACCCTCAGGTGTAGGCCATGTTCTAATGTTGGCTTTGCCACTGTCTCTAGATGTCCTTCCTCTTCTGAGACACTAATTCTATCCTTTATATAACATAAAATGGTGATAAAGTAAGAGTAACTCAAGGCCCTTGTTAGCTCTGTTCCTTGTAAGAGTCTTGTGGAAGAAGGGGATCGGTATTAAGCCCCAGACCCAGTTAGCTTGGGGAGACATCAGGCACTCAGTCCTCAAATCCATGATGGACAATCCAGTTCTTCACAATAATTTTTTGAATGCTATTTTGCATCAGACTTTGGGGATCCGAAGCCAAAACCAAGACAGTTTCTTCCCTCAAGAAACTTACATTCTATTGGGGGGAAACAATATGTAAAAAGGTAGCTACTTGCAGAATCTAGACAGTCATCTGAGTACCCCCACCCACGTCTAGGCAGGGTAGAGCCAAGCCCTCTGGTCCCTAGCAGTCCCCCCAGCAGCAGAGGGACAGAAAATCAGGGGGTTATGGATGACCAACAATTGGAGAATGGCTGGACCCAATGATGGTTGGTAAATATCATGAAATAGTACTGGGCTATAAAACAGGAAGAAGGGACAGATTCAGAGAAGCCTGGGAAGACCTGTATGAACTGATGCAGAGAGAAATAAACAGAACCAGGAATACGATTTCTACTATACCAACAGCACTACAATGACAAACAACTTGGGAAAACAAGAATTCTGAGCGATGTAATGACCAGAGGACCAGTTAGGAAGAAACGACCTGCCTTCTGACGGAGAGGTGCAGGGCTCAGGGTCTATACATTTTTGGACACAGCTGACATTAGAATTTGTTTTGCTTGACTGCTTATTATGAGGGTTTGTTTTTTTCTTTTCTTAGTGGTGGGGGAAAGGTAGAGGGAAGAGAAGTTTTGTTAGTTTACTTAAAAAAACAAAACAAAACTCAAAGGGTGAAAGTAGAGGAAGGACAAAACCTCTATGGCTTTCTGGACCTAGGGGTCTGGTTCTCCAGATTGGATCCTTCCAGGGCCCCTTCTCTGGGAGGAAAGAGTAGCAGAAAAGCCAAAGGGGTGGCATAGAAAGATGGGCTGGTTATTTTCTCTTTCCCCTCCTCCACCCCTCCAGCTCCTAATGTGGGGAGAAAGGAGAAGGAAAAGAACCAGAGCCCATCCCAAGGAGTTCCTGGGAGGTCCTCACAATCAGGAAGGGAAGTGGTTAGGATGGAGAAAGACAGCTGTCTGTCTGCAATGAATGAGGAAGAAGGGCTGGGGGGGAATAATAGGATCCTAAAGAAACTGGAGAGTTAGAAAAATTATCTGGCTGGAGACAGATTCAAGCCATGTGATATCGGATGCCTACAGGACCACATGAATCAGAAGGGACCAGACAGACAGATCTGTCCCTAACCGAGAATTCTGGCTAGAGCATCCCTACCGAATGGTCTCCCAACTTTTGCTTGAAGTCTTCCAGGGAGGAGGAAGACACAACCTTGGAGGCTGTCCCTTTGCAACCTGATTTGGTAGGAATTTTTTTCTTGACCTCGAGCTCTTTCCAATTTTTCATAGGACACTTTCTTTCTGTCAAGGACGCCTCCATCCCTCCAGATACGCAGGTTTGCAATCTCAGCTCTCCATTCTCTCTCAGCCATCACATCCAAGCAGTTGCCAAGTTTGGATGACTCCATCATACCTGATACGAGTCACACCCATCTCTTCTCTTTGTATACAACCACAGGCCTCATAAACCATCTCCTGGACTACAGCAATATTTCCCAATTGGCCTCCTTACCCTGAAATCTCTCCTCACAAGAGCTACACTGCCCAGAGCTGCTAAACTGATATTCCTAAAGCCCAGGACAAACAATGTCCGGTATCTGCTCAGGAAACTCCAGCAACTCCTTCTACCCTCTAGGATAAAACAAATTCCTTTCTTTGACATTAAAGAAAAAAAAATAATAACCCTCACCATCCATCTTAGAATCAATACTGTGTATTGGTTTCAAGGCTGAAGAGTGGTAAGGGCTAAGCAATGGTGGCACATAGCTAGGTAGTGTCTGAGGTCAGATTTGAACTCGGATCCTGCCACCTCCAGGTCTGGCTCTCTAACCACTAAGCCACATAGCTGCCCCATTTTTAAAAATCTGTACATCGAAGTATATACTTATATAGCTATATGTCAAGGTTGTCAAGGTGAGGGCTAATTCCCTCTTGTCTTTGTATCTCCAGCACTTGGCACATAGTAGGCATTTAATAAATCCTTTTGGAATTGAATTGAAATGACTTCTAGCTCTGCCTCTAGGGCCAATCAGAACCAGTATAATTCCTTGTCTACATGACAGCCCTTCAAATACTTGGAAAACGCTGACCATTTTCTACCCTCTGCCCCCAGCCTTTCTTTCTCCAGGCAAAGTATTCCCAGAAATTTCAACCAATTCTCAGGATTCTTTTCAGCACTACAGATGAGACCCAGCCCCTATATATTCTAGAGGTTCCAGAACATCACCTTTCCTCCTTCTGGATACTGCCTCTTTAAGTGAAATCCAATAGCCTCTTTTTTTTTCCTTTTTCTGCCAGATTAAGCTGTTGATTCATTTGCAGTCCACAAAACATGAAACCAAAACCAAAACCAACCTAGATATTTCTGAGTTAAACGGATGACTACCCAAACCTCCCCATGCGCTATATCTGTGCTAAAAAAAAAAATCACTTACTAAATTTAATCTTAAGGGGAAACTAATGGCTCAGTGGGCTGAGGCAGGCATAGAGATGGGAGGTCCTGGGTTCAAATTTGACTTCAGATACTTTCTAGCTGTGTGACCCTGGGCAAGTCACTTCACTCCCATTGCTTAGCCCTCATCACTCTTCTGCCTTGGAACCAATACACAGTATTGATTCTAAGACAGAAGGAAAGGGTTTAAAATTAATAATCTTATTGGATTTTGTCCAATGTTCTAAACAATTAATGTCCTTTCAAATATTGACCTTGTCATCCAATGTGTAAACTAAACTCCTAGCTATGTGCCATCTGCTAATTTAATTATAATTCCCCAGGGCCTGGTACCTCTGCCATTTGCTTCACAAATGCTTGTTGAGTGACTCATCAATGTATCTGTCCATTGAAAATGTGAAATGGCACAGAGTCAAGTACATATCCCTTGGGCATTCTACTGGAGATCATCTTCCATACTGATCACAAGAATCATAGGTTTAGAGCTGAAATAAACATTAGGGGTTATTTAATCCAATCCTCCATTTTAGAGAGAAAAAATTAAAACCCAGAGGAGGATAAGTGATTTGTCCAAGATTATATAAACAGAAGTCAGAACTGGAACTCAGATCCTAAAGCTAAATCCAAGGTTCTTTTTACTACACCATGCTATCTATTGAATGAAGAACTTCTCTTTGGACTCATCATTCTACCACTTTCAAATTCACCCAATTATAATGCCGTTGGTAGGTATTTAAGTTAAACGACAGAGAATCAAAGTCTCAGAGAGGGCAGCTGACTGGTATTTAAGTGAGATTTCTAGGTAGGTATTTAAATAAAACAACAGAGAATCAAAGACTCAGAGAGGGCAGCTGACTGGTATTTAAGTTAGATTTTTAGGTAGGTATTTAAGTTAAATGACAGAGAATCAAAGTCTCAGAGAGGGCAGCTGACTGGTATTTAAGTTAGATTTCTAGGTAGGTATTTAAGTAAAACAACAGAGAATCAAAGACTCAGAGAGGACAGCTGACTGGTATTTAAGTTAGATTTTTAGGTAAGTATTTAAGTTAAACAACAGAGGACCAAAGTCTCAGAGAAGGCAGCTGGATGCATATGACTGGATTCCCCCAGTTATTAAGTCCTTCCCTTGCATCTTAGAATCAATACTGTGTATTGGCTCCAGTTATGCAGTCACCTAGAACGGAAGCTATCAATCCTGGCTACACCCTAGTCCACTAAAAGGCCACCCCACCCTGCCAGCCTGGCTGAAGGTCTTCAAGGGCTTTTTAAACCTGCAATTCTGAGCATCCCTTTCCTGGTTCAGGGATGAGTCTACAAGGAAGGAAATATTCGACTGTAAATATATGTGAGGGGAAACCTTGGTCCCGGGCCAGGTTGAGTAAAGGTGTTGGCCCCTAGACAGGACTGGGCACATCCTCATTTAGGAGACCAACAGCTGTCAGTCCTTGTCTACGTCTTCCTTTGGTTCCCAAGGCTAGGCTGGCCACCAGATGTGGCCCGACTGGGACAATCTCTGGGACCCAAACCCTTTAAGCTTCTCAGTCCTGGCCAGTATGAAGGAAGAGAATTGGGATTGGAAGAGCCATGGTCCCCAGAGCCCCAGAGCACATCTCAGCCAAGAGCCTTGGATGGGCTGCTCCTCTCTTCTCTTCCAAGAATAATTCAAAGCAAGAGTTCTGGGCTGATAGTCGGGGCATCTCCTGGGGTCTTCCTCTCATTGATACCCTGGGTAGAAGGATCTGGGGGAAGATCTCAGAGTGGCCTGATCTTTCAGGGGCCTTCCCAACTCTCTGATGACATCTCCCTCTCGTCTGCCCCTGAACTCTCCATTCCAGTGCCAGATGCCCTTCCTGATCTGAGTCATATTTGCTCATCTGTAAAATGAGACTAGAGATTAGGGGTTCTTAACCTAGGGTTTGTGGACTTGCATCTGGAAAATCCACATCAAATTTTCTGACCCTTCTTTTGTACCAGAGAAGTCTGAATTGTTTCTTTTTCTTTTATGAGGTATCTACAGTGCCTTATGCACATTTATGAGTTGCTGTAATAAATGGTAATTTTCAAGATTATAATAAAGGCACTTTCCCCTATACTTGATGGTACTTTGATGGAATCTGCAGGTAGTTTATAGAGAAGGATCTGAATGTGGAGGAGAGTAGAAACTTGGTTGGGGAGGCACCTACTTTCCTTTCTCCTCCCCTGGGTGAGGCTGTTGATGACTGATGTGCCGGTAATCAGAGGTTCCCTGATGGAAAAGGGTGATGAAGAGTTAAAGGAAGATCTCCCCTATAAAATGAACCCAAGGGTAATCCCAGGCTCCCCAGAAAAGATCCAGAGACAAGCCTCAGCTGGGAAGGGTCCTGATGGCTCTTAGTTGAAGCTGAATTCAGATACCTTCCCAAGTTTCAAACCGAAATATTTGACAGAATCTGACTGCGGTTTAGATGTTTAAAGATATACCTAAAGGCAGGATGGGAGATGGATAGAGGGACTCCGTATCCTGAATTATTTTCTACCACGTTGGCCCAGGTTGTTGTATAGCGTGCCTGGGCTTCACACTGCTCCAATCCCAGCTAATTTCCCAATTAATTTAATATTTATCTAGCCTAAGTAGACAATAAAACAGGTGCAAGAAGGCTGGAGGGGAAGGGGAGTGGGCTCTCCTTATCAGTGAGTCCACAGCTCCTTTCAGGTTTGAGGGATCTGATCCTCCTTAAGGATGTTTGAGGTGCTGGATTGATGATAGCTTTACAGAAGAAAATTGTATGTAAATATCCTTCTGGCTCTCGGTGAGGTCCTCAGCAAGGAACTTGTGTCCTGCTTGGTCAAGGACTCCAAGACGGAAGGTAAGGGTTTAAATCAAAAAATAAATTAATTAATTAAATAAAACAAAATTGTACATCAAGCAGCTTTGACCCCTCCCTATGGGAGGGGAATCAATTACTCACTGTATGGCAGTCACAGAAGCACAGCTGAAGCAAAGGTGCAAAATTAGGGTGGTCACTTATTGGCCCATGTTACTATATATGGAAATCTATTGGCAATGTATATATGTGCTGACAGTAACACTGAGGAATGTCCTGGCTCAATTAAAAGGGACATCTGGATTCTACCACAAGGAAGAGAAGACTCTGGTTAGATTTAGTTAAGACTTGGGTTGGCTTGGAGTTCCAATCCTGAAGTTTGCAAGACCATTTGAAGGATCAAGTAAATATGAGACAGATCACTATCCACATCCAGAGGAAGAACTGTGGGAGCAGAAACACAGAAGAGAAACACCTGCTTGATCACATGGGTCGATGGGGATATGACGGGGATGGAGACTCTAAGCGATCAACCTGGTGCAAACATCAATAATATGGAAATAGGTCTTGATCAATGACACATGTAAAACCCAGTGGAATTTCTCCTTGGCTATGGGAGGGGCTGGAAGGAGGGGAGGGAAAGAACATGAATCATGGAACCATGGAAAAATATTCTAAATTAATCAATAAAATTAAATTAAAAAAAAAAAGATCAAGTAAATACAGAAGATTGCGGCGATGAAGCACGGAGCTCCATGAGGGAGGGCAGGAACTAGCTGAACTTTGGATCTTCCCCAGAACCACCAGACTTAATACTTTGTCAAACTGATCTAATGATTTGAGTGGCGGAGAACTTCTTTAGAACAGGTTCTAGATGCCACTTCAGGCAGAGGGTAATCTAATCTTTAATAGCTCCAAAATAAAGAACAATTCAAGAGATAAAGACGGCTTTGCTGCATCTGGCCTCTCCCTTGTATTAGGTTAGGGAAAGCCACATGGGACGCACCTGGAATTCAAGAGATAACCACGTTAGCTGGTCCATTGATGGTCCCTTTAATTAATAAACTATTCTACAGAATTCTGTAGAATCTTGCTAGTTAGTTCAACTCTTAACTGCAGACCGATAAGGCAAAACAGAAAACAAGGAACTGCCTCTGGATGACAAGAGATGAATGAAAATTCTCAGTGTTGAGTCAGGGCTCCTTCTGCCATGCTACCCAGAGCCTCCCGTGGAAACCTTTGTCTCTTGTGCAGCAGAACTATTTTTGAACACATGGAAAGTGTAATAATTCATTTAAACTAGCTTAAAACATTAATAAATTCATTATCTCAATCAATGGATGATAATGGTTATATAGGACCTTAAGATTTATTTATTTATGAAGTATTTTTATTTATTTTAATTGACAAAATATTTAGAGCACTTTACAAATATTCTCTCAAATGATCCTCCATTAACACCCAGTGAGGAAGGTGCTCTTATTATCCTCATTTTACAAATGAGGAAACGGAGGCAAACAGAATTTAAGTGACTTGCTTAGAGCCATACATCACACCCAGTGAGGAAGGTGCTCTTATTATCCTCATTTTACAAATGAGGAAACGGAGGCAAACAGAATTTAAGTGACTTGCTTAGAGCCATACATCACACCCAGTGAGGAAGGTGCTCTTATTATCCTCATTTTACAAATGAGGAAACTGAGGCAAGCAGAGTTTAAGTGACTTGCTTAGAGCCATACATCACACCCAGTGAGGAAGGTGCTCTTATTATCCTCATTTTACAAATGAGGAAACTGAGGCAAGCAGAGTTTAAGTGACTTGCTTAGAGCCACAGACATTCTGGGGCTGGGTTTATCTAAAGTCTTTCTAAATGACTGCCTGGTGCTCTAATCACTGAGTCACCCAACTGCCTCAGTTGGTGATAAGATAATGAAGCTGAAGGTCCAGCACATTTTTTGACATTAAACAGTCAATTGAGGGGAAGCTAGGTAGCACAATAGATAGAGCACCAGGCCTGGAGTTTGGAGGACCTGGGTTCAAATGTCGCCTCAGCAATGCAATGATCCTGAACAAATCTGAGGATTTATGACAAAGAATGTTACCCACCTCCAGATAAAGAACCATAGGAGTCAGAATGCAGATGGAGGCATATGGTTATCACTTATTTGGATTTACATTTGGGGGTTTGGCTTTATAAGATTATTCACTTACAAAAATGAATACTATCGACATGTGTTTGGCATCATAATACATGTATAATCCAGATTGAATTGCTTGTCAGTTGGGGGGAGTAGGGGAGAGAGAATTTGGATTATATAACTTCAGAAAACTTATGTGGAAACTTGTTATTAAAATTTTTTAAATAAAATTAAATGAAAAATAAAATTCTTGCCTTAGCTACTTCCTAGCCATGTGAACTTGGGCAAGTCACTTAAGTCCCATTGCTTAGCCCTTATTGTTCTTCTATGTTAGAACCAATAAACAGTATTGATTCTAAGATTGAAGATAAAGGTAAAAAAAAGTCAATTAAGGGGAAGTTGGGTAGCATAATGCATAGAGCACCAGTTGTGAGTTGGAGGATGTGGGTTCAAATGTGGTCTCAGACACTTCCTAGCTGTGTGATCCTGGGCAAGTCACTTAACCCTGAAGGCCTAGCCTTTACTGCCCTTCTGCCTTGGAATCCAAGTATCAATATTTAGTATTGATTCTAAGACCAAAGGTCGAGGTTTAAAAATAAAAAGTCATTTAGTCACTAAGCATTTATTAAACTTCTGCTATGTGCCAAGCTCTGAGTATACAAAGAGAAGCAAAAAACAGTCTCTTGTGGGAGCTCACATTTTAATGGATGAGACGATACACCAACATCTATGTACCAACAAGATACATATGGGGGTAAACTGGAGCTGCTCAACAGATAATTATTCAGGAAGGAAGGAAAAAAAGGAGGGAAGGAGGGTGGGAGAGGGGGAAGGAGGGAAGAAAGGAAGGAAGGAAAGAAGGAAGGAAGGAGGTAAGGAGGAAGGAAGAAAGAAGGAAGGAGAGAAGAAGGAACTAAGGAAGGATGGAGGAAGGAAGGAAGGAGGAAAGGAGGAAGAAGGAGTGAAGAAGGAACTAAGGAAGGAGGGAAGGAGGAAGGAAGGAGAGAAGGAACTAAGGAAGGAGGGAAGAAGGAAAGAAGAAGGAGGGAGGGAGGAACTAAGGAAAAAGGGAAGGAAGGAGAGAAGCAAGGAAGGAAGGAAGGCACAAATGAGCATCAGGGGGAATCAGAAAGGCTTCCTGAGGGTTGGGGCTGAGACTTGACAGAAACCTAGGGAGGGAAATGAGGAGGAACAACATTCCGGGCATGGGGGAGAGCCAGTGCCTCTTGATGGCAGAGAATGAGGTGGAGAAGAAGGTATAGAAAGACTGGAAAAAGACCAGGTTATGAAGGGCCTTCAAAGGCAAAGAGGATTTTCTATTTGATCCTAGAGGCGGTGGGGGAGCCACCCAAATTGGTTGAATGGTTGGGGAGGGAGGGGAACAAAGGATGTGGTCAGATCTGTACTTTGAGGTGATGAATTTGACAGCTGAGTGGAGTAGGGACTGATGGGGGGGGGGGGGCATCAGCAGGTCCTCCTGAAGGTGAGGAGGGTCTGCCCACCGGGAGTGGCACTGTCAGAGGAGAGATGCCACCAAAAACCTGCCAGTCCTTGTCAACAGATTGGACATGGGCCTGGGTGAGAGGAGTCAAGGACAAAACCCATTTCAAATATGAGCAGAGGGTAAGTGGTGCCCTAGATAGTAACGAGGAAGCCAGGAAGTGGGGGGCGGGGGGGTAGGGGTAGTTCCATCTTTAAAAAGCCTGAAAACCACCAACATACGTCATTCTACAATTTCTCCCAAAGCTAAGATCTCAATTTTATCTTTTCACCTGCTTGTAGTTAACAATCCTTGCAAGATTGGAAGCAGAGACCACCCTGTGTCCAAGGCGATTCTCTCAGTTAGCCTGTGGGTGACCTTCCCACTCTCTCCCTTCAAGGAAAACTGGCTCACTGGCTGCCCACCCAAGGACCTGCCTTCTCCTAGCCTCCCTGTGCCTGGTATGCCCTCCTTCAGCTCTCCTAAGGAAGAACCTCGAGCTTTCTTCTTTTTCTTAAACCCTCACCTTCCATCTTAGAGTCCACACTAAGTACTGGTTCCAAGGCAGAAGAGTGGTAAGGGCTGGGCCATGGGGGTCAAGTGACTTGCCCAGGAAGTTCCTGAACCCAGGACCTCCCATCTGCCGGCCTGGCTCCCAGTCCATTGAGCCACCCCATGCCCCTGGTTACATTCTTTAAGAGGAAACAACAGGCAAACAATTCTACACATTGTCTAAGGAACCTTGGGCTCTGGCACCAAGGAAACCAGGCAAGGCCTCCTCTTCTGAGAAGGTGGGACCTGAGCTGAGCCTTCAAGGAAACCAAAGGTGGAGATGGAGGTGAGGAGGGTCTCCCCCAAAGTGAGGATCGCTTCACTGCTGTGACCCTAACACCTACCCAGCTCCCCGAGACACACACACCGGATGAACATTTATGGACCGGCCCGGAGTTTTTCCCAGCCCCTATTCCCTGGTCTCTGTTCCCAGAGTCCCCCAGCTCTCCCATCTATGCCCTCCAAAGCTGGCCACAGGCTGGGAGGTGGTGGAGGAGGGCTACAGGCTCAGACCACCACCCTAGGGAAGCAAGCAGAGAAAGGAGAAGCGGTTGATGGGGGGAGACTAGGCGAGCTTCTGGGCTTCCAGAGAAAGCCCCGGCACCCCCCGCTGAAGACTGGGAACCCACGCTGGACACCCAGTTTTCTCCCAGCCCAGGGCTCTCCGATCCAGGCCCCCTCTGGGAAAAGGAGCGAAGGGCTTCCTGGGTTCCTAGATGGAGCCATCCACTACGGTGGAAGTCTTGGGACCGTCTCAGCTCTCAGTCCTGCCTCATTGTGGATCCCTAAGACCCTGGTGCCCGCTCCCCAGAACTTCAGACAGAGAGGGGATGTCCTGAAACAGGACTCTGAGACCCGAATCTGGGACTGGTCCTGGTGGCAGGGCAGACGACTCTGGGGCGCGCGGATGGCTCGCATCCCCGAAGAACAGGTTCTTTGTCCCTGAGGCCAGATTCAGGACTCCCAGGGCCCTAAAAGGGGCTCCGGAGAGGGGTGGGAGTGGGAGGCTAGAGCTTCTCCTCCCTGGGAAGTCCAGGCACTCAGCCCTCTCCCCCCACCCCCAGGGGATCTCAGGTCCCCTCCTCAAGGCACTCACCACTGGGCACCTGTGCTCCTGCAGCAAGCAGCTTCACCTCTGGAAACTGGCTCCGACCCAGTAACCACAGTTCCTTCCAGCCACCGAGCATTTCCCTTTAGGCTGGAGAAGCTGTATTTCACCTGGTCTGAGAACTGGCCACCTCCCTCCTTCCCCGCCCAGCTCAGGCCCCTCCTCCCGGCCGAGCCAAATTTCCCAGAGGCTAAGGCGACGATCTGCGGTATGCCGGGACCGCCGGAGCTCCGGGGACCTCTTCCCCCTCATGTCTCTCCTCTCGGGCTCCAGGTTCCAAACCTCTTCTTTCACCTCCTGGGCCGGGAGGCGGAAGACCCACAGAGGGAGCTTCGCTTTCCCCATCTGTCCAAGGAGAGCTTTGGATTAAATGGTCCGAGGTTCCCCTTCTGCCCAACTCTCCTATTCGTGGTTCTGAGCTCCCTCCAGGCTCCACCATTCCTTATTCGAAGAGTTCTCGGGACTCTCCCACTCTAGATTTCCCACATCTGCCCCCCGAGCTGCCTTTCCGGGCTCTAGACTTTCTAGGGTCTCCCAACGCCACCAGGAAGGCGTCCACACCTCCCCCCGGGTCTAATCCTCCTAATGTTCTTTACCCCTCCTCCCACACAAGGGGCCTCTCCCAGCTTTGTGGGAGAAAAAGGAAGAGGCCCCGTTCCTTTAAGATGCAGATTAGCTTTTACTCTCCAAGACAATTAACACCTCAACACTACTCTTTCCTCCCAGGTACCCAAGCCTTTTCTGAGTCCGCCTAGCTAGGCTCTCTCGGGTTCCTCTCAGCAGCCCAGGAAGGAGGTCCCCCAAAGGGTATTCTTACCCCCTACCCCAACTCTACCTAGAAAATTGAAAATCGGGAAGCTGGAACTCAGAGGGGAAGAAACTTGTCTAAGTCAAACAGGAAATCAATCAGCAACGAAGCCCAGACCAGACCCGCCCAGGCCTCAGACACCGAGGTCTATGGTGCTTAACCACTTTGGCTCCCGTTGTTAGGGTCCGTTTAGGGGTCAAAGGAACAGAACAGACGATGCAATCAGCACCGAGAGGTAGTTTATTGTAACACACTTCACACGCGCAGGGAGGAGCCCAAAGGGAGTTCCTCCTCAAGCAACTTTCAAGGCAGGCTTATATACCCTTGGGGCTGCCCATGGAGCTTAGAGGGACAATGTGGTTATCACACAGGGTGGAGAGGTCAATACGGTTATCACACAAGGTTCCTTGGCCTAGGGAAGGGTGCTTATCTATGCCGGGTTCGTTGGCCTAGTTCCCTTTCACCATGGACCCCTCTGGTAAAGCCTGATGGATCCCAGCCCAGTCCTCAGACCCCTAGGACCATGGTGCTTAACCACTTTGGCTCCCATGGACCCCTCTGGTAAAGCCTGATGGATCCCAGCCCAGTCCTCAGACCCCTAGGACCATGGTGCTTAACCACTTTGGCTCCCATGGACCCCTCTGGTGAAGCCTGATGGATCCCAGCCCAGTCCTCAGACCCCTAGGACCATGGTGCTTAACCACTTTGGCTCCCATGGACCCCTCTGGTGAAGCCTGATGGATCCCAGCCCAGTCCTCAGACCCCTAGGACCATGGTGCTTAACCACTTTGGCTCCCATGGACCCCTCTGGTAAAGCCTGATGGATCCCAGCCCAGTCCTCAGACCCCTAGGACCATGGTGCTTAACCACTTTGGCTCCCATGGACCCCTCTGGTGAAGCCTGATGGATCCCAGCCCAGTCCTCAGACCCCTAGGACCATGGTGCTTAACCACTTTGGCTCCCATGGACCCCTCTGGTAAAGCCTGATGGATCCCAGCCCAGTCCTCAGACCCCTAGGACCATGGTGCTTAACCACTTTGGCTCCCATGGACCCCTCTGGTAAAGCCTGATGGATCCCAGTCCAGTCCTCAGACCCCTAGGACCATGGCGCTTAACCACTTTGGCTCCCATGGACCCCTCTGGTGAAGCCTGATGGATCCCAGCCCAGTCCTCAGACCCCTAGGACCATGGCGCTTAACCACTTTGGCTCCCATGGACCCCTCTGGTGAAGCCTGATGGATCCCAGTCCAGTCCTCAGACCCCTAGGACCATGGTGCTTAACCACTTTGGCTCCCAAGGACCCCTCTGGTAAAGCCTGATGGATCCCAGCCAGTCCTCAGACCCCTAGGACCATGGTGCTTAACCACTTTGGCTCCCATGGACCCCTCTGGTAAAGCCTGATGGATCCCAGCCCAGTCCTCAGACCCCTAGGACCATGGTGCTTAACCACTTTGGCTCCCATGGACCCCTCTGGTGAAGCCTGATGGATCCCAGCCCAGTCCTCAGACCCCTAGGACCATGGTGCTTAACCACTTTGGCTCCCATGGACCCCTCTGGTAAAGCCTGATGGATCCCAGCCCAGTCCTCAGACCCCTAGGACCATGGTGCTTAACCACTTTGGCTCCCATGGACCCCTCTGGTAAAGCCTGATGGATCCCAGCCCAGTCCTCAGACCCCTAGGACCATGGTGCTTAACCACTTTGGCTCCCATGGACCCCTCTGGTAAAGCCTGATGGATCCCAGCCCAGTCCTCAGACCCCTAGGACCATGGCGCTTAACCACTTTGGCTCCCATGGACCCCTCTGGTGAAGCCTGATGGATCCCAGCCCAGTCCTCAGACCCCTAGGACCATGGCGCTTAACCACTTTGGCTCCCATGGACCCCTCTGGTGAAGCCTGATGGATCCCAGTCCAGTCCTCAGACCCCTAGGACCATGGTGCTTAACCACTTTGGCTCCCAAGGACCCCTCTGGTAAAGCCTGATGGATCCCAGCCCAGTCCTCAGACCCCTAGGACCATGGCGCTTAACCACTTTGGCTCCCATGGACCCCTCTGGTGAAGCCTGATGGATCCCAGCCCAGTCCTCAGACCCCTAGGACCATGGTGCTTAACCATTTTGGCTCCCATGGACCCCTCTGGTGAAGCCTGATGGATCCCAGCCCAGTCCTCAGACCCCTAGGACCATGGTGCTTAACCACTTTGGCTCCCATGGACCCCTCTGGTGAAGCCTGATGGATCCCAGCCAGTCCTCAGACCCCTAGGACCATGGTGCTTAACCATTTTGGCTCCCAAGGACCCCTCTGGTAAAGCCTGATGGATCCCAGCCCAGTCCTCAGACCCCTAGGACCATGGCGCTTAACCACTTTGGCTCCCATGGACCCCTCTGGTGAAGCCTGATGGATCCCAGCCCAGTCCTCAGACCCCTAGGACCATGGTGCTTAACCACTTTGGCTCCCATGGACCCCTCTGGTGAAGCCTGATGGATCCCAGCCCAGTCCTCAGACCCCTAGGACCATGGTGCTTAACCACTTTGGCTCCCATGGACCCCTCTGGTGAAGCCTGATGGATCCCAGCCAGTCCTCAGACCCCTAGGACCATGGCGCTTAACCACTTTGGCTCCCATGGACCCCTCTGGTGAAGCCTGATGGATCCCAGCCCAGTCCTCAGACCCCTAGGACCATGGTGCTTAACCATTTTGGCTCCCATGGACCCCTCTGGTGAAGCCTGATGGATCCCAGCCCAGTCCTCAGACCCCTAGGACCATGGTGCTTAACCATTTTGGCTCCCAAGGACCCCTCTGGTAAAGCCTGATGGATCCCAGCCCAGTCCTCAGACCCCTAGGACCATGGTGCTTAACCATTTTGGCTCCCATGGACCCCTCTGGTAAAGCCTGATGGATCCCAGCCAGTCCTCAGACCCCTAGGACCATGGTGCTTAACCACTTTGGCTCCCATGGACCCCTCTGGCAGGAAGGACGTGCTCAATTTCAGGGAAAGGTCAGTGAAAATAAAGCTAGAATGGTCCGTTTTTCCCATCCAGTTTCATGGATCTTCCCAAATGGATCTTGAGTGCTCCCAAATCAAGAACTTGTGGCCAAAAGCATCTTGGAAGCAATGGAGGTTTCTGTCTCTGTCCAAGAGTAGAAAAAGCATTCTTCTGGGCTGGGGCTGGTCATGACACCCCAGTACCAGGAAAAGGTTGTTTGAAGGGCTCTAGAGATGGCCGAGGACGTCAGAGGTGAGCAGCGCCCCCACCCCGGAAAGTGGAGACGAGGATTCCACCTCCCAGAGCAAACATTCTTGTACCTGGCCTAAGCTCTGTCAACGATTTCTGACTGGTCGTTATTATAACGTGCAAATATAGTTTGACATATGTATACAAAACCTCCCGTGTTTTAGGACTGTGTCTGCTTCATAAACATGAACTTTAACATGATTGATCTGTTCAACTATAGCGTGTTGATTAGAAACTGGCAGTACAGAGTGGCCGGCTGTCCCAGCCGTGCCAGGAGCTATCTATCCACTCTTCCGGATCCCCAGACATTGCCAGGAGCCTCAAGGAGTCTGCCCTTGGCATCCAGGCACATTTCATAGTTCGCCTTCCTCAAGAAATCTTTGCCACACAAGCTTCTGTTCTTGCCCAGGGTGCATATTTGGAAACAAAAAGAGGTATGCTGGGCATCGAGGTGATAAAGAGCAGCTAGGTGAACCCCTACCTGATATGGAGTCAGGAGGACCTGAGTTCAAATTCAGCTTCAGATACTTCCTAGCTGTGTGATCCTATTTAAGTCACTTAACCCTAATTGCCTCAGTTTCCTCACCTGGAAAATGAGCTGGAGAAGGAAATAGAAAGCAAGAAAACTTCCTTTGAAAAAGCCACTGGACACAAAAATAGGAATAGAAGACACTTCTGTCTCAATGTCATGAAGATCAAATAAGAAAACAATCACAGCCTCATCTTCTGAAACCCCCAGATGAATCCTGGTCCCCACTGAACAATGAACCCTGAAGCACCTTTCAATTACCCAAGCCAGAACTCAGCTGAAGACAGTCAAGACCTTAATGACATGTCTGTGGCCCTAGCATCTCTAGCACATCCTGGTCTCTCTGACACTTTAGACGGGCTAGTGCTCCATTCCCAAGCCCAGGGAGAGGGCAGACAACTCCACCCCCTCTTTCAAAATGGCATCCACATCTTGTGTCCATTCTGGGGTTCACTGGAAGTCTCAGGATGGAGGGTCTGCTTGTCTTCCCAGAAGAATCTGCCTACCTCAATTAAAGACCCTTCCCAGAACTACGTTCCTGGTCCTGCATTTTCCAGGTATAAAATAATCAAGAAACAATAGATTCGGAGCTGCTCAGGCCCATCCAACCCAACTCTCTTAGTTAATAAACAGATGCGAAAATGGTGGCCTAGAGAGAGAGGGTACTAGCTGGAAGTCAATGGGGGAGAAGAGGCAGAAATAGAACTTGGATCGATCCTTGGACTGGAAATCTAGCACTCTTCCCTCTACCAATGTGGGCTGGCACCTTCACGGTGACATAGAGGTGCCAAAAATAGCAAATCCAGAAAGATAGGAAAGCAGGGGAAAGCATCCGGGGCTACCAGCCAGGAGACAAGAGCAAAACTTTTTTCTTCTGTGGAAGGGTCTATAATGCCCTTCCACAAAGCAACAGAAAGCCTCTTTTGTGCAGGAGAGCACTCCATCTTCTATTTTCTAAATTCTTTCCAGTTCAGGTTTTCTATGTCATAGCTTTGTGAATTTAGACCTGGAAGGGAGCTCTTAGAAGTAGAGAACACAGGGGCAGCTAGGTAGCCCAATGGATAGAGCACCAAGCCTGGAGTAAGGAGGACCAGGGTTCAAATCTGGCTTTGGATGCTTCCTAGCTGTGTGACCCTGAACAACTTTCTTGATCCTATTTGCCTAGTCTAGAATTGATACTAAGACAGAGGGTGGGTAGAAAAAACAAATAAGAAGCAGAGAACAGCAGAACAGAGATTAGGCAAGACTTGAGATCACAAAGACCTGATTGAGAAGGAATCTCACCTCTGTTTCCCTTGACAAGACCACCTCTGGCAAGGAATCTATCATAAAATCACCTGTATGAGACACTTGGCAAATATAAAAGCACTATATAAAAAGTCAGTTGCTACCCACAATGGCGCTTTGGTCAGCTTTGACATTTCCACATCTACACGTTAGGGCTTCTCCCAGCCCTGACAGTCTGGGTTCTAAGAACCCTTCCAGCCCTGACAATCTGGATTCTAAGATCTCTCCCAACTCTGACATTCTCTGTTCTACGAACTCTCCCAGCTCTGGCATTCTCTGTTCTAAGGTCTCTACCAACTCTGACATTCTGTGTTCTGAGGTCTCCCCCAGCTCTGACATTCTGTGTTCTAAGCTCCCTCCCAGTTCTGACATTCTCTGTTCTAAGCTCCCTCCCAGCTCTGACATTCTGTGTTCTAAGCTCCCTCCCAGTTCTGTCATTCTCTGTTCTAAGCTCCCTTCCAGCTCTGGCATTCTCTGTTCTAAGGACTCTCCCAGCTCTGACATTCTCTGTTCTAAGGTCTCTCCCAGCTCTGACATTCTCTGTTCTAAGCTCCCTCCCAGCTCTGACATTCTCTGTTCTAAGGTCTCTCCCAGCTCTGACATTCTCTGTTCTAAGCTCCCTCCCAGCTCTGACATTCTCTGTTCTAAGGTCTCTCCCAGCTCTGACATTCTCTGTTCTAAGGTCTCTCCCAGCTCTGACATTCTCTGCTCTAAGGTCTCTCCCAGCTCTGATGTTCTGGGTCCTGACAATGCTGTTTGATGGCCTTGTGAGCTTTTTCTTGCTAAACCTGGTCTAGGTTTCACTTTGAAAATAACTCCAAACAGAGTAGCCAAGTTGAGCCCCCTCCCTGCTACCTGACTTTCCTTTCCCCAACCAAGAAAGGGCCCAAAGCCAAAAGTTTTATTAGAAAATAGAGTGTTTATTCAAATGACATAAAACCCCAGGGGCTGGGCTGGGCTTGGGCTGAGAAGGATTCTGGGGAGGGAAGAGGAAGCCCAAGGGAAGGAAACCTGTGAGGCTCAGCCCAGGAGGGGGAACTTTGGGCCTCCACTCCAATTCCCAACCTTCTCAGTCTACACTGCACCCTCCCTGCAGAGGCTCTGGGCCCCTCAGTGTCTGTTTAAAATTGACCTGGTCCAAAGTTGGGAGTGTGTGGTGGGAGGGAGGAGGAGCAGGCCCCACCAAAGGAACCCAAGTGCAAAACCAAGGCCAGAGAGGGAGCAGCACAGGCCGATTCAGTAGCCAGCTAGATAGGTCCCTGGGAAGAAAGTAAGAAGGGCTTGGTTAGGGATAGGGAAATGGTCTGGGCTTCCATCTTCATTCTGTGTTCTTGGTGAGTTTCTGGGTCCTCCCCTCCTCAGACCATCCCCTGGTGGTCTCTAAGGCCCTCCTGTTTCCTGAGCCCTGAGGTTCCCCTCCACCCCACCTCCAAGGAACAGCATTTCACACTCTTTCTTAGGGATGTAAGGGGTAACGGCCACATAGGAGCTTTGATGATGGACGAAGCTCTGGGTGGTGGGAGAGGAAACTGCCCCATCCCCGATCTAGTACCTGTGGCAAACCTCCTCTTCACCAGAGACATGCGGTACCCGCTGCCCACAAGTTCCACGTCTACCCCAGACAGGGTGCTGCCCTCACTGGTGAAGTGGGCAGCCACTGGACCAGGCATGCTGGGCCCTGACAGAGGTTCCCAGCTGGCAGAGAGATGGCCTGGGCCTGGAGGGGACAAAGGCAGCTAGATGCTGGTCTAGACTAACCCTGAAGAATCATGGTATTCCCTGCGATACCCTACTAGACTGAGGAGAGAGTCACATGGGCCACAGGGCCCAAAGACACCTGCTCCCCCATTCCTCATCAGCCACAATGATTACATAGCTGACCCCCACCCTAGCACCCTTTCTTCTGTTCTCTTTTCCTTTCTTTTCTTCTCCCTCCCTCCCTCCCTCCCTCCCTCCCTCCCTCCCTCCCTTCCTCCCTTCCTTCCTTCCTTCCTTCCTTCCTTCCTTCCTTCCTTCCTTCCTTCCTTCCTTCCTTCCTTCCTTCCTTCCTTCCTTCCTTCCTTCCTTCCTTCCTTCCTTCCTTTTTCCCTTCCTCCCTCCTTTACCTTCTATCTTAATCAACACAGTGTGTTGGTTCGAAGGCAGAAGAGTTGTAAGGGCTAGGCAATAGGGGTTAAGTGACATACTAGAAAATGCTTGTTGATTGGCAGTAGAATAATTATTTGCAGACAAGCTAACCAAACCCCACGTTCTACCCCAAGTAGAATATAAACTCCTTGAGGGCAGGGATCGAACCCCTTTTTTATCATTATGTCTTGAATACAGTATGCATTTAATAAATGATTTCTGGTCTCTAAGGGCCCTCCCAGCTCTGAGATTGATGTTTTAAGGTCCTGCAGGGGAGGATTTAGGACTCAGGGACAGAAAACAGATGGATCTCAGAGCTGGATGTTGGTGATGTGTCTACCCAGCCCAGAAACCTTAGGAGAAGCTTATCATCTCTCCCCCCATCTAAGGGTACAGGCTCACCCCCTTCCTCTGACACATCAGGAAGTCTCCACAAGAGCCTCTTCTCCTCCAGGTTCCTATGGGTAGAAAAGGGTAAAGACCAGCCAGCCTGGACCAGGCCTCTTCCTCTTCCCATTCCCACCAGAACTCAGACTCTGGCCCTGGGCCCCTAACAGGTAAGCTTTGGCAGCCTCTTGAAGGCCTCCACACTTTGCAGCCATTTCCACACACTCCATACTTCCCATTTCCACTTCTCCATCCTCTCCACCCCAGCTCTCCTTTAGGTATATTTTGTTTGCTTGTTTTTGTGTCTCCAGAACCCAGCATATAATATAGTAAATGCTAAATAAAAGCTTTAGTAGTGAAACATTCATTCATTCATCATGTCCTGCTCAGGTCCCATTTCTGGTTCAGGGAATCCCTAGCTTCTTTCAAATCTCAAATGCCACCTACTGCGGTCTGGCCTGCTCTCCCTAGCCACTAACTCCACCCTTGATGATCTCATTTATTTCTAATAAATTTAGTACTTTGTATATACTTTGTATGTGTCTGTGCCTGTGCATTGTTTCCCTGGATAGTATGTAAATTCCTTGAGAGCAAAGATTGTATGGTTAGCACCCCACACTTGGCAGTTACTTTAACTAGGCTTGTGGACTGATGGCCCCAGGATCCCAGAATATAATAAGGTCCCTGGAATTTACTACCCCAGTGGAAACCCAGGGAACCCAGTGAGGGGCTCACCAGCTGGCAGCAGGCTGCAGACGGACATTGGTGACAGGCTCCTCAACAGGAAGCAGTATCTGGACGTTGGTGAGTGGGCTGGGCAGCGCCATGGCGCTCGGGCAGTAACTATACTCCACTGAGACTTGGGTCTGGGCACGGCCACATTGCCAGCGGGCACTGAGCTGCAGTGGGGCCGCCTGGGCCCCAGGTTTGGAGAACTGAGCAGGAAAGAGGACGGCAACTTAGGATACAGGAGCAACTTTGGTCTTGTCTGTGTCAGCACTTCCTCTCCATAAAGATGGATTTAAAAAAAACAACTGTAAATGGCAATTTTGTTACCCATCCCTTACACCCAAAATGTCATATGAAGTGCCAGTTAGGAATGCTTTCCAAGAGAGCTTGTGTTATGCCTCCATTTCCTTATTTTTAAACAAATGCAGTAAAGGAGGGCAACTCTGCTTCTTCTGTATTTACCCATATTTGCTAAAACTTTATTAACCTGAAAACAGTGGCTTTCAGGAATGCCTTCCACATGACCAAATGATGAAGCCAATGGAACCCAGATCAAAATCTAATTTGATGATACTGCCTTTGGACGTGAGCAACAAGAGCCCTCTCTCGTCTACTTGAGTGTCCAAGGAAAGCCACCGTCTTGTGATCCTGGGTTTCCACTTAGAGCCCCATCCCCAGTCTCTATGTTTATGCCTTCGGAGACCATCTCTGTCTTTGAGCCTCCATCCCCAGGCCATCCATGTGTCTATGACTTCTGAGATCACGGAGGCTGGGTGTCTGTGAGTTCCTGAGAATTCTCCCTCTTTTGTCTACTCATATTACAACTGCGATCCTCCTGGGTGTACTTGCTAGCCATCCCTCTTCCAAGTTCCTCACCTGGTACCTGAGCAGTACCACATTGTAGTAGGAGGCTGCTGGGCTCTGTTCCGCCTGGCGTTGTAGGTGTCCCGTCAGAGCAGACATGTTCAGCCAGAAGTCCTTGGTGGCTGGGTCACTTTGGGAAGGGTCACTGTGGAGGAGGTTAGGGCTGGCTTCCCATAGCTACCCTGAGTCTCAAAGTCAAGGCCTTCCACCTCTTCCCTCCCCTTCCCTTGCCCACTCCCCAGGGTGCTCCTAGGTGCTCGGCTCATCCAGGTGGTATCTCCTGAGCCCGCTGGACCCCTGCCCATCCACCCAGGGGACACACAGCCCCCCCAGTCCCAGCCTCCTCCTTACCTGAATAGCAGGTCAGTGTTGGGCTGGAAGTGTTCAATGACAGCTGTTCGTACCAGACGGAAGCTGAGCACGGGCAGGGGCATCGTCCCACTGAACACCCTCACGATGCCCGCGGGGAAGGACATGGTCAGCTCCCCTGTCACCTTCACCATGCAGCTGTGGGGTACAGAGCTCAGAGGGGACACCTGGGCCTTTCCCTTTTCCCTAGCAGATCCTCACCTCCAGGGAAAATATCTTTTCTAGGAATAGCTATGGAGCAAGGGATGGAATGTTGGCCATGGAGTCAGGAAGACCCGAGTTCAAGTCTCACCTCAGACACTCAGTGGCTATGACCCTGGGCACAGTCTCACTCAGCCTTTATGTAACCCAGAGGTCAGACTCCTTTTCTTTCCTATTGATCAATTGTTTCAGTGGGGCCGACTCTTCGTGACTTCATTTGGGGTTTTCTTGACGAAGACACTAGACTGATTTGCCATTTCCTTCTCTGACTCAGACGAGGACGCCGAGGCCAGCAGGGAGAAGTGACTCCCCGCCTGGCACTTTGTGCCCTCTGGTGACACCTGGCTGCCCAAAGTTATATTTCTTATGAGTATCAGAGTCCTAAAGTTGCATCTGATATCGTTCTGTTGTCTACCAGCTGCATGGTCTCCCTTGAACCTCAAAACTCTCGATGAGAGGAAGGTTGGGGGGCCAGCAAGGACTAGAGCCCTATTTTACAGAGGGGGAAACAGAGGCCCTGAGGGGAGAAAAGACTCATCGAGGGCCTCACAGCGAGTTCATAAGGAGACTTCCATTCTCTTTCTGGTTTTATTCCTAGTTTCAAGCCCTCGTCTCTGTCCATCCAAACATCCAGTGGCCTGGGGATTGTGTGTATGGGGGGGGGGGGGTGGACCATAATGGCCTACAGAGCAAGAAGAATGAGTGATGGAAGAAGCTGGGTCAGACTTGAACCCCTTCTTTCTCCCTCAGCCCCTTCTACTCCACTTGTGGCCTACCTGGGGGCATCCTGGCCCCGGAAATAGGCATGGATGTACTCCGTGAAGGCTGTGGCTACCGGCAGGGCATCCTGAGAGCCTAGCACCACAGGGCTCGGGCCCCTGGAGATCCCTGCAGAGGAAAAAAAGATGAGATGGGATCTATTCTCAGACTCATGGGCTGGCCTGTCAACGAGCTGTGCCAGAGGACAAAGTCACAGAGCCAAGAGAGTCCTTCAGAATTTTACAGGTAGGGAAACTGAGGCCCAGGGAGGAGAAAGACTTGCCCAAGGTCACACAGTAAGTCTTGGGCAAAGCTGGGACTCAAAATTATATGGTTAGAAGGAAGAGCCTGCAGATAGGAATGTCATTGGCACTAAGTGGTCCAAACTGTACTTGTAGTCCTTCATTGATGGGGAGCTCACTACCTACCTAAGGTATCCCATTTCAATTTTGAACAGTTCTCATTGTTCCCAAATTTTTCCTAACATGGAGTCAAAATTTATCTCCCCAGCTTCTTCCATCCTCTGGGGCCAGAACAAAGAAGGTTAATCCCTTTTCCACCTGGCAGCCTTTTTGGTACTTAGAGGATCATGGGATTTAGAGCTGGCCTGGGCTCTCAAGAGATCTCCTAGTCAGACAATTTTCCAGATGAGAAGACAGAGGTCTAGTGAGGTTAACTGTCCAAGGAAATACACCTAATCAGTGGCAGGGCTGGGGACTTGAACCCTGGTCCTCTACTTCCAAGTGTAGCCAGTCAATCAGTTCATAAACATTTATTAAAGCCCTAGAGATACACAAGACAGGTCCTGCCCTCAAGGGATCTACAATCCTTTGTTATACTTTATGTGAGGATCTGGAGACAACAATCAGGGCTCTTTGAACTCAGGTGTCCTGTTTCCCAGCCTAGAGTCCTCATCTTTGTGTGTTTCACACATGTCCTGCCCTCCCCTCTCTACAGGGACACCCCAGACTTACCGAGGCCTGACTGGGAGAAGCCGCTGCTCCTCTCGGGGAGACTGCTGGGGACGGAGGAACTCAGTGGAGAGGGGCTCAGGGAGCGAGACTGGAAGCAAAATAAGTGGAGACCACGGGAGCCGGTCAGAGGTCCAGCCTCCCCCTCTGGGTCAGGAAAAGAGGCCCAGAGAGGGGAGCTGGCTAGGCAGGGTAGGAGCCCCAGGCAGTGGTCAGAGCACCCAGCAGGCAGTGCCCACCTCCCCGATGGCATTCTGAGGGCCTCTTTCCATTCCTCCGCTCCCCACCCCCATTCTAGCCACCCAGGGTACCCCCCCTCGGTGTCCCGGGCACCAGCACAGCCCAGACACTACAGGAAGTGACTCATGGGACCGCTGGCCTCCCGGGGGCCGTGCCACCCTTACCAGGTCTCCATTGCTGCGGGTGAGGGCGCTGGGAGTCTTCTTGGTATGGCCTCGTCTGGGGAGTGCTGCCAGTCCCTCCCGCAGCCCTGTGTCGGGCAGAGCGGGCACCAGGTCTGGGCATCACAGGATGAGAGATGGGTAAGGAGAAATGATACAGAAATGCTAGTTGCTAGAGCTTGCCGAGCACTGTGTGGGTGCATAACAGCTCACTGTGGTGCTTTCAACAACCCTGCAAGGAAGGTGAGCCTGTCCTTCTCCTGAGGAGGGAGGCTGGTAGGGCCTCAGTGACTTGCCTAGGGTCACACAGCTAGAAGTTGGGGGGGCAGCAGGATTTGAACTCTGGTCTCTCTGACTGTGTCCAGTGCTCTGTCCTCTATGCCCCAAGAATACAAGTTCAGTGATTCCCATTTCTAGTAACACGAAAAGATTTCCAGAGTGTTTTCCTCATATTTCCCTGCAGAGTATATGAAGATTATGCTTCCAATTTTACAGGTCAGGAAACTGAGACCTGGGGGGAAAATGTGACGGGGACAAGGCTGTCTACTGAGGCTGATCCGGGACGGAGTCCTCCAGACCCGGGCTGAGGTCCTTTCGCACTGCCTCCCTTTACACCCCCTCCACCTCCATGCCCCATGAGGCTCGGAAGGGAGGGGGAGGGAGAGGATCAGTTTCTCTGAATAGTGGTAGGGGTCAGCCAAGGCTGGGAGGCCGCTCTAGACCCAGGAGGGCTTCCTGGAGACCTCGGGGACTCTAGGATCTCCTGAACCTGGTGGAAATGGAAATCTCGGGAACAGAAGAGGGCCATATCAGGGGGCGAAGACTCACCATCACTTGCCCAGGGGTCAGGGTTGGGCTCAGATCCTGGAGGCCCCCCTGGCGCGGTCCAGGCAGGACATGTGTGGGGCCGGGCAGGTGGGGAACTAGGGGGCCTCCTGGCCCCGGGGGGACTCTGGGGCGTAGACGGTCGGGGGACCCAGGAGTCTGGAGAGGGGCCGGGGGCTGGGTGCGATGGGGAGTCCAGACCCGAGTCCTCTACATTCTCTGGGGATGAGGAGGAGAAGGGAGAAGGGCTGGAGGTAAAGCCGTAGCTGCCAGAGCCTGGAGTGGGGGAGGGAGAAAGAAAAAAGGGATCAGAGAGGCGGGGGGAGGGGCGGCTCCCCAGCCCCTCCTCTTTTCAGGGGTCTTCACCATCACCTGGAAAGTCTTCTGGCTCCAAGGCTGACTCCAGCGGGGGGCCAAAGAGGGCCTTGGACAGCTGCACATCTGATTGGGGCTTTTCTGCACATCTGGAGGTGGGGAGGAGTAGAGGTTACAGCTGGATCCCCCTTAAATGATGGGGAGGGAAGGGGTTAAACCAAAGGGGTGTCTTGGGGAATCAAGACTCAGGCCTGGAGATGGGAGGTCCTGGCTTCAAATCTGGATTCAGACATTTCCCAGCTGTGTGACCCTGAGCCTTCACCCCCATGGCCTAACCCTTCTGCCCTGGAACTGATACCCAGCATTGATCCTAAGACAGAAAACCAAATCAAAGAGAAAGGGAAGGGGCTGGATTGGGGGCCTGCAGGGACATTGGGGCAGGGGAGCACAGCGGGATGCATCCATACCTGATGGCTCTGGAGGCCGAGTGAGGCCTCACGGGCTTCCCTGGCATCTCCCCTGTAAGAGACCCCACCTCAGCTTACCACCTCCCCCGGAGCCTGCAGGGGCCCTCCTCCCCGCTCCTTCCTGTGGCCAGGCTAAGAGGCCAGGACTCGTTTCCGTCCCCTCCTTCCCCCACGGCCTGGCAATAACGAGACGCGGCACTTACGGGATGAATGGCGTTTCATGGTGCCCTGTGAGCAGAAGAGGGGGGTCAAGGGAGTGACGGTCAGGAGGGCCCCCAACATCCTCCCCCATCTGCCCCACCTAGCCACTAAAGGGCACCCCACGACCTCTGACCCCCCCCACTGCTCCTCACCCCAGGGCCTGGCGGCAGGATCAGGCTGCCCGCTGTGGCCTTGAGCTGAGCTGCAGCAGCCTCAGGGTCCCGGGACTGGCTGGGCGGCGGAGCCGGTTTGATTTGCACAAAGAACTTTCGGGGTTCCTCATCGTCATCATAGTCCGAGTCGCTAGATGAGCAGAAGCGCGAGTTCTCCCGTTCTGGTGCCCAGGAGTCAAGGAGGCCAGGAAAAGGCTGTGGTGCTCCCTCCTGTCCCCCATCTCCTGCCAGACCACACCCCAGCCACGGAGAGGCAGAACCCCTAAACTCTCACTCAGTCAAGCAGGCACTTCTGTTTTGTGTGCACAGTGCGCCTGGGTTCTAGTCTTGACTGCTTATCACACCATGGATAATTTGGACCACACTATTTTACTTCTTGGGCCTCCGTTTCCTCATCTTTAACATAAGGGAGTTAGACTAGATGATCCCTAAGGTCCCTTCCTGCTCCAAATCTATAACATGTGTTTTTGAGGGACCCCCCCCACATCAAAGGTCATAGCTGTCCCCATGGAGCAGCTAAGGGGTGCAGTGGATAGAACACTAGACCTAGAGTAAAGAAGGCTTGAGTTTAAATCTAAGCTCAGATACTTACTAAGTGTGTGACCCTGGACAAGTCATTTCATCTGTTTGCCTCAGTTTCCTCACCTATAAAATGGGGATCATACTAGCACCTTCCAGGGTTATGGTGAAGATCTAAAGAGATACTTTTTGTAATATGCTTAGCACAATGCCTGGCACACTGTAGGAATTTAATAAATGCGTGTCTCCTTTTTTTCCCTTCTTTTTTTCCTCTCTTCCTTCCCTTTCCTTCCTTCCTTTCCCCCTCCCTCCTTCTCTTCCCCTTCCCCCTTCCTTCTCTTCCCTACCCCCTCTTCATCTTTCCTTCTCCCTCCTTCCTTATCTTCTTCCCCCTCTCCTTTTCCTCTCCCTCCTTCCCTTCTTTCCCTTCCTTCACTTCTTCTTTTCCCCTCCCTTCCTCTCTCCCTCCCTAGAATGTCTTTCCTGGGGAATCAAAAGCTTCCTCTAGGTAGCCCCATATCTTTTTCTTACACAGGTGAAATATTTGTATCAGAAACAGAATTTGAACCCAGCTCTTCCTGATCTATAGCCACTAGTCCATGCTGCTTATTACTGTTTCTGTTGTTACTATTATCCCTTATTATATTATATCAGTGGGTAATTATATTAATTATGTATTGTAGAAACATATAGCTACAATGTTAATCATATAATACTATTGTGCAAATACATAGTATATAAATGTGTCATTATAATCTTACTCTTGTTCTCCAAGCCAGCTCGAGAAAGCTCTCCCCGTCTACAGTGGCTGAGAAAGTGGGGCCCGAATGGGCGGAGGGAGGGCCTTACCCGGCCTCTTATTATTATGGGTCCTTATTGTTCCCACTTCCTCTCCCCCAGCTTCCTCCACAGCCCAGCGCCCTCCGGCCGCCCGGCTGCCGTTCTCCACGCTGACCACCAGGGGGTGATCATTCACCACTTTGCTGGCCTCTGCTCCGTGAGGCGGCACCCGGGCTGGGCTGCGAATGGGACAGCCGTCCTGCTCCCCCAGGCCCTACTTCCCCCGAATACGGGTGGAAGGATATTGTTCTGGTTGACATCCGGCCGGACGCTGAAGCCTTCTTCGTCCACGACGGGGCAGGTCTGGGGGAACAGGTGGATCAGGGCCCTGGGCAAGCCCCTCGGACAGAGCCCCCCACCCTCCCCCGCCCCCGAGATTAGGGAGCCAGGGACAGCGGGCGGCCAGGGCCGGGGCCTGAAGACAACCCCTCCACGCGGCCCTGCCAGAGCCCGGGAACGCCTGCTCCTCCCCCTCGCCGGCTTCCTTTCCTGCTCAGCGCCACCCTGGGCAGAGCGGGGCAGCGCGGAGGCCTTCGGAGAGCCTTCTTCCCCGGCGGAGGACGCGTCTTACGTGCCTCGACGTCTACCTGCGGTCTTCCCCGTTAGGACGGAGCAGCGCCGGAAGGGGTCGTTTTTTTTTAGATCGCCGGCGCTCCGCTCGGTGCCTGGCCTCTAGCTTAGTAAAGGCTGTTTGGGGCGGCTTCCGGGCTTTGCCACTGACCCTCGCTACGATTCTGGGGCTCGCGTCCCCGCACCTGCCCCTTCTCCTCGCTGCCACTCCCGAGAAAACGAGGGCTCTAAATGGTCTTGGAGCTCAGTCGCTTCAAGCTGGGACACGCTACATTGTCTGACTAGGGCGGGAGCCCCACTTCCTCAGAATCCCTCAGTGCCTAGGCCAGGGGGAGGACCCCGGGGTCCCAGGCTGCTTGGGGGGTGCAGAACAACTACTCACCACAGATTCTGCCTCTGGGGAGTCCCTGGAGGAAGAAGATCCCAACCGTTAGAGGCCGCCTCCTCTTCAGCCCCTTCCGGCTCCATCCTTGCCCAGGTCCCTCCTTTGGGCCTTTGGCTCCCTAATCATCCTCTATCCCAAGCCACCTCTCTCCTGCCCCCTCGGCTCTCCTCTCCCCCTCCCGGGACCATGAGCCCCCACTCCCCCGACCCTGACCCCAGGCCTCTCCTCATGGACCATCTCCAGCCCACTCCAAGTCAGGACCCCGGAGGGGAAGAAGGGCAGTGTGGGAGCCACACTTACGAAGGCCGGTGCTCCCGATCCCTCCGGCTCAGCCCAGGGATTCGGAAGGGCCTGCTCCCGCCGCTGCCTCGAAGGCGTCTCCCACCTGGGTATTGGGGAGGGGGAATAAGGAAGGAAGGCAGTGGATGGACAGGGGCATGGAGGCGGGGAGGGGACCATGGAGTCTGGCAGCTCCCTGAATTGGGGATAGTCCAGGAGAAAGGAAGGGCCCCCACCCATACCACCATGCCACATCCCCCTTCCCCTCCTCTGTCCAATTCCAGAGGCTCTGGGGTGTGACCAGACCCTAGGACAGGGGTAAGGGGATAGGGGGTGGGGGCCCAGGCAGGGCCTCCAGGGGCCCCCACACGTACTTGCCTTCCGGAAGGGCCATAGAGCTGTATTCCTCAAAGTCTAAGACACCTGAGAAAGAAGAAAATCGGGAGGCCCTTTAAGGTTCTCTTGCTTCCTTCCGTTACTCAACTGCTGTCTCCTGCCATCTCTATCTGCTGAAAACCTACCTTTAAGGGCCATCTCAAAGGTCCTGCCTATCTCACAATTAGATCTTCAGGCTCATCAGGTTCAAAGACCATTTTTTACAGATGAGGAAACTGAGGCAGACTGCTTTAAGTGACTTGCCCAGGGTCACACAGTTACTAAGAACTCACATCTGCTTATCATTAAGCCATCTAGCTGTCCCCAGTAGGCTCTAACGGACCCCCCATAGACTCTAGGACATCACCCCAGGAAGGCGGATATTCTCCTAGAAGAGACTAGTACTAAAAAGAAGTTGCCACTAAAGGACAGGAGAGCTTCTGGCCTCTGCTCAGAGGCTGACACAAGGAAGTTGGCAGAGATGCTTCGGTGGGTGTCCAGAAGCAACCAAAGAAACCTCATTTCAGGGAACATTCAGTCCCCTCCCCACCCCCATTTATTACAAGAGAAATTCTGCAAAGAGCCTGAGGTCCTCCAGGCCAAGTCAACTGTTGGGCTGAGCCTCAGCACTTGAGAGGATGGTGGGAGATATGTCAGAAGAGACGGTCTACCGATGAAGAAATGAAAAGTGGCCAAAGGCTCGTGGCTGGCTCAAAAGCCTTCTGTCTGATTCACAGAATCTGAGCACTGCAAGAGGCCCCAGTGGTCACCTAGGCCGACCCATGACAAAGGAAGCCCCCCATAATCTGACTGACAGATGATTCCCAGCAGTTACACGGAGACCGCCAAGGAAGGGGAACACACTGCTTCCAAGATAATTGCTAAGAAGCTTTCCCAAGTCTTAACTGGCCTCTTCCAACCTCCACCTACTTCTCCTGGTTCTGCCTTCTGAGACAAACTCTAATTTCCGCTCCACAGCTGTCAGGGCACAGCCCAATGCCCATGTCTCTTCTCTAAGCTGGACACGCCCCCACCCCCCTCTTTGGAGGATTTGGGACTCGAGGCCCTTTGTCATCTTGGTTGCTCTATGATCATTCTCCAGCTCGCCAATGTCCTTTCTTTTCTTTTCTTTTTTTTAATCTTTATCTTCTGCCTTAGAATCCATACTGTGTATTGGCTCCAAGGCAGAAGAGCAATAAGGGCTGGGCAATGGGGGTAAAGTGATCTGCCCAGGGTCACACAGCTGGGAAGTGTCTGAGGCCAGATTTGAACCCAGGTCCTCCTATCTCCAAGCCTGGCTCTCCATCCACTGAGCCACCCAGCTGTCCTTGCTAAATGCCCTTCTTTAAAAGTAGTCCCTGAACTAGGAAGGTGATCATGACCCTCCTCCCATACTGGCATAGGCCTTCATCCTCTCACACCTGGATTACGGTACTAGCTTGCTGGTGGTTCTCCCCATCTCTATTTCATTCAGCTGCCCAAGTAATCTACCTAAAGTTCAATTCTGACCATGCCATCCATGACTTTCAATAAGCATCATTGACTCCCTATCACTTCCAGGATCAACTATTAAAACCTCTATTTGGCATTCAATGCCTTAAGAGACCTTAGACTCCTCCCCTCTGTATTCTAGACAGATAGAGGCACAGTATACAGAGTGCCAGGCCTTGAGTCAGGAAGACTCATCCTCCTGAATTCAAATCTGACCTCACCGGGCAAATAATTTAACTTTGCCTCAGTTTCCTCATCTGTAAAATGAACTAGAGAAGGAAATGGCAAACCACTCCAGTATCTTTGCCAAGAAAAACCCAAATGGCGTCACAAAGAGTCAGATGACTGAAAAGTGATTAAACAGCAAGTTTCAATGACAATGTTCTCCTTGCTGCTCCTCACACACCCAAGACACTCCATGTCCCTGCTCCAAGCATTTGCACTGGTATGGCCACAATGTTCTCCCTCATCTTTTCTTCTGGCTTTCCTGGCTTCCTTCAAGTTCCACCTCAAATCCTACCTTCTACCTGAAGCCTATTCTTTTCCTTAAAAAAACAAACAAACAAAAAAAAAAAACCCTTACATTCTGTCTTGGTATCAGTTTTAAGACAGAAGAGTGCCAAAGGCTAGGCAATCAGGGTTAAGTGACTTATCGGGGTCACACAGCTTCAACATATCTGAGTCCAGATTTGAACCCAGGACCTCCTGACTCTAGGCCTGGTGCTCTAGTCACTGAGTCACCTAGCTATGTCTTCCCTTCTCCCCCCCCCCCCCCAAGTCTTTTCTGTTTACCTTTAAGGCTGATATCTTCTCTCTGTTGATTTTTTTTTCTAATTTATCTTCTCTCTTATTTGTACATAGTTATTCACATTGTATCTCCCCCATTAGATTGGGAGCTCCTTGAGGGCAGAATCTATTTTCTGCCTCTCTTTGCATCCCCAGAGCTTGGCACATATAAGGACTTAATGAATGTTATTGGCTGCCTGGGAAACTATAAATCACTTTCAATGATTCCCAAAGGGTGCTCCCATATAAAAACCCAACAAGAGTCTTCCCTGATGCTTGATGGCTATTAGACACAGTATACTGCCATTTCCACAGAGTTAGAAAGACAGGCGATTCAGAAAGCAATGGAAATGTTATAAGGTCCTATGATGATAGGTACAAGCTAGGCAGATTAGTCAGTCATTTTACAGGTGAGAAAACTGAGGCACAGAGAATGAAAACAATTTGCTCATCTTCTTACAGATTATACATGGCAGACTTGTGCGATTCAAACCTAAATGCCAAGTGGGCATGAATTGATCGCAGTCAAGGTTTGCATATGAGAGGTGGTGGAAAAGAAACCAGGGATACATAGGATCTGAAAAGGAGGCAAGCCAGTCAGATGGGAAGAGTGAAGGATGACATGGGTGTCTAGGAAATACTAAAAGGACCCAGAGAGCCCTTCTATGAGCCCCAGAGTAATCCTCTCTGGAGGATGGGGGAGTGAGTGGAGGGGCATGAAAAGAATTGCCCCAAATGTGAAGGCATGAAAGGGTTAAGATTTGCACCAGTGGAAGGGGTGCCCATACTATTGGCATAATGCATCTATGGGAACATGAGGATTTCATTCAGGTTCTGATACTTTATTATTTTTTTTATTAAAAATATTTTTAACCCTTACTTTTGGTCTTAGTACCAATTCTTTTTTTTTCTCCTCTTAGGACCTTTACTTTCCATCTTAGAATCAATACTGTATATTGGTTCCAAGGCAGAAGAGCTGTAAGGGCTAGGCAATGGGGGTTAAGTGACTTGCCCAGGGTCACACAGCTAATTTGAGGCCAGATTTGAACCCTGGACCTCCCATCTCTAGACCTGGCTCTCAATCCACTGAGCTTCCTAGCTGCCTCCTCCTTTATTTTATAGATGAGGAAATTAAGGCCTGAAGAAGTCATAGGATCAGAGAAGGATAGCTGGAAGGCCCTCAGAGGCCATTTAATCCAGCCCTTTTATTTTAGGTCATAAAGAGGCAGAAGGGCAGCTAAGTGGCTCAGCAGGTAGAGAGCCAGGCCTGGAGATGGGAGGTCCTGAGTTCAAATGTGGCCTCAGATACTTTTTTTAGCTGTCACTCTGAACAAGTCCCTTAACTCTCTTTTTAGTTGTGTGATCCTGAGCAAGTCACTTAACCCTCATTGCCTAGCCCTTGCTGCTCTTCTGTCTTAGAACTGATACTAAGGAGGGCAGGTAGGTGACCCAATAGATTAAGAGCCAGGCCTAGAGATGGGACGTCTTGGGTTCAAATGTGGCCTCAAATACTTCTTAGCTGTATTGATTTTAAGGTAGAAACTATGAGTTTTAAAAAATGCAGTAAAGGAGTTGGGTTGGGATGCCCCCGAGGTCCCGTCTGATTCTGAATCTAAGAGCCCCTGGTCTCAGTGAAGAACTATTAGCACCTTATCCCCATCCCACCTCTTATCCACACACTGTAATTAGAATATTCCCCTGGAACGCGTCCCACTTCTCTTAATTGATGGTCAATGAAGCTTCCCTCCCTTATTCTCCCTGCTCTAACTACCTAGCTGGAAACCCTCTCTCCTGTCCTCTCATCTCCCCCCGTGCTCGGGGCCTCTCTGCACCCTTGTTGTTCAGCATTCTAGCCATCTGGGCGCGCTCCATCCCCCTTCTAGGGCAGGCGACGGGTGTCATTTGTTCCTGGCTCCCACGGGGCTCTGCCCCAAGTAGGCGCTGGATAAATGGCGTTGTTTGGGCCTCTAGATCCTGGTGTCCTGTAAGTACCGGGCATGCAATAACTGTTCCTAGAACCAAACGGAGGAGTGGATGAATGGACCCATGGCAGCGGGGCTCCCATTTAGAAAGGACTGGAAGAGTGACAAAAGCCTTTTCCTCACAACAGACCTCAGGAGGACTTAGGGAAAGTACGACCATCCCTGGGAAGGACGATGATTCTCCATGGCCTTGGAGAGCGATGGCGCCATTGTCTTTTGCCTCGGTCAAAAGCCAAATCTGGAGCAAAGATGGAGCCCTTAAGACCCAGGGAAGTAAACTGATTTGCCCACGGCCATCCAGGTGGTAAAGAGACAGTGCCAGTATTAGAACTCGGGTCTTTGACTCTACACTCAGTGTTCTTTTCCATTTTACTGCTCTGTTCAAGATGAACTTAAGATCCTAGGAGGCCAGGATGGTGTCATGGTCTGACACTGATGGCTAGATGGCCTGGACGTGTGATCTCATTGGTATGAGGGACTCCTAAGGGAAAAAATTCTCTCTTCCAATACAAGCTGGCAACCTTCTGAACAATGGATAATTTTAGAAAGCTGTCTGGAGCACTAATAGGTTAAGTGACTTGTCCAAGGTCACTCAGTCAAAATAAATAAATAAATAAATATAAATATAAATATAAATATATATATCAGAGGCTGAATTGGAACTCAGGTTTTCCTGGCTCCAAAGCCACTATGCCAAGCTGCTTCTGTGGAGGGATATACTAGGGTGCATAGAAAGGGGAATGGCATAGAGTGGCATATTAAGAAGATAGACTTTCTTCATCTGGTACTGGCTAAGAAAATAGAAGGGTGGATCAATGAAATAGATTGTCAATGGAATAGATTAGCAATCTAGTGTTCAATGAACCCAAAGACTCCAGCTTTAGGGATAAGAATTCACTATTTGTCAAAAACTGCTGGGAAAACTTTTGTGATCGCAGTGGCCCTCCTCATGGGCTTACACGGACAGAAAGCGTGTTCACAATATTATTTTCTTAGCCTGATGAAACTAGATTGAGCTGAACTCCCCATATATGAGTTAGTTTAATTTATTTTAGTTTGCTGATTGATAAATTGATAAGCTAGATAATGTAAATGACGAGGTTCTTGTCAAAACAGCTGCTGCTACTGTAGTATGTTGTGTTGCTGTTTACAATTTGCAATAATTAAAATCCTTGATCTTTAAAAAAAAGAGTGATAAATGCTTGTCAAATTTTCTGATGACACAAAGATGAGAAGAATAGTTCAATGTGTTGGAAGGCAAAAATCAGGGGCCAAAAAGATCCTGTCAGACTAGAACATTAGGCTGAATCTATTAAGATGAAAGTGAAATGGATAAATATAGTCATTAGTTTTTGTTTTGTTTTTTTAATCCTTACCTTCTGTCTTGGAGTCAATACTATGTATTGGTTCCAAGGCAGAAGTGGTAAGGGCTAGGCAATGGGGGTCAAGTGACTTGCCCAGGGTCACACAGCTGGGAAGTATCTGAGGTCAGATTGGAACCCAGGACCTCTTGTCTCTAGGCCTGGCTCTCCATTCACTGAGCCACCCAGCTGTCCCCCCCCTTTTTTTAAATCAACTTTACAAGTAGGATATGGGGAAGGCATAGCTTGCTAGCAACAGCGCATCTGTAAAAGATCCGGGGATCTTAGTAGGCCGGAAGCTCCTATTCTATGGCTCTGCCCAGGACTGGCATTCTGCGTTTTTCAGGGTGCTCCCAGCTGTGACATCCTCTGTCCTAAGGACGCTCCCAGGTTGGCATCGTGTGCTGTTCTGAGGTCCTTTTCTGCTCTGAAGAGACCAGCCCCCCCGGAAGCTCTTCCGAGCCAGTGAGCGGGGCTGCCTCTTTCCCAAGGCCCGGGTGCCCGTCCCGGCAGACTGCCCATTTCAAGCTGGGCCCGAGTGGGCACGCGGCTCACCTGGCTTCTCGCGGCCCGTTCCCTTGTTCTCGGCAAACTTCCTCACCAGGGTTTCCACGCTGACGTTCTCCACGTTCTGCTTGAATTCTTCATGCACCTGAGGACAGGCCGGGCCACGGGAGGGAAGGGAACACGGTGGATGGAGGCCGGGGAGCGCAGCTGCCCCCCCTCCTGCTCTCCCCCCGCCGGGGCTAGGCCTCACCTGCCCAATCTGCACGTGCGTGTCCTCCACAGAGTGAGCGTACGCTCCCAGGATCCCCTTCATGTGTCGCAGGTGGGTCTCCTCGATGGCCTGGAAGCGCTGCCGGCCACGGGAGAAAGGTCCTCCGGTGCCAGCTTGGCAGAGGCCATCCCAGCCCTTTCCTCCCAGGAAACTTAGCCCCAGGCCCTGAGGGGGCCCAAGACTCCCCCGGGGACTCTGGTCCGGCCCCCCAAAGCCCCCCGGACGGCCCGTGTTCTCTAAGTCTTGACTCCATGGCTCACGTCCCCACCAAATCATACACTTTCCAGGCCCCTCCCACATCCCACAGCTGTGGCCACAGCTGTGACCCCAATGGGATCACAGGCTGCCAGGCTGGCAGCGATGTCAGGGACGAGAAGTTTGCTCCCAGGAACGCCAATAAAAGGGAAGGAATGGGAAGCCCGGGGCGCAATGCCCACCCTGGTCTTCATTGGCGTCCTAGAGACCTTGGACAAGTCATCTGTAAAATGAGGGGGTCTCGGCCGGTGGCAAGCCCGGGGCCCCAGGGGAGCCAATTCCCGTGTCTTCCATCCATCCTTTTAGCATGGGCCCCTCTGCTGACTCCTGGGAACCGGACGGCCTTGGGGTCTATGTTATCTGCTCCTAGCTGGGAGCTCTGAGAAGGGAGGGCCAAACCGTAGCCATCCCCGGGTCACACGGGGAGCCCTCCCTGGCCAAAGTCACAAAGGATGGACGGCGGAGGGGAAGGGAGGGAACCCCACAGGGCCTCCCGGAGGATGCGTCCCGCCCCACCTGCCCACCCTCCCGTGTTTCCATACCAGGGCCGACTCCAGCATCTTCCGCTCAAAGTCCCCCCGGGCTGTGTTGTACTTCTCCACGCAGCGACGCAGGGTCTCTGCTGCCTTCTTTGTCTTCCCCTCTACCTAGGAGGGGCACAAGGAGACTTATTACTAATGACTTTTTAATATGACTTTTAAAATTAAAATTATTTGAATTATATTATTAATAGAATTATATATATTAAAATTATACTTTTTAAAAATCCTTTTGCTTTTCAGTTATTTTTTTAATGCAAATGTTTGCATTAGAATCTTCCTCTTGTTAAGTGTTGCTCCTAAGGACCTGCTATCCAAGATAGGTAAGGAATGAACATAAATCTATAAAACCTAGAGCCAAGAGATAGCTCAGTGCTGTAAAGGATAGAGCAAGCACTAGGCCTGGAGTTGGGAAACCTGAGTTCAAATCCTGGGTCAGATACTTTCTAGCAGTGTGATCTTGGGCAAGTCATTTTATCTCTTTCTGCCTCAGTTTCTTCCAGTATAAAATGGGGACAATAATAGCACCTACCTCCCAGGTTGTCAGGAGGATCAAATGAGGGAATACATGTTGTAAAAGGGCATACTTAGTACAATGCCTAGCACATAGTAAGGGCTATAGGAATGCTTCTTCCCTTTCTCCCCTTCTCATTCCCAGTGGATAAGTGTTCAAAGGGCAAGATCCAAACAAATCCCAAACAAAGAAGAATTACAAATAATTAGTGTATGAAAGACTGATCCAAATCACTAAGAAGAAAAGAAACACAAATCAAGCTAACTCTGAAGTCCCATCTTGCACTCAACCAACAGGCAGATGATAAAAGATAGAAGCGGTTGGTGCTGGCAGGGCTATGGAAAGACAGGCACACTAATACATTGTTTTGTTTTTTTAAACCTTTACCTTCTGTCCTAGAATCAATACTGTGTATTTGTTCTGAGGCAGAAGAGTGTTGTGAAAATCCCCCCATCTTCCTCAATAAATATTATAGTGGTAAGGGCTAGGCAATGGGGGTAAAGTGACTTGCACAGGGTCACACTAGCTAGGAAATGTCTGAGGCCAGATTTGAACCCAGGATTTCCTAACTCCAGCCCTAGTTTTCAGTCTACTGAGGTGCCTAGCTGTCCCCAATAATACTCTGTTGATGAAGCTGGAAATTAGTCCAACTATTCTGTAAAATAATTTAGAATTATATGAGGAACATGCTCACAGTGGCCATACTCTTTGACTTAGAGGTTATATTGCAGGCATAACTTAAGGAAGTCAAAGACAGAACAAGAGGTCGAAATACATCAAAAGAACCAAAGAGGCTTTTTTTGTTTGGTTAAAAAGAACTGGAAATGGGGAGGAGGGGGCAGCTAGGTGGCTCAATGGATTAAGAGCTAGGTGAGAAGTCCTGGGTTCTGTGATGGTGTGGAAATAAGAAAATGGAAAAGTCTGCAACAGAGATGCAATAGCTGAGACTGCTGAGCTGTCACTCATAACAGGAACATTCTATTTGGAATGACGTCCAGAAAAGATGGTTGAGAAAGGATCAGAACAAAGTGAAACTGGCCCCTTTTGCTTGGGAGGCCAAAGGAGGTCTGAGGGTCTTTGGGCTTTGAACGCTGAAGGTGGTCGCTTGTGATATAGTGACTGACCTTCCAGACCTTTCAGCCCATTTTCCCAAATTGAACTATATCCCACCATCCTTCAACCTAAGACTCAGTCAGGTATTAGGGAAACCCCAAACCCTCTTTCCCGCCGTTTCTCATATTTCCTTCTTTCCCAATAAACCCCTTACTTAATTTAGAGAAGAGAAAGAATATTTTATTTGAGACATCACAAGCTCACCCTGAATTGATTTAAGAGACTAATAGAAGATCAACAGGAAGGGGGAGGGAAGAAGGGAGGCTAAAGGGAGGAAGGAAGAAGATGAACAGCTCTGATCTTTAGTTATCATTTACCATTCAAATAATTCCCTTATTACAGTTCTAACATGACCCTGGACATGTCACTTGACCCCCCACTGCCTAGCCCTTACCACTCTTCTGCCTTGGAACCACTGCACAGTATTGATTCTAAGACAGAAGGTGAGGGTTTAAAAAAATAAATAAAAAAGAACTGGAAACAAGAGGACGCCCTTCTGTTGGGAAATGGCTAAACTGGTATTGAATTACAAAACTGAAGCAATGGAAAGGCTATCAGGGGTCAACTAGTCCCACCTACACACAAAAGAAATCCCCATTTTGACATGAATGACCCTCCAGCCTTTGCTGGAAGAACTCTAAGAAGAGGGAACTTGGGGGGCAGCTGGATAGCTCAGTGGATTGTGAGTCAGGCCTAGAGACGGGAGATCCTAGGTTCAAATCTGACCTCAGCCACTTCCTAGCTGTGTGACCCTGGGCAAGTCACTTGACCCCCATTGCCTAGCCCTTACCACTCTTCTGCCTTGGAACTAATACACAGTATTGACTCCAAGACGGAAGGTAAGGGTTTAAAAAAAAAAAGAAGAGGGAACTTGCAATCTTTCAAGGCAACCCATTCTACTCTCGGACAGCTCTAAATTTTAGGAAATGCTTCCTGACATGAAGCCTAAATTTGCCTCTGACAGCCACCACCCATTCGTCCCATTTCTGCCAGCTGAGGCCAATCCCTCTTCTCTGTGAGGGCCATTAAAATGCTTGAAGTCTTTTCGTTTTCGTATGCTTTAGTATGCCCCCCCTGAGTCTTTCCAGGCTGACTGTGCCCAGCTCTTCAACACATCATCATATGTCATGGACTCAAGGCCATAACTCTCCTGACAGCCCTTCTCTGGACACCCCAGTTTGTCAATGTCCTTGTTAAGCCACGGGGCCCCAACTGAAACCCAGTTCTCCACATTAGGTCTGAATAGGATGGAGGACATTGGATCTATGACCTCTCTGTTGTAAGAAGCGAGGCTCCTATTCATGCAGCCCGAGCCTATTTCTCTTCTTTGCCCCCCCCCCCATCACACTGTTGAATCATATTGAACTTGCAGCCCACTAAGACCCCAAGATTTTTTTCATTCTCCCATTTATGCCTCTGAAGTTAATTTCTTGGTTCAAAAGTACCAGATTTTACATTTATCTCTACAGAATTCCATCTTCTTAGATTCAGCCCAATTTCCTAGACTGTCAAAATGAATCTTGATTCTATCATTTACTGCCTTCACTATATCCCTTGTAGCTTGAAGTCATCCTCAAATGTGATGAGCCTGTCATCTATGCCTTTATCTAAATAACTGTTAAAAACATTAACCAGCAGAAATCCAAGCACAGATCCCTAGGGCTCTCCTCTCTAGTGGAGATTTCTTGCCATGTTGATATTAAACCATCAACAACTATGTCTTTGAGTTTGGGCATTTTCCTGCTCCTTGACTGGCCTTCATTTGTCTGGCCTGACCATGTGTTTAAGTTGGGCCCCCTTGCCACCAATTGTAAAATGAGCCAGGGCCAGTTGGGAATTTAGGACCTGATGAAGCAGCAGCAATACAGTGAGACTTTTGAGTAGTCGGGTTGGTAATACATCCTTTCTCTCTTTACTTATAAATACTTATAAATCTAATATGAAGTCTCCAAGCTTAATTTTTATTTTTTAACACCATTCCGCTAGGCCTGATTCTAACTGAATTCTATTATTGTCTAATCTATGTTTCTCCATCTTCTTGTGAAGATGGCATTAACTCTCCCCTGCCCATTTTTAGATTTAACCACCAGAAGTGTATACACCCCACTTATCCTTAAGTGGGGGAGGTCCGTGACCCACCTGTGTGAAAGTGGGTGACGAATTAGAACCCACTAACTGCTCCCTAGGCAGTTCTAAGCAAAACTATAAGAAGTTCCTGTGAGGAGGGCTTTTCGATTTAAATTTGAGTTAATCCTGTCCTCACAATCTAGTGATAAGGGTACTTAAATTATTGTTAACCAAAGTTCTAACTCTAATGAGGCAAAGAGAATAAAGGATTCCCTTTTCACAAGTGTAAACTCAGAATTGACAAAAAGAACCAAGAATTTCCTTTCACATTCCATAAGAATTGTATGTAATGTTTTAATCAAAGGCTTTGCAAAAATCTAGGAAAACTATATTGCTATGATTTTCCTTCACCTTCAGGTACTAGTTTAGTAATCCTGTCAAAAAAAGGAAATAAGGTTAGTCTGGCATGCCCTGTTCCTGACAAAACCACCATGCTGGCTCTTTGCAATCACTACTTTCCTTTCTAAACATTAGCCATGTATCTCTCTAAAAAAACACTCTATTAAAATTTTTAAAAAATTAAAACAATAAAAATACAAGAAAAAACACTCTAGAATTTTCTTAAGGATTGAAGTCAAACTCACTGGCCTATGATTTGCAGGTGGTTCTCTTTCCTTTTTTGAAAACTGGGACAACATTTGGCTTTCTCTAGTGGTGTGGTGCCTTTCCTGATTTCTATAATCTTTCAACTATCACTGGAAGTGTTTCCACTCATTTTCTCAGAACCCAAGAATGTAATACATCCTTGCAGTTGTGGTACATGAATGGAATGGAATATTGCTTTTTTATAAGAAACAATGAATACCAAGAACTCAGGGATGCATGGAAATGGGTACAAACCGATTGGGCATGAAGGGAGCAAAACCAAGAAACAATTGACACAATGACAATACAATGGGGAAGAAACCCCCCAAAATCCATCCTGAACACTTTAATGATAAAATGCTCCCTCTGTCCTTCTTTGCAGAAGCAAGGGGGCAGGGTGTAGAGTATATATTGTCAGACTCAGTTGATGAGCTGGTTGGCTTTGCTCAACTTTTTTTTTCTCTTTTGATAAAAAATCTTTATGAGTGGTGGGTGACTCATTGGGGAGGTATGTATACGGAAATGAAGGTGATGGGAAAATAAAAGATAATAAGATTTTAAAGCACCATTGAACTTTAATACAGCTGATATCAAGTACATGAAGGGGGATAGTTTGTAATAAGCCTAGAAAGAAAAAAAGTAGATGGGATGGAGGAGGAGGAAGAGGAAGAGAAGGATACTGAGAAGGAGAATGAGGATGAAGAGAAGAAATAATGAGAAGGCATGAAACATGTAAAGAGCAGAAGGGGACCCAGACATGAAGGGCAGTGTTGACATTACTATGCTAAAGTTGATCTATTTTTAAAATAAAAACTGTACATGGCAGACTCATGGTTTCAATCCTCTTTCTGTCCTTTGTAAAAAGAAACATGGATGACTATTAAGTTCATCATGTTTTAAAGTTGTTTATTTTTTTTCAAGGCCAAGAACCATATTGTGGAAGGGCTTAAGTGGAGACTGGGGACTTTGTATTTTCTCTCAATCAATCAATCAGTATTTATTAGGCATCTACTATATGGGTTTTGCTAACTCTGGGAGAGAGGGCACTGATGACTTTGTACAAGGATGCCTCAACTTAAATCCAATTCATGAACAAATCAAGACAGGACCCATGATCATCAAAACAATATGATACTGGTTAAGAGACAGATAGAAGGGAGGATCAATGGAATAGATTGGGGTAAATGACCTCAGCAAGATAGTGTTAGTGTTTGATAAACCTAAAGATCCCAGCTTTTGGGACAAGAACCCACTATTTGAAAAAACTGCTAGGAAAATTGGAAAACAGTATGGAAAGGATTAGGTTTAGATCAACATTTTACATCCTATACCAAGATAAATTCAGAATGGGTAAATGATTTAAATATAAAAGAGGAAACTATAAGTAAATTAGGTGAACATAGAATAGTATACCTGCCAGATCTATGGGAAAGGAAAGAATTTAAGACCAAGCAGGAGATAGAGAATATTACAAAATGTAAAATGAATAATTTTGATTACATTAAATTTAAAAGGTTTTGTACAAACAAAACCAATGCAACCAAAATTAGAAGGGAAGTAACAAGTTGGGAAAAAAATCTTTATAACAAAAACCTCCGAGAAAGGTCTAATTTCTCAAATCTATAAGGAGCTAAATTAATTGTACAAAAAATTAAGCTATTTCCCAATTGATAAATGGGCAAGGGACATGAATAGTCAGTTTTCAAATAAGGAAATCAAAACTATCAATAAACACATGAAAAAGTGTTCTAAATCTCTCATAATTAGAGAAATGAAACTCAAAACAACTGAAGAACCACCTCACACTTAGCAGATCATCCAATATGACAGCAAAGGAAAGTAATAAATATTGGAGGGGTTGTGGCAAAATTGGGACACTAATACACTACTGGTGGAATTGTGAATTGATCCAACCATTCTGGAAGGCAATTTGGAACTATGTGCAAAGGGCTTTAAATGACTGCCTGCCCTTTGACCCAGCCATACCACTGCTGGGTTTGTACCCCAAAGAGATAATAGGGAAAAAGGCTTACACAAAATATAGCCACGTTCTTTGTAGTGGCAAAAACTGGGAAATGAGAGTGTATCCATTGATTGGGGAACAGCTGAACAAATTATGGTAGCTGATGGTGATGGAATATTATTGTGCTGAAAGGAATAATGAACTGGAGGAATTCCATGTGAACTGGAATGACCTCCAGGAAGTGATGCAGAGTGAAAGGAGCAGAGCTGGGGGAACCTTATACATAGAGACTGACACACTGTGGCATAATCAAATTTAATGGACTTCTCTACTGGCAGCAATGCAATGATCCAGGACAATTCTGAGGGCTATCCACATTCAGAGGAAGATTTGTGGGAGTAGAAACACAGAAGAAAAACATATGATCAATCACATGGTTCGATGGGGACATGATTGGGGATGTTGACTTTAATTGTTCACTCTATTGGAAATAGTAATAATATAAAAATAGGTTTTGAACAATGACACATGTAAAACCCAGTGGAATTTCTCATCGGCTCCAGGATGGGAAAGGGAGGAGTGGGGGGAAAGAATATGAATCATGTAACCATGGAAAAATATTCTAAATCAATTAATTAATTAAACAAGATAAAAATAAAATATCTAAAATAAAAAAGACATAACCTGGTGATATCATTGGTCCCCTTGGAAAATGAAGGATCAACAACTATGTACCAGGCATTGTGATATAGGAATCCACTGAAGATTTTTGAGCAGAGGAACAACAAAACCAGACATCTGCATTAGGAAAATTCGTTTTGAAGCTACATGAAGGAGAGATGTACAAGAGAGGAAAGAATGGAGTCTGGGAGACCAGACCTAGGAGGCCATGGGAATTGTCCAAGCAAAAAAAGAGAAAAGGAGGGGAGCTAGGGTTGTGGTGATGTGGGTGGAGATAAGAGGGAGAAGAACTGGACAGAAGATGCTGTGGAGGTAAATCTAGTAGGACTCATATGTGGGATGAAAGGGAGAGGAAATATTCAAAAGTGACCAAGGTTTACAGCCTGTACGACAAGGAAAAATGAGAGCACCATCAACACAAAAAAGGATATTTAGCTAAAGAACAGCTTAAAAGATAAGAAGAGTCCTGTTTTGGACCTGCTGAATTTGGGATGTTGGCAGGACACCCAGTCAGCTGTCCAACAGACATCTAGAGACACCGGATGGGAGTTCAAGAGGAGAGATTTCAGCTGGGTGTCATCTGTGTGGAGGTGATAGTTGAACCCATGGGAGTCAAGTGTTGATCAAGAGTTATAGTGGTTACCCACAGTCATGGGGCAGGAAGAAGAGGACAGAAAGGAGACCCAGAAGGCACAGTCAAACCAGTAGAAGAATAAGCAAGAAAAAGGAATATATTGAAAACCACAGAAGGAAGAGTGAGAGTTCATCAAAAATGTCAAAACCTGCAAATGGGTCAAGGAGGATGAAGACTAAGAAAAATCCAATGGCTGAAGCAATTAGTCACTGGTCTTTGGTGATCTCTGGGGAAAAAAGAGTGTCAATAGTGGTGGGGGTGGGAAGCCAGAGTGCCCAGGGCTGAGTAGTAAATGGGTGATAAGGAAAAAGAAGCAGACAATATAAAGTATTCTTTCCAGAAGCTAGCAATAAGAGGAAGAGACACAAGTTGATAATTTGAGGAAACAGTAGGGCCAAGATAAGAATTTAAAGATAAGAGAAATGCTAGGTCTATTGGCAGCAGAGGAGAGGTGAAGAGAGAGGGGTGGGAGGAGAGAGACAGAGACAGAGAGAAAGAGATAAGGAGAGAGGGAGAGAAGGAAGATGGAGGGAGAAGAAGGGAGGGAAGCAGAGAGAGGATAAAAGGATAAGATAAGAGGATAAGAAGGAGAGGAGGGAGGAATCCTAAAAGGAGAGGACAGAAGATAAAATTACAGGCACAAATGGCAACATTAGCCTGGAGAAAAAAATGATCATATTTTCTAAGATAGAGATTTTCAGGTTTGAAGGACAGGAGATAAGAGAGCTCCTTGTAGATGGCACCAACTTCAGAAGGGAAAAGTCAAAGTCTTTTCATGAGGGGAAATGAAAGTTGGGAGCTTCAGGTGGATCATAGAACCATAGAGCTAGAACGGGTCTAGACAAGACCAAGAACACCCTCTATAATGTGCCCAATAAGTCATCCTCTAGCCATTTCCTGAAGAATTCTATTGAAGGTGTCACAGTGGATACAGCACCAGACTTGGAGTCAGGAAGACTCATCTTTCACAAATCCCAATCTGATCTTAGACACTTACTAGCTGTGTGACCCCGGGGGAAGTCATTTAACCCCGTTGGCCTCAGTTTCCTCATCTATAAAATGAGCTGAAGAAGGAAACAGCAAATCATTTCAGTGATTTTGTCACGAAAGCCCCAAATGGGGTCACAAAGAGTCAGACACTACTGAAATATCTCAACAACAATACTGAAGAGGATTCATTCCCACCCCCTACCACGACACCCCATTCCACTTCTGGTTAGCTCTAACTGTAAGGAAGTTGATCCTGCCAGCAAACCTAAATGACCTCTCTTTGGGGCTACACAACAAATCCCTCTTGCACATGCCAGCCCTTCAAATACTTGAGAATGGCTACTATGTTGATTCTCTAAAAGTCTTCTCTTTTTTCTAGGATAAACAAACCCATTGCTATTACCTAATGCTTCTAATCGCATTAGGTAGCTGGGTTTAGAGTCTGGAAGACTCTTCTTTTTTGGGTTCAAATACAGTCTCAGACACTAGTTATGTGACTCTGGACAAGTCACTTTACCCTGCTTGTCTCAGTTTCCTTATCTGTAAAATGAGTCAGAGAAGCACTTCAGCATCATCTCAAAGGGGGATTTATGTTGCAGCCTGTTGTAATCTTATTGAACTGAGGTTCAGTGAGGTGATGTTGTCGCTATCCATTTTGATCCTACATCATCTACAAATTGCTTGAGCAAAATGTCTATGTCTTTATCATGGATCTGGATGAAGGACGGAGCCCTAGGGCACTCCACTAAAGACTCCCCTCCAAGTGGACATCAAGTTATTAAGGAAAACTATTCACAGCCCACCACTCAGCTAGCTCTGAATCCCCCCATTCGGTGACGTTTGCCACGTGATATTTTGTTCACAAGAACAGGATGTGAGACTCAAATGTTTGGCTAAAATCAGGGTCATCTGTGCCAGGGGTATTCTATGTGTCTATAAAGTGGATAACCCAGTCAGAACAGAAAACGAGATGAGTCTGGCAAGGCTTGCTCGCTCTTGAGAAAATCGTGCTGCCACCAGAGCATCATCGCTTCCTTTTCTGTGTGTGTTTGTGTGTGTGTGTTCAGTCATTTTTCAGTCGTGTCCAACTATTTGTGATCTTGTTTTGGGGTTTTCTTGGCAAAGATACTGGAGTGCTTTCCTATTTTCTTCTCCAGCTCATTTTACAGGTGAGGAAACTGAGGCCAATGGAGTTAAATGACTTGCTCAGGGTCCCATAGCTAGTAAATGTCTGAGGCTGGACTTGAACTCACAACCATGAGTCTACCTGACTCTAGGCCTGGCACTCTATCCACTATAGCATCTACCTGCCCACTTCCTTTTCTAGGTGTCCTCGGTCTGTAGTTTTGTTTTGTTTTGTTTTTTTAATGGAAACATTTCTCCTTCTCTAGTCCAGCAGCACCTCTTTCGTTCTTCCCTCTCAGCAAACCCGTTGGTGATCAAGCTTTTCAATTCCCAGGAGGAATGTGAGTGTGGGTCTGGAGTTCTGAGTCAGAAGGCCCAGGACTGGACACCCGTTTAATTGCTTACTTCTGCTGGGACCTTGGAATTCCATTTTCTCACTTTTTTGTTTAACCCCTCACCTGCTGTCTTGGAGTCAATATTGTGTACTGGCTCCAAGGCAGAAGAGTGACAAGGGCTAGGCAATGGGGGTCAAGTGACTTGCCCAGGGTCACACAGCTGGGAAGTGTCTGAAGCCAGATTAGAACCCACTAGGCCTGGCTCTCAATCCACTGTGCCACCCAGCTGCCCCTCCTCCCACTATTCTTATCAAACTGTTGCCCCCATTCTCAGCCATCTGACCTTGCTCCTATCTTTTGTAAGTCTTTTATGAAAACTGGTTGGCAAGTTTCTGGAGCTCCTTAAACAACTCCTTCTTTTCTTCTTAAATTGGATTGTTTCTCTTTTGTTTTTAGACTTTTCAATTGAGAACTTCCTGTCCTGCCTCTGTTATCTTCTCTTGTTAGATTTTAGTCTTATCAATTTTAATTAAAAAAAAAAAAAAGACTTTTTGTGTGTCTCCTGGATCCCTTGGGCAGCTTGAGGAAGGCTGATACTACTATAGTTTGCCTATATTGATAATTGAAGGATTGCTCCATTTCCAAGAGAGGTTATTGAAAATAAGGATGTTGGTTTTTTTCCCAGAGTCCCTGAAATTGGGCCACATAGCCTAAGTTAAGAAGTCTGCTCTAAGTCCTTGGAAATCAAAGGGCTTAAAGGGGTTCTTTTTTTTTTTCAGTGTATTAACATTTATTATTTTACTGTTTTTGTTTTTATACTTTATATATTCCCCAACTCCTATCTTTATATAAAAGAGAAAAACAGTTTAGGGAATCAGGCAATCTATATGGCACCATATTAAACATTCCCACAGTCTACCAACTCTACTGAGAAAAGAAAAAGTATTTCATTAAAGGGGTTCTTTTTTCTAAACATTTTGAAATCTGCTCTCCTCAAATATAGGGGTACAGGTCAGATCATACTTAGCAGCCATCCCCTTCTTTATTATAGATCCCAATCTGGAGGGCTCACTTTCCCCCAGAGTTCCAATTATTTCTTCTCTAACAGCCTCCTAGTTGAGGTCCAGAAAAATAAAACCCCTTGTTAATTCCTCCATTTTTTGAAGGACAAAATGATTATTAAGGCAAGTTAAAGGGGGCAGCTGGGTGACTCAGTGGATTGAGAGCCAGATCTGGAGGTCCTGGGTTCAAATCTAATCTCAGACACTTCTCAGCTGTGTGACCCTGGGCAAGTCACTTCACTCCCACTGCCTAGCCCTTACCACTCTTCTGCTTTGGAACCAATACACAGTATTGATTCCAAGACGGAAGGTAAAGGTTTAAAAAAAAATTAAGGCAAGTTAAAGAAATGATTAGCTATTTTCCTTTGGAAAGAGAAAACTCCAGCTGATGTCCAGATAAGTGAAATCTCCAACTCTGTCTCTGTACTTTGGTTTATCATTGGTCTCCGCAGTCTCTTGTACATTTCTTCTCTGTGAACAGGCTACTTGTGGTCTGGTTGATGTCAATATGCCTCTGTTGATCTTTCCCTGAATGCTCTCAACCATACTGTGCTCCATTCTGGTCCCTGGATTCCCTCATACAAGTGTATTTTCTTAATGTATAAAGCTGGTCTGTTTTTATAAGTTTGTTTGTTTGTTTCTTTCTTTCTTTCTTCCTTCCTTCCTTCCTTCCTTCCTTCCTTCTCTCTTCCTCTCCCTTTCCTCAACTTCCCTCTCACTTCTTTCTCCCTTTCTTTCTCTTTCCCTCTCTCTTTCTCTTACTTTCTCTCTTCCTTCCTTCCTTCTTTCTTTCTTTCTTTCTTTCTTTCTTTCTTTCTTTCTTTCTTTCTTTCTTTCTTTCTTTCTTTCTTTCTTTCTTTCTTTCTTTCTTTCTTTCTTTCTTTCTTTCTTTCTTTCTTTCTTTCTTTCTTTCTTTCTTTCTTTCTTTCTTTCTTCCTTCCTTCCTTCCTTCCTTCCTTCTCTCTCTCTTTCTTTCTTTCTTCTTTTTGTCCTTTCTCTCCCCCTCTCTTTTTTTCTTTTCTTTTCCACCCAATTACATGCAATCATCTTGTTTCTTTTGAGAAGAAACTCTGGAAGCCGTCTTCTAGGTAAGGGTCAATCTTTTTTCCAAGCCTCAGTTAATAGCAAGGAGGCAAAATTTATTGTGATCTTGAGTTACTACTTACTGCCTGTCCCTTGCAAATCTGATCTTCCTTCCTTCCTTTCCCTTCCTTGGATTTTATCTTCTATGAATTTCTGCTTATCTATTGCTTTTCTCATGGCTACACTGCAATTTCTCTCTTATAAGGTGGAGCTTGGTAAGTGTAACTAGTTAGTTATCTCTCTTTTTCTTTGTTATCTGCTATCTCCTTTATTATTTGGATTAGGTTTACAAGACTCCGGGAAAATACATTCTTGCTACCATTGGTAGCCAATCCCTGGTTTGGGTCTATGGCACCTATATTTTAAGTTCTGGTTCCAAAACCCAAATCCCACTTTCCTGCACCATTTTCTTTATCCAGGAGTTCTTATCAAGCTTTTTGTATGGGGGTCTAGGCCATGGCCCCCACTGGCAATCTGGAAAAGTTCAAGGATCCTTTTTCAGGATATTTTCAAAGGCATTAAATAAAATAATGTTAACAAGCAAACAAAAATATTGAAATGTAGTTATTAGAATATTTTAAAAACAAATTTATGGGGAGCAGCGAGGTGGCTTAATAGGTTGAGAACTAGGCCTAGAGACAAGAGGTCCTGGGTTCAAATGTGGCCTCAGATCCTTCCTAGCTGTGTGATCCTGGGCAAGTCACTTAACCCCCATTGCCTAGCCATTTCTGCTCAGTATTGGCTCCACAATGGAAGGGTCCCAGGTTAGGAACTCTTATAAGTAAGCAATTTGCTTACTTCCTAGATCTGCCTTTCTCTTCCTAAAGCCTTTGCTTTCCATTGTCAGCAGTGGTGAAAGTCCTACTGGTGCCCCTGGAGTCTTCTGCTACTCAGGACTTTACAACCCTTGGCAAAGCTGTCTAGATTCCTTTTGGGTTTATCATCCGGGCCTGTGTGAATCACCAGAAAAGTAGTTATTGCAAGCTGGGCAAGTCCTCGGAGATCCTCCTTCACCTCCAGGATAAACATCCCAGAAGCTGATCGCCAATATGAGATGGAAGAGAGATAGATGGGGGCAGCAGGAGCAACCGGACAACTGGATCCAGTGAGGCTGGGCCACATGGATTTGCAGTTTCCTCAGAGAAGAGGGTACGTGTGGACCAGCCTCAAGCTGCAGGGATTCCAGGGTGGAAGACAAAGCCTTTTTATTTTTTTTTAAGACTTTTCCTTTCCATCTTATAATCAATATTGTATATTGGTTCCAAGGCAGAGGATAGGTGATGGGAGTGAAGTGACTTGCCCAGGGTCACACCGCCAGGAAGTGTCTGAGATGTGAACCCGGGACCTCCCTTCTCTAGACCTGGCTCTCAATCCACTGAACCACCCAGCTGCCCCCACGACAAAGCCTTTTTGAAATGGTTCGTGGTTCAGTTTAAAAAGCACGTTCACAGCTCTCCTCCCATTCAACTTTCAGAGCACCCAAGTGAAGGAGGATGATTGTCACACCTTTTATAGGTGGAGAAACTGGAGCCTGGAAAGGCAAAACCAATGCCCACAGCCATCCACAAGTTAGAGGCAGGACCAAACCCAGGGGCTCCTGGCTCTCACCCATTGCAGGGGCCGGGGAGGGAGGGACGAGGTCTCTGGGGAGGCAGAGGCTGTGCCCGGGCACCCAGGCCGACCTTTACCTTGTCAATCTCCTTCTGATTGGTGCCTTCCTTCCTCAGCCGCTCAAGCTCCAGGCATCTGCTGACGTAACTCTCCCTGGATTTGGGCAGGAGCTGGGAGACCCCGTGGAGGGCCTGGACAGCCTCCAGGGTGCCCACAGCTTCTTCCTTGCACTTTGGAAAGAGTAAACAGGGAAGGGAGTTAGGGAGGAACAGAGGGGAGCCTCCTCCAGAAGTGACTTCCATGGCTGGTCTCCTCCCAGGGGCCCCTGAGCCCAGCCACTCTGGGGAGAAGGAGGGCCTCCAGGGCATCCGGCCTAATGAAGCCGCCCAGGCCCAGGCCTGACGGGCACCGGGCCGGGAGGGCTCACGGCTCTGAAGGATTACCAGGGAACGCGGATTAGGTTTGCTCTGCTGGAGCCGAGGCTTCCAGCTGAGTGCGAGGGTCATTCTTGCCATAAAAGTGAAAGGGGCCTCAGAGGTTATTATCCCAAGCCCTCATTTGACGGACAAGGAAACGGAGGCCAGGAAAAACCAGGGGACTTGCCCGGGATCACCCAGGAAGTAAACCTCTCAAGCAAGCCGGAGCAGGCGCTGGAGGGCCACTTGGAGCGCTGGGCACATATGGGACAGAGAAGCGGCCCTGGAGGCTTCCTTGGGCCCCTGACAACGGGCCGGGGGGGGGGGGGCTGGGAATGGGAATGCCGGGGGGGGGGGCACCCTCTTGGGCACCTTCTTGTGGGCTTTGCTCTGCTCCTCCCCGTAGCGGGCCACGTCCTTGATGAGGTCATTCAGCTTCTTGGTCAGCTCCATGTGGCACAGAGCCAGCTTGTCCGAGGACACCCGGAACACCTCCCAGAGTGGGGCGAATGTCCTGTGGGCACCAACCAATGCGGCACAGGGGTAAGTGACTCGCCCAGGGTCACCCCTCAGAGCCGAACTCAGGAAGAGAAACCCTTCTGTCTCCAGGTCTGGCCCCCTGGCCCCTGGCCCCAGCGGCCCTTGGCTTCCTTTGGCTCTCCTCCAGCACGGCCTCACCGAGGGCTCCCTGCATGTCCCCCGCACCCCCCTCAGGCTCCTGGATCCAGGGGATAAAATGCACAATGTCCTGGGACAAGCAGGGCTAATTAGAAACATCTCCCCAAACGGGTAGGTTGTGCTCCTCTCCGGACAGATATGAACATTGAGGAGATTTTTTAGGGATGAGCAATGCTCCCAGCAAGTGCCTCCATTCCCACCGACGGAGCCAGCTCCCTTCCTCTCTTTCCCAGCTCCTTGAAAAGGTCCCCTCCCCCCTCCCCTACTCACCCCATAGGGGTCCCATTGCCGGCCATCTTAGCAAGCTTTGCCATGGCCTTGGAGTAGGCCTCCTCCACGGTGGCCCTGGAGTGGCAGAAAAGATGGAGGACTTGTGAGCGGAGGGCCAGAGAGGGGGACGGGGGGGGGGGGGGGCACAGGACTGGGCACAGGGGAGGGAGGGGAAGGACGTGGCCGTCTGAGGTGGGGAGGCTGAGGGGAGGGGGCACAGTTACCTTTCTCGGATGAAGTCAGCCAGTTCCTTAGTAGAGACCTGCCCCTGCTTCATGCTGTGGTAGAGGACATCAAAGCCATGATTCTTCTCCCCCTGGAGAATGGGAGGGAAAGGCCTGCCTGTGAACCAGCCCTGGTCCTCTCCAACCCCGAGAGCTCTGTGCTGGGCTCCAAGAGCTGTGTTCTGAGGGCCCCCCCAGCTTGGGGATTCTCTGCTCTAGGTTCTAAGGTCCAAGTCTGCCCTTCTTGGAGGGGATATTTCTATAAGAAAGGAGAAACTGAGGCACAAGTCTAGGCTAGGCATTCAGGGCCCCTCAGTGACAAGAGGGGTGAATTAGATCATTAGAACAGGAGTAGTCCTTAGAACAGAGAATGTCAGAGCTGGGAGGGTCCTTAGAACAGAGGATGTCAGAGCTGGGAGGGAGCTTAGAACAGAGACTGTCAGAGCTGGGAGGGTCCTTAGAACAGAGAATGTCAGGGCTGGGAGAGTCCTTAGAACAGAGACTGTCAGAGCTGGGAGGGTCCTTAGAACAGAGAATGTCAGAGCTGGGAGAGTCCTTAGAACAGAGACTGTCAGAGCTGGGAGGGTCCTTAGAACAGAGAATGTCAGGGCTGGGAGGGAGCTTAGAACAGAGAATGTCAGAGCTGGGAGGGAGCTTAGAACAGAGAATGTCAGAGCTGGGAGGAAGCTTAGAACAGAGAATGTCAGAGCTGGGAGGAAGCTTAGAACAGAGAATGTCAGAGCTGGGAGGGAGCTTAGAACAGAGAATGTCAGAGCTGGGAGGGAGCTTAGAACAGAGAATGTCAGAGCTGGGAGAGTCCTTAGAACAGAGAAAGTCAGAGGTGGGAGAGAGCTTAGAACAGAGAATGTCAGAGCTGGGAGAGAGCTTAGAACAGAGAAAGTCAGAGCTGGGAGGAAGCTTAGAACAGAGAATGTCAGAGCTGGGAGGGAGCTTAGAACAGAGAATGTCAGAGCTGGGAGGAAGCTTAGAACAGAGAATGTCAGAGCTGGGAGGAAGCTTAGAACAGAGAATGTCAGAGCTGGGAGGGAGCTTAGAACAGAGAAAGTCAGAGCTGGGAGGATACTTAGAACAGGGAATGTCAGACCTGGGAGAGTCCTTAGAACAGAGGATGTCAGAGCTGGGGGGACCTTAGAACAGAGAATGTCAGACCTGGGAGAGTCCTTAGAACAGAGAATGTCAGAGCTGGGAGGGAGCTTAGAACAGGGAATGTCAGAGCTGGGAGAGAGCTTAGAACAGAGAAAGTCAGAGCTGGGAGGATACTTAGAACAGGGAATGTCAGACCTGGGAGAGTCCTTAGAACAGAGGATGTCAGAGCTGGGGGGACCTTAGAACAGAGAATGTCAGACCTGGGAGAGTCCTTAGAACAGAGAATGTCAGAGCTGGGAGGGAGCTTAGAACAGGGAATGTCAGAGCTGGGAGAGAGCTTAGAACAGAGAATGTCAGAGCTGGGAGGGAGCTTAGAACAGAGAATGTCAGAGCTGGGAGGGAGCTTAGAACAGGGAATGTCAGAGCTGGGAGAGACCTTAGAACAGAGACTGTCAGAGCTGGGAGAGACCTTAGAACAGAGAATGTCAGAGCTGGGAGGGAGCTTAGAACAGAGAATGTCAGAGCTGGGAGGGAGCTTAGAACATTGAATGTTGGAATGGGAGGGCCCTTAGAATATAGAATGCTAAAGCTAGGAGGGCCTTAAAAATCCTCTGAGCCACTTCATTTTATAAACAGACCCAAAGCAGGAAGTGAACTCACCCAAAGGCACAAAGAGAGGCATAAAGGAGTGGAAATCAGAGTCTAGGATGCCCTAAATGACGTGGGCCGGCAGCAATGAGGAACCTCCCCCTGTCTGTCGCCGGGTGTGCTGATGACAACAATCACATCCGGCATTTCTGTAGCATTTTAAGATTAGCCGAGGGCTTTTCACATATTCTTGCCTGATTCTCACAATAACCAGTGAAATTCTCCTCAATTTGCAGATGAGGAAACTGAGGCAGGGAGCAGCTCCACCATTACGTGCCTCGGGTGATAGGCAGGAAGTGGCTTAGGATGGGTTAGACGATGTCTAAGGTCCCCCAATGATCTCATGAATTTTGGCAGGGGGAAAGCCAGCTTAGGGTTGGGGTCCCCAGCAGGGGGACACAACCAGGAGGGCCTGGCAGGCCTGGGAGCAGGGGTGGGGGTGGGGTAGACAGATGGCCCAGAGTCTAGTGGGGGACGGAGGCAGGCTGGGGTGGGGTGGGGGTGGCGGGCTGCCTGTCAGGCACCTGCTAGAACAGAGCCCGTTCACATCAACCCCTGTGACTCCGGCCCCCAGCGTTCTGCCTGGCATGTCACACAAAACAGCTTTTCTTTTTGCTGCTTCGCATCAGCCAAGTCCCCCAGGCTTGGCCTGTGCCAGGCGGGCCTGCAAAGGCCCTGGGGGGTCTGCCCAGCCGCAGGTCCGGGTTCCTTCTGCAGCCCCCTGCCCAGTGTAGAAGCCCAGAATCGAGGGATGTCAGAGGCAGCCTGTCCAAACGTGCCCTGTGGGGTGGAAGCCTCCCCCGGATGGTCACTCAGCCTTTGCTCAGAGACCCCGCGACATCCGGCCCACCCTGGCCCCCTTTTGTCTAGTTTTGCCTTCTGGGGCTCAGAGCACACATCCAAGTCCCCCCTTTTTTTTTTTAACCCTTGCCTTTTGTCTTAGAATCAATACTGTGCATCAGTTCCAAGGCAGAAGAGTGGTACGGGCTAGGCCATGGGGGTCAAGTGTCCAGGGTCACACAGCTAGGAAGTATCGGAGGCTGGATTTGAACCCAGGACCTTCCAACACCAGACCTGGCACTCTATCCACTTTGCTACCTAATTTCCCCTGACCTCTAACCCTTCTATGACTCGATCAAATGCTTAAAGAGGGTCATCACGGCCATCGCCATGATGTCAGCCTTGAACCTTCTCTTTCTCCCAATGAGACACTCCCAGCTCCTTTAAGTGACTTGCTGATGGCCAGAACTCAAAGCCCTTCACCATGTCCTCTGACCAGCCAACCAATCATCGCCTGCCATGGGTCGGGCACTTTGCACTCATCCATGTCCTTCCTAAAATGAGGCGCCCAGCAGGTACCCCCGGGAGGGTCTGGACAGAGCGACCCCCACTTCCTGGCAGTGTACAGAATGCTTCTCTTACCACAATCTGAGACTCCAACTACTTCAGAGCAGCTAGATGGCCTCAGTGGATAGAGTGCCAGCTCTAGAGTCTTCCTGAGTTCAAATCCAGCCCCAGACACGTACTAGCCATGTGACCCTGGACAAGTCACTTCACTCAGTTTGCCTCACTTTCCTCATCTGTAAAATGAGCTGGAGAAGGAAATGGCAAACCATTCTAGGATATTTGCCAAGAAAACTCCAAATGGGGTCACAAAGAGTCAGATAGGACTGAAAATGGCTGAACCCCAATCCTGGAGATCTTTATCACACTGCTGACACCTCCTGATGTGTTCAGTAAGCCTTTATTAACCAATCAGGCAGTCTATTAGCATTTATTAGACACCTATGCTGCAGGCACTGTGCCAGGCACAAGGCAGCAGAATTTCTCCCAATCTTTTTTCTGGAAAAATTGCCATATGAGTCTAAGGTGGGAGGCTAGCAAAGGCCCGATGAAGGCGCAAAGAAATGCTAAGTCCCATTGCCCACTCTGTTGGGTTCCACAGGAATAGGCTCAACTGGCCAAATCCTCTGCTACTGCTGACTTAACATGCTCCCCCACAACTTATCCCTCCTACCGATGTCTGTCCCTGCCAGCGGCCCCACCATCTTCTCCATCACCATCTCCTCACATTCAATCAAGCCCCAAATCCCTCCCTCCCTCCCTTCCTTCCTTCCTTCCTTCCTTCCTCCTTCCTTCCTTCCTTCCTTCCTTCCTTCCTTCCTCCCTTCCTTCCTTCCTTCCTTTCATTTTCTTTCTTTCTTTCTTTCTTTCTTTCTTTCTTTCTTTCTTTCTTTCTTTCTTTCTTTCTTTCTTTCTTTCTTTCTTTCTTTCTTTCTTTCTTTCTTTCTTTCTTTCTTCTTTCTTTCTTTCTTTCTTTCTTTCTTTCTTTCTTTTCTTTCTTCCTTCCTTCCTTCCTTCCTCCCTTCCTTCCTTCCTTTCATTTTCTTTCTTTCTTTCTTTCATTTTCTTTCTTTCTTTTCTTTCTTTCTTTCTTTCTTTCTTCCTTCCTTCCTTCCTTCCTTCCTTCCTTCCTTCCTTCCTTCCTTCCTTCCTTCCTTCCTTCCTTCCTTCCTTCCTTCCTTCCTTCCTTCCTTCCTTCCTTCCTTCCTTCCTTCCTTCCTTCTTTCCTTCCTTCCTTCCTTCCTTCTTTCCTTCCTTCCTGTCTGTCTTTCTTTTTTTCTATCAATACTATATATTGGTTCCAAGGCAGAAGAGTGGTAAGGGCTAGGCAATGGGGGTGAAATGACTTGCCCAGGGTCACACAGCTGCGAAGTGTCTGAGGCCACATTTGAGGGTCGCACAGCTGGGAAGTGTCTGAGGCCACATTTGAACCCAGGACCTCCCCTCTCTAGGCTTGGCTTTCAATCCAAAAAGCCACCCAGCTGCCCCCAATCCTATTCTTTCCCCAGAATATTTCTCCTATTCATCTCTTAATCCCACAGTTTTGTCCCCTCTCAGACAATTGCAGCAACCTTTTTTCTTGACTCAGTCTCTATTCCTTCGTAGATCTATAGATGGAGGTTGCCCCATCCATGCCCCATCATCCCTACGCTGAGTTCCAACACTTTCCATGACTCCTGCAGGGCCCAAAGAAAAAAGTTCAGCTCCTAAGCCTGGCATTTGGTGCCTTTCATGAGTTACCCCCATCTCCATCTCCATCTCCCGCGTCTCCTTCCCCCTTCAGGTACCCTAAACTCTAATCTGTCTCTCCCCAGCCCCTTGAGGGCCTTCCCCTTTTGCTTATCTCACTTTCTCCAGGATGGCATCCTCCATCTCTGTGATGAGACGTTCCCCTGGAAGACCCCCCCTTTGCCCTGGCAGCCTAATCTCTGACTGGGGAGTTGCTCCCAGAACCTCTGTTTTCAAAGACGTGCCCCAGCCAGCCACGCCCAGTGCTTCACTCCATGCCAGCTCTGATGGGGACTTCTCCAGCAGGCCCTGGCCAGGGTGCCCTCTCCCCGCCTCCCGCCCTTCTTTCAGATCCCTTTCTTTTCTGAGTTGTCTTTCCCTATTAGAAGGCAAACTCTTGAAATGGCAGGGACGGGGATGATTTCCCTTTCTTTCTCTTTTAAAACCCTTACCCTCCACCCCAGAGCCAATACTGTCTATTTATTCCAAGACAGAAGAACTGATGGGCTAAGCAACGGGGGTGAAGAGATTTGCCCAGGGTATCTGAGGCTGAATTTGAATCCGGGACCTCCTTCTCTAGGTCTGGTTCTCTAACCACTGAACTACTTCATTGTCCCCTTTTCCTTTTATTTGTATTTTCAGTACTTAGCAAGGTATCTGGCACATACTAAGCGATTAACAAATAATTTGACCTCAAAAGCCCGGCCCAGGCCACATCTCCTCCTCCTGCTCTCTCCAGTCCACAGTAAACTCTCCTCTCCCTGAGCCCCCACAGAATTCATTGTTTATTCAGTCCAAGGGGTACTTAGCACATCATGTCTCATACTATTAGTCATCTTTCCATATGTGAGCACCCATCTTTCTTGTGAGTCGTAAAGAGGGGAGGGCAAGGAGAGAGAAGGGGAAGGGAAGCGAGGAGATCAGGACAGAGGAGGAGAGAGGGTAGTGGAAGGATTCCTTGGCTACAGGATAGAAGTCTGGAGACCAAAGGCTGCCTCAGCTGCAACTGGCTATGAGACTTTGGCTATGCCCTTTCCTCTCTGGACTTTTCTCCCCTTTAAAACTAAGGTAATGGAACAAGTGGCTCCCAAGGGCTCCCCCAGTTCTGACATCTTGTATCGGAAGGGCCTTTTCTCTGCTCTGATTCCTTTGTTCTTAAGGTTCTCCCAGCTCTGACATCCTCTGTTCTAAGGTCCCTCCCAGCTCTGACATCCTCTGTTCTAAGGTCTCTCCCAGCTCTGACATCCTCTGTTCTAAGCTCCCTCCCAGCTCTGACATTCTCTGTTCTAAGCTCCCTCCCAGCTCTGACATTCTCTGTTCTAAGCTCTCTCCCAGCTCTGACATTCTCTGTTCTAAGCTCTCTCCCAGCTCTGACATTCTCTGTTCTAAGCTCCCTCCCAGCTCTCACATTCCCTGTTCTAAGCTCCCTCCCAGCTCTGACATTCTCTGTTCTAAGCTCCCTCCAGCTCTGACATCCTCTGTTCTAAGGTCCCTCCCAGCTCTGACATCCTCTGTTCTAAGGTCTCTCCCAGCTCTGACATCCTCTGTTCTAAGCTCCCTCCCAGCTCTGACATTCTCTGTTCTAAGCTCTCTCCCAGCTCTGACATTCTCTGTTCTAAGCTCTCTCCCAGCTCTGACATTCTCTGTTCTAAGCTCTCTCCCAGCTCTGACATTCTCTGTTCTAAGCTCCCTCCCAGCTCTGACATTCCCTGTTCTAAGCTCCCTCCCAGCTCTGACATTCTCTGTTCTAAGCTCCCTCCCAGCTCTGACATCCTCTGTTCTAAGCTCTCTCCCAGCTCTGACATTCTCTGTTCTAAGCTCTCTCCCAGCTCTGACATTCTCTGTTCTAAGCTCTCTCCCAGCTCTGACATTCTCTGTTCTAAGCTCTCTCCCAGCTCTGACATTCTCTGTTCTAAGGTCTCTCCCAGCTCTGACATTCCCTGTTCTAAGCTCCCTCCCAGCTCTGACATTCTCTGTTCTAAGCTCCCTCCCAGCTCTGACATTCTCTGTTCTAAGCTCCCTCCCAGCTCTGACATCCTCTGTTCTAAGCTCCCTCCCAGCTCTGACATTCTCTGTTCTAAGCTCCCTCCCAGAGCTGACATCCTCTGTTCTAAGGTCTCTCCCAGCTCTGACATCCTCTGTTCTAAGGTCCCTCCCAGCTCTGACATCCTCTGTTCTAAGCTCCCTCCAGCTCTGACATTCTCTGTTCTAAGCTCTCTCCCAGCTCTGACATTCTCTGTTCTAAGCTCTCTCCCAGCTCTGACATTCTCTGTTCTAAGCTCTCTCCCAGCTCTGACATTCTCTGTTCTAAGCTCCCTCCCAGCTCTGACATTCTCTGTTCTAAGGACTCTCCCAGCTCTGACATTCCCTGTTCTAAGCTCCCTCCCAGCTCTGACATTCTCTGTTCTAAGCTCCCTCCCAGCTCTGACATTCTCTGTTCTAAGCTCCCTCCCAGCTCTGACATTCTCTGTTCTAAGGTCTCTCCCAGCTCTGACATTCTCTGTTCTAAGCTCCCTCCCAGCTCTGACATTCTCTGTTCTAAGCTCCCTCCCAGCTCTGACATCCTGGGTTCTCCAGGCCTTTCCAGCTCTGAGCCTCTCTTTCTCTCCCACATAGTGGTTTGTAAGGAGCCCTAGTCAGGGAGCCAGGATAGCTGAATGTCTAAATGACCCCTGCCATGTTCCTTCCTCTCTCTGGGCCTCGACATCTCTGTGCCCATTGGCAAAAGGAAGAGGATTGATGGCAGGATCTCAAAGCTCATCTCGCTTCCAACAAAAGAAGGATGGAGATGGGGCCGGGGGATGACTTCTCCTCCATGCCTGGGGAGGCTGCTCTCTAACTCTGGGGCAGGCGGGGCACCAAGGAGAGTGAGTATGGCCCCTTTAAGGAAGGGGACCCTGGCCTCAGGCTCTAAGTGGAGGTTGAGAAGCTGAGCTGCCTTTTCCTGGCTCTGTTGCCAGGGGCAACCGGTTACTCAGCAACCTGGGTCTCCCTTTGGCAGAGCAAGTGGGCTTGTAAAAAGGGGGCTGAGAGGGGGGCTGAAAGCCACCCCCACCCCATCTAGATTTTTCTGTCTCCCCATCTTCCCCACAGGATAGCCCCCTCCCTTCCCTGTTGGAAATCATGCTCTGAAGACTCCAAGGGGTCCTGGGGCTTCTAAGGTACATGGTGAGGGGGATGGGAGGAGCTGGGAATACAAGGGAAAAAAGCCCCAATCATTTCTGGGTCAGAGATGGTCAGGAAATTCCCTCGGTTCAGAGCAGTTCCTGACACGGCAGGAAGAATGGCCAAGATGGGGGTGGGGGGTGTCCAGAGGGACAGAGATCTCATCTCTAGCCCTGGGGACCTTAGCCAGGGTCCTAAAGCCTGCTCAGAGAATCTCCTGCCAAAGATGCTAAGAGATCTGTGGTAGTCGGGGTCCCTCCCACAAGAGCCCTCCTCCAGGAAGTCTTCCTTGATTAAATCCACTAGCTTGGATTTGGTCCTCTACCCCACCCTATCCTTGGGACCCCAAGTCCAGGGCTGTGTCTTCTCTTGGGACTGGGAGCTCTCTAAGGCAGGGCCCCTGTGTCTTCATCGTCCTCTTTCCCTGGGGTCTGAGGAAGGGCCTTATAGATCACGTAGGAGGAGCCCTTCATTCTACAGAAGTTCAGACGCTCAAAGGCTGGCGGAGAGGAAATACTGGAGATGGGATTTGAACCCAGTTCTAAAACCTCTTTCCAGGACGACCTCCCCCTTCCTCAGACAGGGGCTGTCCAAGGGCAGCATCTCAGTCTGCTCCTCTGCTCTTCATCCAGCTTTCTGGAGCTGCTACAGAGGGCTCCCTCTGGGGAGAGCCAGCACCCCAGCCTTGGGCCCCCCCTGCCATGGCACCCATAACCCTGTGTACCCCCACCAATGAGAACCAAGCTCAGCCTCGGCAACCCCCGTCCTCTAGCCAAACGAGGCTTTACTTACCCAAAAGTACTCCCCAAAATAGGACATCGTGGTGGACGGCCGGTCCCCTGCTGCCCCTCCTGGGGCCGGTCACTCACTCTGGAGGAAGCACAGCCCGGCTTCAGCCCCTGGGGGAGGGGGGAGAATTCCAGTCTGTTGTTCTTTCCTCATCCCTAAGGGCAGAGGAGAAGGCAGGACACTCGGTGAGGCACTGAAGTCCGGGAGTGGTGGATGGGCAGGCTGGGAGGGCCTCGGTCGGAGGTGCCCTCGGCCAGAGCCCCGACTGGCCAGCAGGCCGGGGCCTTCAATGGGGAGAGGACGGCAAGGCCAGGGTCAGCAGGGCATCCCGAGTTCCCCGAAACGCCAGGACAAGGTCCACAGTCCTGCTCCTTCCTCTGGGGAAAGAGCTCCTCACTCCTTGATTAGTCAATCCAGCAAGCAACAATTATTTATTAAAGCAAGCATGACCTTTATTACCCATCGGGCAATGTGCCAAGAGCCGGGGGTTTGGGACGGTACTTCCCAACTTGATCACTAACTCAGTCTGGCGTGGAAGAAGCTCCTTTGCCTTTGTGGGCCTCAGTTTCTCCATCTATAAAATGGGAGGAGGTTAGACTGGAGAGTCTCTAGGGGTCCTCCCGGGCCTGATAATCAGTGTTCTATGTGTTAAGGTCCCTTCTGGGGTGGGGGCGGGGGCAGTATCGGTGTTCTTGGCAAACTCGCCCCCAGCCGGGGCCCTGGTGGCTGTCATTGGAGCCGGGGAGTGATTCATAATGCATGAGGTGGTGGAAGCTGGGTGCCTGTAGCAGCTGGGGAACGCCGGGCCGTTCTCTGGAAAGAGACTGTAACTAACCCAAAACAGAGATCCTGAAAGCTGGCGGAGGGGCTGGACAGGATGGGGGAGGGGGGAGCTAAAAGTCAAGAAGAACCAAGGACCAGGACAGGTTCTGGCTGTGTAATGCTAAGCAAGTCCCTGCCCTCTCTGGGCCTCAGGCTCAGCTATAAAATGCAGGATTGAACTGGAATGGGGAGGGGAAAAGGAAAGGAAGAAGCCCGCCATGCGTCAGGCCCTCTGCTAAGCACTTGGCAAATATAATCTAACTACATACCAGAAACTACCCTGGGAGGTAGATGCTGTTATTATCTCCATTTTGCAGATGAAGAAACTGAGGTAGGCAGAAGTGAAATGATTTACCCAGGGTCACACAGGTAGTATCTGAGGTCAGCTTTGAACTCAGGTCTTCCTGACTCCAGACCCAGGGCGGTATCCACCACAACACTGCCCACCTCAAGGCAGATGAATGAGAATGGCCCACCTGGCCCAATGGACAGTCGTGGTCCAAGTTTTAAGGATCATAACAGCTTTGATCATCTATATTCTATGTTCTAAGGCTCTCCCAACACCGACATTCTCTGTTCTAAGGACTCTCCCAGCTCTGACATTCTCTGTTCTAATCTCTCTCCCAGCTCTGACAGTCTCTGTTCTAAGCTCCCTCCCAGCTCTGACATTCTCTGTTCTAAGGTCTCTCCCAGCTCTGACATTCTCTGTTCTAAGGACCTCCCAGCTCTGACATTCTCTGTTCTAAGCTCCCTCCCAGCTCTGACATTCTCTGTTCTAAGGACTCTCCCAGCTCCGACATTCTCTGTTCTAAGCTTCCTCCCAGCTCTGACATTCTCTGTTCTAAGGACCTCCCAGCTCTGACATTCTCTTTTCTAAGCTCCCTCCCAGCTCTGACATTCTCTGTTCTAAGGACCTCCCAGCTCTGATATTCTCTGTTCTAAGCTCCCTCCCAGCTCTGACATTCTCTGTTCTAAGGTCTCTCCAGCTCTGACATTCTCTGTCCTAAGCTCTTTCCCAGCTCTGACAGTCTCTGTTCTAAGCTCCCTCCCAGCTCTGACATTCTCTGTTCTAAGGACCTCCCAGCTCTGACATCCTCTGTTCTAAGGTCCCTCCCAGCTCAGACATTCCCTGTTCCAAGGACCCTCCCAGCTCTGACATTCTCTGTTCTAAGGTCTCTCCCAGCTCTGACATTCTCTGTTCTAAGGTCTCTCCCAGCTCTGACATTCTCTATTCTAAGTTCTCTCCCAGCTCTGACATTCTCTGTTCTAAGCTCCCTCCCAGCTCTGACATTCTCTGTTCTAATCTCTCTCCCAGCTCTGACATTCTCTGTTCTAAGGACTCTCCCAGCTCTGACATTCTGTTTTAAGGGTCCTCCCAGCTCTGACATTCTCTGTTCTAAGGTCCCTCCCAGCTCTGACATTCTCTGTTCTAAGGTCTCTCCCAGCTCTGACATTCTCTGTTCTAAGCTCCCTCCCAGCTCTGACATTCTCTGTTCTAAGCTCTCTCCCAGCTCTGACATTCTCTGTTCTAAGCTCCCTCCCAGCTCAGACATTCCCTGTTCTAAGCTCCCTCCCAGCTCAGACATTCCCTGTTCTAAGCTCCCTCCCAGCTCTGACATTCTCTCTTCTAAGCTCCCTCCCAGCTCTGACATTCTCTGTTCTAAGGTCCCTCCCAGCTCTGACATTCTCTGTTCTAAGCTCTCTCCCAGCTCTGACATTCTCTGTTCTAAGCTCCCTCCCAGCTCTGACATTCTCTGTTCTAAGTTCTCTCCCAGCTCTGACATTCTCTGTTCTAAGCTCCCTCCCAGCTCTGACATTCTCTGTTCTAATCTCTCTCCCAGCTCTGACATTCTCTGTTCTAAGGTCTCTCCCAGCTCTGACATTCTGTTTTAAGGGTCCTCCCAGCTCTGACATTCTCTGTTCTAAGCTCCCTCCCAGCTCTGACATTCTCTGTTCTAAGGTCCCTCCCAGCTCTGACATTCCCTGTTCTAAGGTCTCTCCCAGCTCTGACATTCTCTGTTCTAAGCTCCCTCCCAGCTCTGACATTCTCTGTTCTAATCTCTCTCCCAGCTCTGACATTCTCTGTTCTAAGCTCTCTCCCAGCTCTGACATTCTCTGTTCTAAGCTCCCTCCCAGCTCTGATATTCTCTGTTCTAAGCTCCCTCCCAGCTCTGACATCCTCTGCTCTAAGGGGTCCTCCCAGCTCTGATATTCTCTGTTCTAAGCTCCCTCCCAGCTCTGATATTCTCTGTTCTAAGCTCCCTCCCAGCTCTGACATCCTCTGCTCTAAGGGGTCCTCCCAGCTCTGATATTCTCTGTTCTAAGCTCCCTCCCAGCTCTGATATTCTCTGTTCTAAGGTCTCTCCCAGCTCTGACATTCTCTGTTCTAAGGTCTCTCCCAGCTCTGACATTCTCTGTTCTAAGGACTCTCCCAGCTCTGACATTCTCTGTTCTAAGGTCTCTCCCAGCTCTGACATTCTCTGTTCTAAGGACTCTCCCAGCTCTGACATTCTCTGTTCTAAGTTCTCTCCCAGCTCTGACACTCTCTGTTCTAAGGTCTCTCCCAGCTCTGACATTCTCTGTTCTAAGGACTCTCCCAGCTCTGACATTCTCTGTTCTAAGGTCCCTCCCAGCTCTGACATTCTCTGTTCTAAGGTCTCTCCCAGCTCTGACATTCTCTGTTCTAAGGTCTCTCCCAGCTCTGACATTCTCTGTTCTAAGGACTCTCCCAGCTCTGACATTCTCTGTTCTAAGGTCTCTCCCAGCTCTGACACTCTCTGTTCTAAGCTCCCTCCCAGCTCTGACATTCTCTGTTCTAAGGTCCCTCCCAGCTCTGACATTCTCTGTTCTAAGGTCTCTCCCAGCTCTGACATTCTCTGTTCTAAGGTCTCTCCCAGCTCTGACATTCTCTGTTCTAAGGACTCTCCCAGCTCTGACATTCTCTGTTCTAAGGTCTCTCCCAGCTCTGACACTCTCTGTTCTAAGCTCCCTCCCAGCTCTGACATCCTCTGTTCTAAGCTCCCTCCCAGCTCTGACATTCTCTGTTCTAAGCTTCCTCCCAGCTCTGACATTCTCTGTTCTAAGCTCCCTCCCAGCTCTGACATTCTTTCTTCCTAGTCTGGCCTGGGGAGTGAATAGACAGCAGAGAGGGAGTCCCAATCTCAAGTGGACTCAGTGGAGGGCAGGAGAAGGCAGTGGGGGTAGGGGTGAAAGTTATGCTGCTTCAGAGCTGGGCAGAGACACTGGCTCCTCTTAGCCAGAGCAGAAAACGTCTCACTAGATTCCTGTCCAGCAGGGAGTCCGAGATGCCCAAGAGAGACACCCAGAGGCTCCGGGCTGTGGGCACTGCCATCAGCATCACCTCCCAGCCCTCCCCCAGGAGTCTGCTGGTCTCATTTCCCTTCCTTTGGGCTCACTTCAGTCTAGGCGCGTCTCCCTGCTCCCGGGAGCACCTAGCAACCCCCCAAACAGAAAGGGAAGCCATTTCCCCCCTGAAACCCCAGGATCAGGAGCTCTCAGGGGATGCAGTCATCCCCCGCAGCTGCTCGGTTCCTGTCCTGCCTACGACACTGGCAGAAGGAGGGCGGAGGCATAAGGGGGCATCGCTGTGGCCTCCAGGACTCACCCAGGGCTGCCGCATCAGACGCCCTTCTGCGTTCTCCCCCTCCTTCTCAGTTCTCCCTCTTCAGGCTTCTGGGGGAGACACCAAGGAGAAGGGGGGAGAGGTCGGTGATGCCCCAGAGGAGACACAGAAACCGAGACAGGCAGCGTGAGGCCTGCGCTCAGCTCACTTCCGCCTGCACAAGAGACTTCTGTGTGGGGCCTGACACCTGGGTGCTGGGGCCCTGGCAGGAAGGAGGCCAGGCTGGGGAGCTCCGAGGTTCCTGCCCCACCTCCTTCTCTGCACACCCACAGCTGCTGGGGGGGGGGGGCGAGGCTCTACCTACCACCCCAAATAGGAACAGCTAGAGCAGGTTAGGAGGAATCCTGGATTCTAATTCTAGCTTTCCCCACGAATGAATGACCTGGATGCTCTTGGATAAGTCCTTCTCCCCTCTAGGCCTCAGTTTTTTCCATCTGTAAAATGAAGACGTTAGACTATACTTTCGGGTGCTAAAGGAAGATTCAGTAAAGAACCTCGAGGGCCAGATTCCCAAGAGAACAAGATCCGGGTGAGAGGAGTTAAAAAGCATGGCCTTGGGGATGTGGGCAGACAAGACACTTTCAAAGGAAGAAAAACACCGAGCAAGGGCGTTTTTTTAAAAATTATACTAATAATTCCCACTTCTATAGGACCTCAAGCTCTATAATGCTCTTTCCCTAAACCATTTTTGATAAGGGAAATGCTACAAGTATTATTATGCCCATTTTAGAGAGGAGAAAACCAAGGTTTGGGGAGGTTAAGCCACTTATCCAGGGCTGACCAATGACTAAACACTGGAATTGGAATTGGAGAGAGTTCCAGACCTGGATCAGGAAGACCCGTCTTCCTGAGTTCAAATCTGGCCTCAGATAATTCCTGACTGTGTGATCCTGGGCAATTCATTTAATCTTGTTTGCCTCAGTTTCCTCATCTGTAAAAATAAACTGGAGAAGGAAATGGCAAACCATTCCAGTATCTTTGCCAAGAAAACCCCAAATGGGATCAAAAAGAGTCAGACACAACTGAGATGGCAGAAGAGCAACTCCTGACTCCAAGTCCAAGGCTCTTCCCATGATGCCTGTAAGAAACCAGGGTCTCTCCCCACCCCCCAACCTTCGGGTAGAGCATCTCTAGCTAGCAGGGTGACCCTGAGGTAAGGATGAGTCTTGTCTGTGGTCCAGCCTGACCTTCTGTCCCAAAGAAGTTCATCAGCCTGGGGTCGTGGGACTTGGGAGACCCGGTTTCTAGCCACTGGATCATACTTCTAGAGCTACAAGGGATCTCCCGGAGAGAATGAGCACTTATTAAGGTCCTGCTGTATACCAGGCGATGTGCTAAGCACTTTCCAATTATTATCCCATTTGATCTTTGGGGCGGATGCTATTATTATCCCCATTTTACAGATAAGGAAACTGAGGCAGGCATGCCTTAGGTCCTGGGACTCCAAGTTCTTTCTGTCACTGCCTGGGTGACCTGGGGTGACACCGGTCCCCACTACTCCTTCCCTCATCTATAAAATGGGGACAATAACTCCTGCCTGGCCTCTCTCCCGGGACGCCTTTGAGGCTCACATGAGATGATGGATGGTGAAAAGTGCTTTGCAATCCTACAGCACAACATAAATGGGAACCATTATTATCCTTAAGCTATGATTATGTCTATAGGACTCTGGAGGAGTCTGACTCCAAAGCCAGCTGCCTTCCTCATTGGAGCAGGGATTTTAGAGAAGACTTCAGAGACTCTAGTGCAGCCTCCCGTCTGACCTAAATCCCTCCTGCTTCAAGCCTGGGGCTTCTCTCCATGGGCAAGTTCTGTCCTGGGGTCCTGGGGAAGGGAAGGCCCCTGTCACACATCCTCTTTTCCGGAAGGCTGGGACGGAGGGAAGCAGAGGCATCTGGGAAAGTCCCAGAGACCGGGCTGCCCCGGAGGGGACCAGCTAAGCAGAATTTAGTAGGAAGGGATGCTCTGGGCTGGCACGGAAGTCTGCTCCTTCCTAGAGGGCCTTGGGAAGAGGTCGGGGGCCTGGCAAGGCCTGGGGAGACGTGGCTCCTCCCTGCCAGGGAGATTTACACTCAGCCTGCCTGCCACATCCATGGTTACTTCCATGTTGTCTCCCCCACTGGCGTGTGAGATCCCGGAAAAGCCCATGTTTTTGCCCTTCATCCAGAATAAATGTTTGTTAACAGATATAAGAAAGAGCCGGGCAGTGTGCAGAGAATCAGAGAACACAGAATATCAGAACTGGGTGGGTCTCGGGAACATGGAACAGAAACTGTCAGAGCTGGAAAGGACTTTAGAACACAGAACACAGGACAGAACCAGGAGGGACCCCAAGACGTAGAGCATTCAAGCTGAAGGACCCCCGAAAACACAGGCTAAGAGAATAAGTCACAGGGGGCAAGGAGGGGCTCAAAGACCACAAGTCATGGGCCTCCTACTTTTAAACTGTCACTCCCCCTGCTCAGCCTCAGTTTCCTTCTGTGTAAGCTGGGAATAATCACACCTGGGCTAAAAGTGAAGTCAGAAGAACCAGGAAAAAAGCCATAGACAGTCAAGCTTAAGCTTAAACCTGCATTAAGACTTTTGGGGCACCCTGCAGACAAAGACTGCAGTGATGACGGATCAGAGGCTTATAGTAAGTGACCTCAGATGCCATCAGATGCTATAGTGACCTCAGCTGCCATCTGGGCCAAGCCTCTAATTTTATAAATGAGGAAGCTGAGTTCTGGGGAAGTGAAATGACTTGCCCAAGGTCACACTGATATTAGCAAATGATGGGATTTGAACCTAAGTCTTTGGCTTCTTGAGTCAATGCCCTTTCCACTGGAATATTAAAGAACATTCAAGATAATCAAAACTGGCCCTTGGGTAATTATAATGACTAAACTTGAGTCTGAAGAAGAGCTGGAAAAATATGCTTCTCTTTCTTTGTCATGGAAGTGGGGGGAGATGGGGGTCTGCATACACTATTGGGCTTGACTGCTCTCTTGGTTAGTTTTGCTGCATTTTTTTTCCCTAGAGTAGAGAGCCAGCTTCAAAGCCAGGACGATCCGAGTTCAAGTTCTGTATCTGCTGCGTGACCCTGGGTAAAGCATTTAACCCCTCAATGCTCTGAGTGACTTTCAGGGTTGTAGGAGTTGTAGGGAGAACAATGTTAATGTCAAGGTGCGAACCTGTACTGGCAGAGCGAGTTTCCTTACAAGGGAGTTCCCCGTACCAATCAAATCACTGGATCAGTGCCTATCTCTCTTCTTTGTTATAAGGGATGGCACGATGGGTGGGAGAGGGAGGAGGACATATTGGGAAATGCAATTATAGAAAAACAAGAGAGATTCAAATTTTTAAAAGGAAAGCAAAAGATAAATAAATAAATAAAAAGGGGATCATTGCCCAACCTCTTTGGCTGTGTTGTAATAAATAAAAACAAAACCCCTTTGTAAACCTTAAAGGCTATAGGAAGAGGAGTGAGGCTTGTTCGATTCTCAAGGATCTCTCCAGTTCCCCTCACTCGAGAGGGGGTTGTTGGAAAGGCTAAGACTAGGGAGGGGATGCGGACAGTGGGTGGTGGCCAGCAGAGGAGGAACCAGGCAGGGGACACCCCAAAGACAGAAGCCTCAATCTCCGAAGGGGAGTAAAGGCTTCATAAATGCTCGTGGATTATGTCTCCTGCTCTTGCCCCATATTCAGATCAGAGCTCATTATAAGGGGGAATTATCAGGATAAATGGGAAAACTCCATGCAATAAGATGTTTGGGGCCTCAAAGGACCATGGATGGTTGTACCTCCCTGCTCCTAAAAGGGTCTATGCCCCTTCCCGAGAAGAGAAGAGGGGTCAGAACAGCCATCCAAGATTCTGGAAGTCAGAAGTGCTCAGTATTTCCTTGCTCCCATCTAGCAATTCTGCATTTCGAAGACTGAGGTCCCCAGAAATGAACCAGAAGAGGGAAGAAATGACCCAGAGCCAGGTAGCCTGGGTTTTGTCTGGCTGGACCGTGCCCAGGGATAGTGATGCTCCCTGTCAGGTGGGAGAGAGGCAGGAGGAGTTATTGGCTAGACAGGGGAAAACAGGCTCCCGATTGAGGGGTACGGTGCATGCCAACCACACCCAGAGGCCCAACCTGCTCCCAGGCGTGGGTGCTCAGCCACCCCAAGGCACAGTCCTGGTATGTGGGTCAGGAAACACCCTATGGGGATGAGGATGCCAATCAGCCAGTTCCCCCTCCCACCACCAGGGTGGAATTAGGTAAGAGTTGGGATCTCTCTTGCCTCATCTGCCAGTCGTAGAATGTGAGGGCCCTCAGAATGTCACAATTCGGCTTAGAACATGGCACACTGGAGCTGGAAGTGGGGGGCCGGGTTGCCTTAGAATATAGAACACGGAACTGGAAGGGTCCTTAGAATACGGAAAGTCCGAGTTGAGAGGGACCTTAGAACACAGACTATCAGAGCTCCACTCATTTGACAGACTGACAGTTCATATTTTTCTTGGGCTTTAAGATTTATTAAAAAAAAAAACCTTCCTCAAAAACTACTCTAACATGTCAGTAGTTGAAATCTATAACATCATAGGCTTAATAGAATTAGAAGGACCTTAGAGATCATGTGTCCAATGCCCTTATTTTAGAAAAGGAAGCAGACCTAGAGAGATGACTTCTCCAAAGCTACGCTGGCAGTGAGTGAGATGCCCACCTCCTTTGAAAGATGGTCAAGCTGAGGCCCATCTTCCTGAGTTCAAATCCGGCCTCAGACACTTCCTAGTTATGTGACTGAGTAAGTGACTTAGCCCCGTTTGTCTCAGTTTCCTCATCTGGAGAAGGAAATGGCAAAATACTCCAGTACCTTTGCCAAGAAAACCCCAAATGGGGCTGCAAAGAGTTAGAATCTGAATTCCATTGAATTGAGTGAAAAAATGAGTGAACAAAAGAAGCTCAGGCCCCAGAAGGGAAATATTTGCCCAAGGTCACACAGCTCTATATATCAGTGACAGGCTTGAAGTCCAGTAGTTTGGGGGCTTTGAAAACTGGTACCTTCTGACTTAGAATTGATACAAAGCATTGGTTGCAAGGCAGAAGAGTGATTAAGGTTAGAAAACTGAGGTTAAGTGACTTGCCCAGGGTCACACAGCTAGGAAGTATTTGAGGTCACATCTGAACCCAGGACTTCCCGTCTCCAGGCCTGGCTCTCTATCCACTGAGCTTCCTAGCTTTTCCTCAAGTAGTCTTTAATAGGTATGCCTTTTATAAATATTGCACTTACAGTAATTTATTACTAGTTCAAGTATTATGAGGCCCAATTTACAGATAAGGAAACAGAATGAATTATGGAAACTTATGCAGGCACAGAGGAGGGAACTTGGGACTAGAACCCACATCTCTGGAGCTCTTGGCCCATAGCTTGGAAGTAGAGGTAGGGAGTGGAGGAGAGGAAATATTATGCCTGTTGAACCTGTCAGGGCTGGGGCCCCAGATGCCCTCCATCATCTCCCAATCAGAATGAGCCTGGGTGATTCTCAGGAGAAGACAAGAGGGACCAAATACAACTTCTATCTATCCCAAGGGCACTAGATAGGGATGCTGTAAAGCACACCACAAATCCGAATCTTTAATCAGCCAAGCTATCTCCCCCTGAGCTTGGGCTGAAGCCAGATGCTCCCTGCCAGGCCCACCCCGCGAGAAAGGCAGGTTCTTGGGAGAAGGATTTGCTGCACACACACATACCCCTCCCATTGCATCCTCCTCCTCCTCTTCCTCCTCCTCCTCCTCCTCCTCTTCCTTCTCCTCTCCCCCAGAGCTGCTGGTAGAGCTGCCAAGTCAGTGAACAGAATAAGATCTGATTTTTATTTTAATCCCTGGAGCAGATGCTCTGCTGAAGCTGCCACACAGCGGACATGCACCCCGTGCCAGCCTACCAACCCCTTAGCCCGAGGAAGGATGCCCCCAATCTCAAGGGCAGGGAGAGGTCCAGCCAGTAAAACCCCAACCGTGGTAGACCCTTGTCCCCAGGCCACACACACAGCCCAACACAGAGGTGCACCAAAGCCGGCCAGCCCTGGGCCTCTGCACTGTCCCAGGTTCCATAACACACTCCACCCCCATGCCCACCCTGGGGGCTCATTGGCTCCCCGCCGGTGTGCCAGGCCCCATTGTCTCCTTGAGCAGGAGAGTAGATTGGTGATCAACCCTTTGCCCATCAGTCTAGCACCTTCGGGCCGGGAATTGGGGTAGGAGTGAGGAGGATGGATACTGGAGGGGTGGGGTTGGCTCTTTCTATAGAGGAGGATCGGAGATGGCTGCTCCCAGGCAGGGGATGAGAAGCTATTGTTGGGGGGGATGGAAGGGGAAGGGGCTTCAGGAAAAGAGGAATGGAGAAAGGGGGCGATGCTTCAGGTAGTGAGGATGGAGGCACGATCGAGGGAAGGGGCACAGCTACGGGAGAGGGATAGACAGAGGTCACGGCTGGGGAGGAGGGGGCTTGCACAGCGGATAAGGCGCTTCTGAAGGGGGGGATTTTTTAATGGAAGGGGATGCTGCTCCAGGAGGGGGGGGGCGCTGTTACATTGACGAAGAACCGCTTCTCCGAAGGATGGGGATGGGGTAATGCTGCGGGCATGGGGAGGGGTCCAGGCCGTCTCCCAGTTTTTGGAGGGACGGAGGGCTCCGGAGGCAGCTGGGACACGGTGACCGGGGGACGCCCCACCACACCAGTAGCCTCAGGAGTCGAGGTCGTGGAGAGAGCAGGCGCCCGCACACCCTCCGGACCCACGGGGCCAGAGCGGCCACTCACCTCCCTGCGGCCCTCGCAGCGTCCTCCACCAGCCAGCGCAGCCACCTGCGGCTCCGGGGCCCGCCGACGCCGACACTGACACCCGAGCGCGCCGGGTACTGGAGCCCCGCCCCTGTCCTGCCCCGCCCCCTGGTGGGCGGGACCAGCCCCCGCCCCCGGTCCTACCCTCTCCATCCCTACGTGCGGAGCAGACGACCCAGCTCGGGAGGGGACGGAGCTGCCCGACACTCCTCCGCGATTGGTATGTTTTGAGCAGTGGATCCCGCAGCCTCATCTTCTGATTGGCAGAACTCAGGGAGGCGGTCTGTCTCCCTTGGAGACTCTGGAGTTATTTGCATATTTTAAAGAGACCGCTCTCTAAAAAATTGTGCTCTTTTGCCAGTCCCTTCCCCCAAATTTGAGATTTGAGAGTTAAGACTAGGGTTAGGAGGAGGAATGACCATGTCTCCTGTTCCATATCCCCGATCTGAAGTCCAAAGGGATTTTCCATTCCTCTCCTAGATACCCACTTTTCAGGAGCATTCCTCAACTCCCAAAAGACCTCTTCCCTCTCTCCTTCCATTGGAAAACCTGCATAGGGAGTCATTTCTAGAATCTGAGTTCCCAACAAGCAGCTCTTCCATCCTGGAACAGCTACCTCCTAGGCAGGGAGCAACCCCTCCCAGAAGGTGTTCTAATGCAGGGGCTGAGATGGCAGGGGGACGGGATGCTCTGAGCATGTTGACTTTGAGATTCTAGGATCCATCCATCCTCGAGGAAGACAGTGTGACCCAGTGGAAAGGGCCTTGGACTAGAAGAGTGGAGCTCTGGGTTCAAGGCTCTCCATTGGACCTGCTCTGCTCCCTAGTGCAAGTTTCTTCCCTTCCCTCAGTTCCCCCATTTGCAAAAGTTAGTTTGTCCTCTGATCCTTCAAGATCTGACATGTTGGGTTTTTAATTTTTTTAACCCTTACCTTCAGTCTTAGAATCAATATGGGAAGAAGAGTAGTAAGGGTTAGGCAATTGGGATTAAGTGACTTTCCCAGGGTCACACAGCTAGGCAGTGTCTAAAGACAGATTTGAACCCAAGTCTTCTCATCTCCACACCTGTGGGTTGTTTCAAGGGCACTTCTATATGCTAACGCAGTGCGAGTGGTTCCCAAACTTTAAAAATGAGAAATCACCTTTTTAACCTCAAAGAAAGCCAGCCAGGTGGTACAATGCTGGACCTGAGGTCAGGAAGACATGAGTTCAAATCCAGTCTGTGACCCTAGGTAAATCACTCTCTTGTTTGTCTCAGTTTCCTCATCTTTGTAAAATGGAGATGAATAATGATACCTACATCCCAGGATTGTTGTAAAGACAAAATCATGGCAGAAAAAACTCAGCAAACCTTAAGGGGCTACCGGTTGAAATTGGATCCTGTCCTGGTCCCCTCAAACCACCCACCTAGTAAGGGAGTTTGCAAGGAAACAATAAGAGCAAGATTGCAAAGAGGAACCTAGAAGTCCCTTAAATTGACCCATAAAGTAAGGGAGCTGAAGTTACAAAAGAGGATGCATAGGAGCCACTGGCAACTGCCACATAAACTACCTCAGGCTGCATCCTAAGACTTTTAAACTTAAAGGGGGAAGCCAGCTAGGCCTGGATGGAATGGCCCCTTGGTCCTGCTGGTTGCCCTTGGTCTGCAAGCTTCAGATAAGCTTTAGTCAAGCCTGGTCAAGCCCAGTAAAACGTTATGCTAACGAACTAACCCCAAAGTGTGGCTGATGACTGAACAGATATGGATGTGTTAGGGAATGAAGCTTAAATTGTACGGATAAGAGGTCTGGTCACTGCCCCACCCACAATGTCCTATAAGAGGGGACCCCCAAATCCACGTCCTCTAGCCCTTCTCTACCTTCTATTGGTCCACCCTGCTTGAGTGCTCCCAACTCCCATCTGGGGTCACTGATCTGCCTGCCTCCCTCTACCACCCCTGTGTTCTCCCTCCTTGGAAGTATTATTCCCCTCAATCTACCGCCATCATGGTCCTTGCTGGTGAGTATACCCCAAAATGGGCACGCCTACTCCCCACCTCAACCCAAAGGGACCCCCTTGTGGCCTCATTCCATTAGTCATCACCTGGGAGCACCAGGACTGAGACTAGACACTGCTTGGAGCCTCACGAATAACATGGCGGAGATGGATTTGTTGGTAGAAAGCCAGGGTGGGTGCCTGACTCATGCCACCCTTCTGGAGTCACAATGACCCAATTATTAATTTTATAAACTGATGAACGATTCTTGCTGTGTAAACACAATTCTTTTTTAAGCATCTGAGTGTAACTGCACTGAGTAACCTGATTGAGAAAATACCTAACGCGATAAGAGACCTACCCTGTAATAAAGTCAAGGTCCATGTATTCGGAAAGACTTGGAAAGTTCCCTCAGCTGCCATTTTGTGTCATTCTACCCCATCCTGATCCCCCTTCTCTAGACCCTCCAGTTTTTCAATGTCTGCTCTAAAATAGGGTGCCCAGCTCTAATTGTACTGGGACGTGGCTCAACCAGGGCAGAATCCAGTAGGGGTCCAACTCTGAGATTTGAGGAGTCCGTGTTTCGGGGTTTGGGGGGGAAGATAAGCATCAGAGAAGCCAAGGCCATGGGGTTCTCATCCCAACCCTGCCCTGACTCACTATGGGCCTCAGGACCAGTCACAATTTTAGACCCAAAGCCAGATGGAAATGAGAGGCCAGAGTTCTGGAGGAGACAGTGTGGACCAGTAGTAAGAGACCAGGGGGTCCTGCCTCTAGAGTCAAGATCTAGGGAGGTGCAGGGTTCAAATAGCCCTTAAGACCACAGAGTGTTAAAGCTAGGAGGGCCCTTAGGACATAGAATGTCAGCGGAGGGAGCTTTGAAGCCTTTCTGAATATATGAACCTTGACTTTATTACAGGGAGGTCCAGGGTTCAAATCTGCCTAGTTGTATGACCCTGGGCAAATCTCTCTCTTTACTAATAAATGCTTATAACTGGTGATGAACCTCCAGACCACCTTTTGTTAGTCACTTGACCCTACATGCCCTATCCTTACCCTCTTCTGCCCAGGAACTGATACTTAGTATTAATTCTAAGACCGAAGGAAAGGGTTTTTTTTAAGAGGATCTGGGTTCAGATCCCCAGCTCTCTAGCGTCTGACTTTTGCTAAATCCGTTCAGTTCCCCTGATCTCAGTTTACCCCTCTAGAGAACGAGGGGGGAGGGCTAGATAGCCTCCAAAGGGCATTCTGGCTTTAAATGTCCGAGCTTAGTCTCTTTCATTCGACAGACCAGAGCTAGACTTACCCAAAGCCCTGACCTCTTACTCCTCCCTCAGACCTTTCCTTCCCCTCCTCTGGGTCTTCCGTGGCATCCTCCTGTCAGGCGGTCTGCAGCCCCCCTCCCGGAGCCCATGAGGGCATCAGAAATGCATCAACTTCAACATCCAGGGCCTCCTCCTCCCTGTCCACCCGGTCAGGATAAACGAGCACCTCCTGGGCTCAGCCAGGTTTATTTTTAGCTGAGCCCCAGATATGATGGTGGCCAGGCAGCTGTCGGGATTCCTGAGCAGTCCAGAACATCCTCTCCCCTTCCTCCCCCCAGTGCCTGGGGGAGGCCCACCTAGGGCCCCAGAGGGACCGACAGAAGGCTGGGGGAGAGATGAATCAAACAACGGAGGCTGTGACCAATAGATTGTTTTTAACCTTTACCTTCTGTCTTCGGATCGTCACTACAAATGGGTTCCAAGGCAGAAGAGTGATGGAGTGGCCTGCCCCCAGTCACTGCAGCCAGGAAGTATCTGAGATTTGGACCTAGGACCTCTGCCTCCAAGCCTGGCTCTCTGCCCACTAAGCCACTCTCAAAAACTTCTGGATGTTTTGTGTGGCCCCACATGACATATTGGAGTTGATGGGGAGAAGTCACTGGGAATCGATAAGGTGGGGCTTGAAGGGTTCTCGGAGATCTTTTAAGTTCCAGAAAGGGGACAGAACTTGCCAAAGGTCACAGAGCACGAGCTGGAGCCGAGACCCGAGCGCTAGGCCTGGCTCTCACCCTTCTTGTGGCTCTGGCTCAGTTTTTTCACCTGTAAAATGGGGTCCACAGTGCTCTACTCCAAATATCCATTCTCCCCTCTGAGAAGATACATAGTGGCAGCATGCCCATTTTCTTGCACGGTTGTCATAGCAACCCCCCCAATCCTCCTCCATCACTAACCTGGCATCTGGAGGGGCTATTTCTCCCCTGATGATTCCTACTCCTCCTATCCCCCATATAACCCTGCAGGACTTTTGGTCTTGAGGCAGTGTGTACCCTGGAAGAGAAAGCTCCCCACACTTGGCCCAGGACCCTAACCAGCTCAGCACACAGTCGGTCCCTTCCCCAAAGAAGTTGCCTTACACTTAAAGAAAGAGGAATCTCTGGTGGACTGAAAGCTGGCTTTGGGGGTCAGAGGTCCTGGATTCAAATGCTACCTCTAATGCCTATTGCCCAGATGACCTGAAGCAAGTCAGTTAACGTCCCTGAGCCTCAGTTTCCCCATAAATGAGAATAATAGAAGAGCAGTATTTCCCTCACAGGGTTGTTGGGAGAATCCAGGAGACATCAAGAAGGATTTTTGCAAAGCTTGAAAAAAGTCCTCTGTAAACAGTTCTTTTTAGCAGTAGGATGATGACAATATTATTGATAATGATAATAATAATAATAATCACTTCTGTGGGCCTCTTTCCTCATCCATAAAGTGAAGGACTAGCCCAAATGGATGATGTCTGGGGTCCCTTCTAGCTCTAGACTCCAAGGATCTATTCATGCTACACCTACTTGAGTGACCCTGGCTAAGTCACCACCTTGGTGGAATTGGGTGACAGCTTCCATCTATCCTTCTCTTAAAACAAGGAGGTTGGATCATATAATTCCAAAATCCACCGTTCCCCCCCCCCCAAAAAAAAAATCCGGTGACCTTGAGCCAGAGGGGAAAGAGTACGTCCGGGTTTGGGGAGGGCTGAGGGAGAGAGAAGCAATGCAGGATGCCCAAGTGAGGGGAGGGTGGGAGGAAGGGACTCAGAGATGAAAAAGCTGCCTGGAATGGGCATGCCTCCTCCCACCTCATCCCATCATGCCCGGGGCAAAGCCCTGCCCCTCATATCCCCGATTTCTACAGAACTCCCCATTCCCATATCCCATGAAGAGGACTCAGCCCTGATTTTTACTCTTGGGCTCCAGGCCTACCTTTTTATGGCCCCTTCCAATTCGGAGGCAATTTAAGGGATTCATCCAATAGAGCACTGGCCCTGGGGTCAGGAAGACCTGAGTCTGTCCTCATACTCTTACCAGCCGTGTGATCCTGGGCAAGTCACTTCACCTATTTGCCTCAGTTTCTTTGTCTGTAAAATAGGGATAATTACAGCACCAATCTCCCAGGGTTATTGTTTTTAAAAACCCTTATCTTTTGTCTTAGAATATATATGAAGTGTCCATTCTAAGCCAGAAAAGGGTAGGCAATGGGGTGAAGGGACTTGCCCAGGGTCACACAGCTAGAAAGTGTCTGAAGCCACATTTGAATCCAGGATCTCCCATCTCCAGGCCTGACTCTCCATCCAGCTGCCCACTCTAGGGTTATCGTGAGAATCAAATGAGATATGTGTAGTGTTTCACAAAGCTTCAAGTTCCATATAAATGCTACCCTATCATCCCCGCCATCATCGTTACGGCTGCTGTTAGGATCTGAAATGGAAGAACCTATAATGAGCTTTTCAGAGCCACTCTCGTTAGTTCCAGTTCTAGAGCTCATCGAATTCCAGCAAAAGAGGAAACTGAGGTTCCAAGTGACCCAGTGGCTTGTCTACACACAGGTGGGAAACCGCAGTGCCAGGCTTTAAACCCAGCCCCACCACCTCTGGATCCGTTTCCCTTTTCCCTCAGCCCCTTTCTTCCTGACCTGCTGCGGCCACCATTTCCGTTTCTGCCTGGGACGTGGCCCTTTGCCAAGTCTCCCAGGCCCCTCTGACTGTCCCCTCTCCCCGCGAGGCCCCCATCTGTCGCTTTCCCTCACCCATCTCTAAGCCCGGCTTTCCTCCCATCTCCATCGCCTGCTTATCCCCTCTTTCCCCCTCTCCGGGGCAGCTGAACCCTTCTTACCCAAGCCCTGCTGGGCTCAGTGACCTTCCTGCTTCCCTTCTCCCCTTGCCCACAACCCATCTCCCCAACAGCTCCGTGATGGCTTTTCTCCTACGGTTCAGGGATCTCCTGGTCCAGAACGTTCATCAGCTCCCCAGCGCAGTGCTCTGGGCTCCACCTAAACCAGACTACTGCCGTCAACCAGCAAGCTAAGACCTGACTGTGCCAGCCCACCTCGAGGCGCCACGGCCTCTCCGGCCTTGCAGCCTCAGCTCATGAGGACTCCTACCCCTGGAATGCCCTCCCTTGCCGTCTTCACTGATCTAATTCCTCCTAAAAGCCATCTCCTGCCGGAAGCCTTCCCTGATTTCCCAGTCACAGAGTCTCAAAATTTGAAACTCAGAAAGGACTCTGGGGGAGCCCTAGGCTAACTCAAGTCCAAAAGGGGCCCCCGCTACAATACACTCAACAAAGAGTCGTCTGGGCCCTGAATGAAGACCTCCAGGGAGGCAAGGAGGCTGCCTGGGAGAGGCTTCCTTAGGGTCTTCCCTCCCTCCTTGGAGGCCATTCCTCCCAGGGTCAGCTCTGACTGTAAGGAAATTCTTAAACCTAGATTTGCCTCTTTGTTATTTCCATCTCTTGGTTCACTCCTGGGTCTGTCCTATAGGACCAAGGCCATCCCACCAAAGACCTCGCCTAGCTCCAGCCTTGTGTGTCCCCATCCTGAACTACTCTGCAGGAGAACGCTCAGTGTCTGCACGGAGGTCCCCAGAAGCCAGGGCCCTCGTCGTACTGAAACTGTGGACTTCTCCCGCGCCCAGCACAGCCCACACCAGGCACTTCAAAGTGGGCACGGCACTTCCCAGCTCGATTATATGCTCTACGTTGTAAGGTCTCTTCTAAGTGTTATATTTTATGTCCTAAGGGTCCAACAGCCCTGATAGCCCATGTTCTAAGGTCCTTGTCCTGAAACATTCTGGATCCTAAAATCCCTCCTGGCTCTGATATTCTGGGTTCCAAGGATCCTCCCAGCTCTGACATCCTCTGTTCTAAGCTCCCTCCCAGCTCTGACATTCCCTGTTCTAAGTATCCTCCCAGCTCTGACATTCTCTGTTCTAAGGTTCTCCCAGCTCTGACATTCTCTGTTCTGAGCTCCCTCCCAGCTCTGACATTCCCTGTTCTAAGTATCCTCCCAGCTCTGACATTCTCTGTTCTAAGGTTCTCCCAGCTCTGACATTCTCTGTTCTAATCTCTCTCCCAGCTCTGACATTCTCTGTTCTAAGCTCCCTCCCAGCTCTGACATCCTCTGTTCTAAGCTTCCTCCCAGCTCTGACATTCTCTGTTCTAAGCTCCCTCCCAGCTCTGACATTCTCTGTTCTAAGGGCTCTCCCAGCTCTGACATTCTCTGTTCTAAGGTTCTCCCAGCTCTGACATTCTCTGTTCTAATCTCTCTCCCAGCTCTGACATTCTCTGTTCTAATCTCTCTCCCAGCTCTGACATTCTCTGTTCTAAGCTCCCTCCCAGCTCTGACATTCTCTGTTCTGTGCTCCCTCCCAGCTCTGACATTCTCTGTTCTAATCTCTCTCCCAGCTCTGACATTCTCTGTTCTAAGCTCCCTCCCAGCTCTGACATTCTCTGTTCTGTGCTCCCTCCCAGCTCTGACATTCTCTGTTCTAATCTCTCTCCCAGCTCTGACATTCTCTGTTCTAAGCTCCCTCCCAGCTCTGACATTCTCTGTTCTAAGGGCTCTCCCAGCTCTGACATTCTCTGTTCTAAGCTCCCTCCCAGCTCTGACATTCTCTGTTCTAATCTCTCTCCCAGCTCTGACATTCTCTGTTCTAATCTCTCTCCCAGCTCTGACATTCTCTGTTCTAAGCTCCCTCCCAGCTCTGACATCCTCTGTTCTAAGGGCCATCCAGATTCTAATATTCTGTGTTCTAAGGGCCCATCTGAGGTTCTTCCCAGCTCTGCCATCTCTTCTAAACTCCATCCCAGCTGGGAGACTGTGTCCTAGGTCTCTCCCTCCCCCAACCCCTGGTCCCCAGACCTGGCCTTTGTCCCTCACAGCCCCATCCCTACAATCCCCAGAAAGGAGCCAGGCCAGGCCGAGGGTGGAGCAGGAAGTGAAGCTCCTTTTAATGCTGTGTGTCAGTGAAGTTGGACAGACAGACAACCTGGATATGTGGGGGAACAGGGGTGGGAGTGGGTGAGGCCGGGAAGGCCCTCTAAAGCCCCTCCTAACACTGGGGTCTGGGATCCACCTTCCTTTGCCCATCCCCAGGGAGGTGGTAGTTGGGCTGTGCCTCTGGTTAGAGGCCCAACGGTGCCCTGACGTGTGTGTATATGTGTGTGTCCGTGTACACGCACGAGGCTGGTGAGGGTCAGAGGTGGCCAAGGAAGGGCTAGAACTCCACCTTGCAGGCAGGGAAGGTCTCGTCCTGCATGGCGACGGTACTGTTGCTGCCAAGCACGGTGATGCCCAGGTCCTGCTGCCGCCCGTGGGTCTCCTGGTACCACTCGTGCATGGCCAGGGAGTCGAAGGTAGGAATGAGGGTCACCTAGAAGCAGACAGACACAGAGGGGGTGAGGGGTCCACCCTGGGAAGAAGGAAGGTACCCAGCACGAGCTATCTCGCAAACGTGGGCCAGGCACCCAACGGAGATCCCTGGGAAAGAACAGACATTCTCCACATTGCCAGAGCCACAGGATAGCCACATCCCATTGCTGGATCCGGGGAAGGAAGTCAGGACATCCTCCCACTGCAAGGCTCGCATATTAGTGGGTCAGGCCCAAGTACAGGCCCAGTCACCCTTCCTGGCGCGACCATTTCTTTCCCTACTCGATTCCGTGCTGTCTACGTTTCCTGGTACTCAAGGCTTCCAAATAAATCCCAACCTTCTCCTCACTTTCCTCTCCAAAGATGTGGGTTTAAATCCTGGTGAAGGTAGGCTCACTGGCCCTGTGAGCACACCCCAAGCTCCTCCAGGGCTCCGTGTGTCTTTGTTGGTTGTCTTCCCATCTTGCCCAGAGGACCTCAACCTGTATCCAAATCTCAGCTGTCCTTCAAAGTCTTCCTTTTCCCCCCTTTTTCTTGAATCCCTACCAAATGGTCTTACTTTTGTTTTGAAGTCTTGGCAATTCTATACAGCAAATTCCTATCTAAATGCAAACTAAAAAGTTCTAAAGCCAAATAAAAATGATTTTCCAATCAAAGTTCTCTTTCAGGAAGCCTTCTTTGATTGCCCTCATCTCTAAAATACCCAACGCGGTTAGTATGTTCTTCAAAATAACACGTACCCAAATTTCTCTCTAATTACTTCTACAGACAACGATCTGGTGGGGACAGGAAAAGAAGAGCCCCAGTTCTGGAATTCTCAATTAAATTTAGATTGGATTTTAGAACAGAGATTGGCGAAAACATTGAAGGCCCAGCTTCAAGCTTTTTGTGCCCCCATCTTGGCATTCTTCACCATAAATAAATGTGGCATAAAATAAAATACAAAGAATTTCTCCACCCACAACCTCCCAACCCCAGGCCTGGCGCTCTATCTACTAAGTTACCTGGTTGCCCAATATAAAGAATTTTGTTTTTTTAAACCCTCACCTTCCATCTTAGAATCAATACTACATATTGGTTCTAAGGCAGAAGAGCCATAAGGGCTAAGCAATGGGGGTTCAGTGACTTGCCCAGATAGGAAGTATCTGAGGCCAGATTTGAACCCAGGACCTCCTGTCTCTAGGCCTGACCCTCTATCCACTGAGCCACCTAGCTGCACCCCAATACATACTTTTTTTTAAACCCTTACCTTCCGTCTTGGAATCAATACCGTTTATTGGTTCCAAGGCAGAAGAGATGTAAGGGCTAAGCAATGGGAGTTAAGTGACTTGACCAGGGTCACACAGCTGGGAAGTGTCTGAGGCCACATTGGAACCCAGGACCTCCTGACTCTCCATCCACTGAGCCACCCAGCTGTACCCCAATACATAGACTTTCAAAGGAAATATACACATAAACATACACAGGTACGTGTGCACACCCCCTGAGCTCATGGGCCTCAATATCAGTTCTCACTGTGATCTCCACCACCGGGCTACAAGGTCCCTGAGGATAGGGTCTTCTCCCTGGAGTCCCTGCTTTTCCCCAAGGCGAGGCATAGAACGCTTGGCAGCCCCTTGCCTGCCCGTGCCCACCTGGAGGTCTGCTTCCCAGCACTCTTTCCCAGCCAGCAGCGCATCCAAGATGCCCCTCATGGCCTCCTCCTTGCCCTGGTCATGGCCACTGATGACATAGCAGAGGGCTCGAACTCTCCGGAAAAACTCTTCATCTACAGAGCGGGCACTGACCCCTCCGGGCAAGTAGGCCAGGTCCAGGTAAATGGGAGGTCCTGGCGGGGCAGGACAGCTGCCTGCTCTGCTTGGAGTTGACCCTGTGGAGAGAGAACCGTCCCATCGTCGCCCTGACTCACCGGCTCCTCCCTCCCACCCAGGGGTGCTGACCCTTCCCCAGGGTGAGAAGGGTGAGCCCAGTTAGTGTTGGGGGACTCGCAGGATCGCCGGGGTCACGTGGAGCTAGGATAGCTCCTGTCCCGTCTCGGCCCCAAGCTGCCTGAGCCCAGGCCACTGAGCAGGGAATACAGGGGATGGGACTCTGCTGCTGGAAGCCCCCCACTTCTCTCTGGCTCTCGGGGTGATCCCGAGGCTCTAGCCCATCTGCCCTCTCAGAAGGGTACAAGACACTGGCAGGGCCCCGCCAGGACCTTTTCCTCTCATAGCCTTTGGCTCCTTCTTTACAGCGAATGGCCTGTCCCTGCCACCCAGGGTTCCCAGGCCGGACAGCCGGCTTCCAAAGTGACCCTGGGGCTGACCCACGGCCTGTCCCCGCCACCCAGGCCGGACAGCCAGCTTCCAAAGTGACCCTGAGGCTGACCCACGGCCTGTCCCCGCCACCCAGGCCGGACAGCCAGCTTCCAAAGTGACCCTGAGGCTGACCCACGGCCTGTCCCCGCCACCCAGGCCGGACAGCCGGCTTCCAAAGTGACCCTGGGGCTGACCCACGGCCTGTCCCCACCACCCAGGCCGGACAGCCGGCTTCCAAAGTGACCCTGGGGCTGACCCACGCCTGTGCCCCCCCCCGCCCCCCCCACCTCCCTTGTAAGCCTCTGTTCTCTAAGGGGACTCTCATCTCGGGGGCCCCTCCTGTGCATCCTGGCCGCCTGGCCTAGCCTCCCAGCTCCAAGAGAAGTTCTCACCTGATAGCGCTCGGGGCCCCGTCTTGGCCCCACCGCTGCCCCCGGCCCGGCCGGCCAGCCGGGGCCCCCTGTCCGGGGGCTCACTTCTGGGATTGCTAAGGGTGTGGCCAAGCGGCGCCTTGGCCTTGGGGCCCGTCCGGGAGGGAGCTTTGCGGGCAGAGGCCCGGCCGGCAGTCTCGCGTCGTTTGAGGTGGTCGGGGGGGAGAGTCTCGGGATCTACCATGCAGATGCCCGGCTGGGCAGGCAGGGGGGGAGGGTCTTTCATGGGGGCAGGCAGGGGATCCCGGGCGGGGCCATAGTTCTCTGTGTCCTCCTCATCCGAGTCCGGTACCAGGGAAGGCCCATCTTCTGCCGTGGGTGGGGGGTCCGAGTCCGACAGGGTGGGCAGCGACTCGCTCACGGAGGTGGGGGGTGTCTCCTCGGGGTGGCCCCCGCTCCCCCGGTGCCCTCGGGCCAGCTCCTGGGAGCGAGCGCTGCTGTCATTGGAGACGTCTCGGGGGCTGGGTGGGCCTCCGGGGGACAGGGCCGACTTGGGGTGCTCAAACTCACAGGGGGACACCAGACACAGATCCACGTCGTGGGGCGAGGCCGAGCGCGGTGCCCGCGAGGTCGGCGCGCGCAGCGGGAGGCTCAGCCCCACCTTGCCTGGCTCTGCGTCGCCGGCTGCCACCGGCGGGGGCAGTACCTGCTCAAAGGAGACGGACAAGGACTCATCCACCTCCGTGGAGTGTGGGGAGCCCACCTCGGCTGGCAGCGAGGGCGTAGTGACTGTGGGCGAGACGTCGGGGCCCCCTTCCCGGAAGGGGCTCAGAGCCAGCCGCTCTGCGCCCTCGGGGGGCCTCCGGGGGCCGGCCAGGGAAGGCGTGGGGGCCGCCGAGCTGGCCGGGGACATCAGCTCCAGGGTCTTCTCCTCCGAGCTGCCTCCGCCTCCTCCGTCCTCCCCGGCCTCCCCGATGTGGTTCATCAGCCCCTCCAGGGGTGGGGTTGAGCCCAGGCCCAGGTCCAGGCTGTGCTCCCCGGGGGGTGTCTTGGCCAGAGGCGACAGGGAGCCTGGGGCCGACGAGGGGCAGCCCTCGCCGCAGCGGAACACAGAAGGGCCCTCGACTTCCGGGCCAGCGTCGCCCCCCGCACCTGGGGGCCTGGCTGCCTCCCTGCTTTTGGAGCTGCCCAGCTTGGAGGCTCCCGGATCCTTGGGGGCTGCCCGGACGTGGCTCTTGTCAGCGCCCTTAGCGGCAGGCTGCACGGTGCTCCTCCTCGTGCTCCCGGGGCGGGTGGACAAGGGCTGCTCGGCGGCCGTCGAAGCCGTCCTGCGGCCGGGCGCCTTGGGGGCCCCCGTCTTCTTGTCTTCCACTCTGGGGTCCTTCTTCAGGGCGTCGGCCTTGGGTCTCGCCTCGGCCCTGGGCTCTCTCTTGGGGGCCCCGTCCTCTTTGCGGCCGATCCGCTTCTCCTCTTTCCGGGCCGGGGCCTCCCCGCGGGCCCCTTCCTTCTTGGCCGGGAGGCTCCGCTCCTTGGGCGCCTTGGGCGCCTCCTCGGCGGGGCCGCGGGGCCGGTCTCTGCCAGATGCCAGCTTGGCGTCCTTCCTCTCGGCCCTGGCCGGGCGGGCTCCCTCGGTCACGCTGCTCCTGGACACGGAGCGCAGGCTCTCCTTGCTCTCTGCCCGGCCCGGGCCCGGAGCCTCCAGGTCCTGGGGGGTCACTACGGGCTGTCGGAGGAAGCTCAGGTGCTGCAGCTTGGCCAGTCCCTCGAGGAGCCGGCTCTGTGGGGTGCAGCCGGGGAACAGGACCCGCACGATCTTCTCCGTGGGGCTGGCGGGGTGCCAGACGAGCAGGGCACAGGCGGACGCCGCCAGGCTGGGCAGGGCTGACTCCCGGCCGGCGGCAGCCCGTGGCGGGTGAAGGATGTACATGTCCAGCCGGCCCACGCCCATCTTGAGGAACAACACCATGGGCTCGGAGGCCACCTGGCCGCGGCACAGCGGCGTAGGCGGGATGCCCAGCCGCTCCAGGTAGCCCAGGGCCAGGCCGGCCTCGTCGTCCCCCCACACGGGGCGCCTCTCCCCGGTGTTGAGGAAAACGACGCCCAGGTCGGGGGAGATGAGGTGGCGCAGCCAGTCCTCGCTCCCTCGCCCACCCCCCGAGGCCACCCCGGCGGCCTCCTCGTCCCGCTCGGCCAGCTTCCTCTGGAGCAGGCTGTTGATACCCGGCAGGCTGTCGGCCCGGGTCACGAGCACCGCATCCACGCGGTCCAGGTGCCTCACCAGCTTCCAAAAGCTGGAGCGGGCACTCGAGCCTCCGTTCACCAGCACGGTGAAGCCGTTGACGGCAAAGAAGGCGGCATCGCCCAGGCCGCCGGGGAAGACATAGCAGCAGGGCCGGGAGATCTTCAGGAAGCCCGCCGTCGCCGGGGGCTCCAGGAGGTCAAACGGGGACGGGGGTTCCAGGGACTCGGCCACGTACTCCAGGAACTCGCGCAGCCCCTCCGACTCTGGCCGGCGCCCGGGGGGGTTCAGCTGCAGCTGAACAAAGTCTTGCAGGCCAGACCCATCCAGGCCGGGGTAAGCCCACTCCCCAAAGTCGGGGCAGGTGATGGTGAGCCTCGGGAGGGCCGAGGACGACGCAGAGTTCAGGAGGTCCTCGATCTGGGAGGAAGAAGCCAGAATGAGAGTGGGTCCAGGTGCTCGGCATCTGGGGGAGTTCTGAGACCTTTTGCCAGCCCCCCACTGCACCTGGAGGTGGGAACCCTGGATTCGAACTCTGACCCTGCCCCTTTCTCCCAGAAGACCTCAGGTAGGTCACTCAGAAACAGTACCCCCACGGCCAGGGCTAACTAGACCGGCGGGGTGAGGACCCCAACCCTCATTTTACAGAAGACACCACGAGGGAAGGGAGTGGCCCAAGACCTCACCGCAGCCAGGCTTTCCAGAGACTGACCCAAGGGGCATCATTGCTCTGAATCAGATTAAGGAAGGGCCCTCCTGGGCTATGGTCCCACTCCCAGGAGATCCTGCCTTTCTTCCTCTTGTTCCAGACCTTCCCCCTCTACCGTCCGTCGGACTACCTCACCCCTCCTCCTGCCAACCAAGGCCCCATCCTTCCCCTTGTCCCCCATCAGTGAGGGGCGGGCTGCCCTTTGTCCTACACCAGGCCCGTGAGGGCGACTCTGGTCAGAAACAAAGGGAGGGAGGGAGAAGGAAGAGCACAGACGCTGGGAAGCCCCCCTGCCCTCCCCCATCTCCCACCCAGGGGCCAGGCCACACACCTCCTTATCCGTCAGGATCTGGAAGAAGTGACGGGGGGAGAAGCCGCCCGTCTGCAGCAGGAGCTCCCCTGTCTCTTCCACGTAGGGGCCGGCCAGCACGAGCAGCTTATGGTACGAGGGCTCCAGGAGCAGGTTACGGAGCTGGGCCAGGACCAGGCAGGGAGGGAGGGAGGAAGAGTCAGCATGTGCCCTCCAGGAGCCCCTCCGACCCCGGCACAGCCTCATCTCCCCCCCACAGCCTCCACCTTGGACACCCCATGACTCTCCCATCTCTGGCGAAGGGTGTCAAGGGCCCGAGAGGGGATGGACCTGGCACACAGGAGGTCCCTCCTCTCCTCGATTCCTTGTTCCCACGGCAAGTGCCTCCCCTCTACCATCACTGCCCATATCCTATGGGCACGAGTCATTGGCACGTCATCTCCCCTGTTAGAGGGTTAGCTCCTGGAGGGCAGGACCTGTTTTTTCTCTGTATCCCCCATGCCCAGCACAGAGCCCCGCGCAAAGAAGATGCTGGCTGAGTGACCCTGGACAAGTCACTTCACCCCCACTGCCTAGCCCTGACCACTCTTCTGCCTCAGAACCAAAACACAGTATTGATTCTAAGATGGAAGGTCAGGGTTGGAAAATATGCTCCAAGGCAGAAGAGCACTAGGGGCTGAAAAATAAATAAATGAATATGAAAAATAAGTAAATAAGTAAGTAAAAGCTGACTGCTGCCTGAAAGACCAGGAAGTTTAGAAATGGGAATAAGGCCCAAAAAGCTGGAGGAGAAAGGGAGGTTCAGACCCTTCTTTTCCTTCCCTTTTAAGTCCTCCCTGGGCTGGGCCTTCCTACTGACAGTAACTCACGGGGGCCCCCACCAACTCTCCACATTCCTGACCCCTGTACCCACCTCATCCACCAGGGACTTGTCCGAGGGGTTCAGCAGCACCAGAGTTTCCAGCTCTTCTCCCCGGTGGTGGAGGCTCCTTTGACCTGGAATCAGAGAACAGAGAATGTCAGAGCTGGAAGAGAGCTTAGAACAGAGAATGTCAGAGCTGGGAGGGAGCTTAGAACAGAGAATGTCAGAGCTGGGAGGGAGCTTAGAACAGAGATTGTCAAAGCTGGGAGGGAGCTTAGAACAGAGAATGTCAGAGCTGGGAACATTTTTGAAACAGTGTCAAGAAAGGGGAACAACTCAGGACACAGAATGTCTGTGACTTGTGTCTGGCTAGTTGGAGGGTGAGTCTTGAATCCTTTGAGGGAGGAGGACAGCCAAATCCTCTCCCCCTCCCCCAATATCACCTCAAACTGAAGCTGGATTCATCCCCCAGCCAGCTGGCTGGCAGATTCAGGACAGGAAGCTGGACTTCAATAAGACAATGCAAGAGCGGACACTTCCTTCCCACTGACTAGGGAAGGGAGAGCCGGCTGGTTTCTCCCTGCTTTTACCTGGCCTGGGGGCTCTCTTGTTGGGCAGGGGCAGTGGAACAGGCTGGAGGGTGGAGGATGGGAGGAATTGCTACCTTGAGGACCCACCCAGCCGGTCGCAGGGCCCAGCCCTCCGTCTGGCCAATGAGGCCCTCCTGCCCTTCCCACGGTCAAGCCATGCCAGACACCCACTCTGCAAACACTCCAGGGGCTCTCAGCAGCTACTCTTTGTCCTTCTTTACCACCTCCTCCAGATATCTGGGGAGGGAAGGAGGCTGAGTGCCAGGCCCCGGGGCATTCAGGTCCCAGGGATCTGCAGCTCCTGGCTTCTGAGATCCAAGAAAAGACCACTACCCGGGGCCTGGAAAGCCAGCTTCCATCACGGTCACACAGACTGGCCACCCTTCGGATCCCGTCAGGGCTAGGCTGAGGGTGCCCTCCCCACCTCAGGGCCTTCTGAGGGGCAGAGATTTTGGTGAGGTCCACTGTTTGGAGGGCAGACGGAAGGACGGGCGCCCTGCGCATCGGGGTGGTGAAGGGGGAGTCAAAGGAGAGGGAGGAGAAAGGATCGGTCCTTGGAGAGCCTGCCTCGCTCACGGGCTCTCGCTCCCCCTCCCCATACCATGGAAGGGCTGGGAAAGAGTGATCGAGTCCCACTCCCACAAGGTACAGGCCAGGAAAAGGGGCCAAGAGACACTAATGGACTTCCCCGACGAATGAATGACCCAACAAGCATCTGTTGGGGCCTTAGGACGCACCAGGCTTTGAGAATGCAAAAGAGAGGACCAACCTCTCCATCCTCAGTAATTTACATTCTAAGCAGGGCACAATCACACACACACACACACACACACACACACACACACACACACACACACACGAGTATATTAAAAAAAAAAAAAGGAACATAGAAGCAGCTGGGTGACTAGGTGGAGAGAGAGCCAGGTCTGGAGAAAGTTCAAAACTGGCTTCAGATACTCCCTAGCAGAGTGACCCTGGGCAAGTCACTTGACCCCCATTGCCTAACCCTTACAGCTCTTCTGTCATAGCCTCAATACTAACCCTTACCTTCTGTCTTAGAATAAATACTAAGTATTGGTTCCAAGGCAGAAGAGCACAAGGGTTAGGCAACAGGGGTTAAGTGACTTGTCCAGGGTCACCCAGCTAGGAAGTATCTGAGACCAGATTTGAACCCAGGGCCTCCCATCTCTGGGCCTGGCTCTCAATTTACCCAGCTGCCTCTAAAAAGTAAAAGATTAAAAAGAAGAAAAAGAAAGGAAAACATCCAAAGCAGAGATGGAGTGTGGTGCTGTGAAGAAAAGGCAAGAAGTCCGAGCCAGCTGGATCTTAGGTAGGGGAATTGTGATTGGACTCGGAGCCCAGGATTTGTCTCATCTCACATTTCCTCTATGGAAGGTGCTGCTGCTTTGGGGCTTGGCTAGGCCCTGGGCCCTCCAAGCCCACAACTAAGTCTCAAAGGTTTCTGGCTCTGTTAATTCTCCACTCTGATTTTCTGACTGACCACATGATAAACATTGATATTTTAAATATTTAAAGATTAAATAGCCACATTTTATATTATATTAACAACCATGTCCCTTCTTCCCCTGCCTGCTCTCCCTCATTCATTTTTCCAGCTCTTGAAGCTTTTTGTCTCCATTTACAGCTACACATGAAGTCCTGGGCTTAGAGTTCAAATCCTGCTTTGGATACTTCCTAGCTGCGTGACTCTGGACCTCACCTGGGACATGGGGAGGTAATAAAACCCATGGCACCCAAGTCACAGCAGACTCATAACCCTCAAAAGAGAAGCCGCATGCAAAGAATTTTGGAATACAAAGGGGGCCAACTAGGTGTTGAGTGGCTTGAGGACTAGACTTAGAGATGGAGGGTCCTGGGTTCAAATCTGTTCTCAAGTCACTTCCCAGCTATTTGATGCTAGGAAAGTCATTGAACCCCCACTGCCTAGCCTTTACTGTTCTCCTGCCTTGGAACCAATACACAGTATTGATTCTAAGATAGAAAGTAAAAGTTAAAAAAAATACCCCGCAAAGCTCAGTAAGTAATCTCGGTTTACAGAGGTGGAAACTGAGGCCGAAGGAGGGGGACTTGTGCAAAATTACACAGCAAATGTATAGAAGAATCGGGTTTGAACTCTGGTCCCAGGATTGCAGTGATGGTATTTTTCCTAGGACCCCCACACCGAACACTCCTATTTACCCTGTCTAAGGGTCTTCATTCCCAGGGAAATAATCTGGGTCCCCAACTCCATCCTTTCTGCCTGGGCCCAGGGGCACACTCAAGCTGACATCCTCCTGACCCAAGAGGTCCCTCTCACTGTCCAAAACGATTCCCAAAGACTTCCCTGCCTGTGTGACCCAACCTGCTCCAGGCCTTGGTTTCCTCCAATCCTGTCTCTCTCTTAGGTCCTCCTAAACAGATTATCTCATTCCTCCTGCACAGGATGATTTCAAATACACGAAGTGAGCGGAGCTTGCCCTGTAGTCTGCCCCCAACTCTTCTCCTAGAGCTAATCCTCTAATGGCCTTTTGCCATCCTGGCTGTCCTTCTGGGGATCATCTTGAAATTACGAATCTCCTTCCCCAAATACGGAGCTCAGAAACGAAGGTGCTCCATGGATGCTCCTCTTCATCAGAGCCAAGCGTTAGGGCTGAATTATCCACCGCCAGGCAGGGGAGCAGCCAGGCAAGGACATCCAACAGGAGAGCAGGGTGTGGAGCCCCCAAACCCCCCCCCCCCCAAGGCCTAGCGTCCAGCTCCAGCCCCTCACCTTTCACGATGCTGGAGAATGTAGCTGAGTGACGGGACACAAATATTTTTAGCTGCTCATCCAGGTTACAGATTCCTGGGTCAACATCCCAAGAGCGGATCCCTATTGCGGAAAGGAGAGAGAATGTTACTTAGGGACCCCCCTCTCAAAATCCCCTCATTAGTACCCCCAAGAGGCCGGTTTGGAGAAGTCTCAGGAAGATGAATTCCGGCCTCCTCCTTTCCTACCCCATCTTGTTCCTCACAAGAAAACCTCCAACTGTCTTCTCCTCCGGGTTGCTGAAACGGTCCTTCAGCCGGCCCATCAGAGCTGGGAGCCAGGAAGTGTATGCACCAGGGCAAGGAAAATCAGATGGGGAAGGGCCCCACCATGGTGGGCACCAATGACGGAGAGGGCGATCGGTTCCACCATCGTGGAAAGCAATTTGTAAATTATTCAAAGAAAAACGCACCAAGAAAGTTGTCTCTGCCCTCCAGGATGGAGACAGTCCATGGCTGGGCATGCCCTCCAAGGAGGTCCCAGACACCCCAGGATGTTTACGGCAGCCCCGCAGGGAAACAAAGCAGGGGGCTGTCAGCTCCCGGGGAATGGCTGGACACCAAAGCGGAGGGAGAATGGAAATGACTAGCCAGCAGAACCAGCAAAGACAACAACAATAGAAATGGAAACAGCAAAACTTTGGAAAACAGAATGCTGAGACATGATAAGGGCCAAGGCGGGCCCCAAAGGACAGATAGGAGAAGGCACCTCCCTTTTGGCTAGTGGTGGGCTCTGGGCGTGGAGCTGCAGATAAACAATGCCTGACTTTTTCCACCAGTTGGTTAGTTTTGCTAAATTCTTGGTGAGGCCCCCACCTCCCCCCAGCCCCCTTTAGAAGGAGATGAGGGCAGGAAGGGGTGAGGAGAACACCGGGGAATTTAAGAGCTAGAGATGTCAACAAAAGCCGATTAAAAAAAACCTGAATGACAGAGCTGGGAGCTCTATGGCTCTGGGCTTAGAAATCACCTGCTCCAATTTTATTTTATAGGAAGAAAAACTGAGGCCCAGGAAGGAGGCCTTGTTCAGTTACATCATCAGGTGTGGAGACTAGGAGGGAGAGTACAAGGGCGTCAGAGGCCTTCCTCCCCACAATCCCCAGGCCTTTGAATCTCCCTAATAGCCCATGTCCCCAGGCCTCTGGCTTTGTATCCAGCCCCCTTTCATCTCCTCTGGCCACAGGAGCCAGGAGCCCAGCTGACCCAGAGCTGGGAGGACACATGATTGCTGCATTTCCTCCCCGGCAAACACGTGGAGACAAGGGTGGGGAACTGGGTTCTCTTACTCAGAAAAACACATGCTGGAGATTGCAGACCTAGCATCTTACCCACTGGTCACAGAGAGGAGGGCAAAGGGCCCCAGGCCCTAGGAAAATGGAGACATCCTGTCTATTTGTGCACTTCCTAGAACTGATATTCTGGGCTCCAAGGACACCCCCACCCCCACCCCCAGCCCCGACATTTTGGGCTCTGACATTCTCTATTCTAAGGGTGCTCCCAACTCTGACATTCTCTGTTCTAAGCTCCCTCCCAGCTCTGACATTCTCTGTTCTAAGCTCCCTCCCAGCTCTGACATTCTCTGTTCTAAGGACTCTCCCAGCTCTGACATTCTCTGTTCTAAGCTCCCTCCCAGCTCTGACATTCTCTGTTCTAAGGGTGCTCCCAACTCTGACATTCTCTGTTCTAAGGTCTCTCTCCCAGCTCTGGCATTCTCTGTTCTAAGGTCTCTCCCAGCTCTGACATTCTCTGTTCTAAGCTCCCTCCCAGCTCTGACATTCTCTGTTCTAAGCTCCCTCCCAGCTCTGACATTCTCTGTTCTAAGCTCCCTCCCAGCTCTGACATTCTCTGTTCTAAGGACTCTCCCAGCTCTGACATTCTCTGTTCTAAGGTCTCTCCCAGCTCTGACATTCTCTGTTCTAAGGTCTCTCTCAGCTCTGACATTCTCTGTTCTAAGGTCTCTCCCAGCTCTGACATTCTCTGTTCTAAGGTCTCTCCCAGCTCTGACATTCTCTGTTCTAAGGTCTCTCTCAGCTCTGACATTCTCTGTTCTAAGGTCTCTCCCAGCTCTGACATTCTCTGTTCTAAGGTCTCTCTCAGCTCTGACATTCTCTGTTCTAAGGTCTCTCTCAGCTCTGACATTCTCTGTTCTAAGGTCTCTCCCAGCTCTGACATTCTCTGTTCTAAGGTCTCTCCCAGCTCTGACATCCTCTGTTCTAAGGGCTCTCCCTGCTCTGACATTCTCTGTTTTAAAGTCTGTCCCAGCTCTGACATTCTCTGTTCTAAGCTCTCTCTCCCAGCTCTGGCATCCTCTGTAGCTCTGACAGTCTCTCTTCTAAGCTCCCTCCCAGCTCTGACATTCTCTGTTCTAAGGTCCCTCCCAGCTCTGACATTCTCTGTTCTAAGGTCCCTCCCAGCTCTGACATTCTCTGTTCTAAGGTCCCTCCCAGCTCTGACATTCTCTGTTCTAAGCTCCCTCCCAGCTCTGACATTCTCTGTTCTAAGGTCCCTCCCAGCTCTGACATTCTCTGTTGTAAGGTCTCTCACAGTTCTGACATTCTCTGTTCTAAGCTCCCTCCCAGCTCTGACATTCTCTGTTCTGAGGTCTCTCACAGTTCTGACATTCTCTGTTCTAAGCTCCCTCCCAGCTCTGACATTCTCTGTTCTGAGGTCTCTCCCAGCTCTGGCATTCTCTGTCCTAAGCTCCCTCCCAGCTCTGACATTCTCTGTTCTAAGGTCCCTCCCAGCTCTGACAGTCTCTGTTCCAAGGTCCCTCCCAGCTCTGACATTCTCTGTTCTAAGGTCTCTCCCAGCTCTGACATTCTCTGTTCTAAGCTCCCTCCCAGCTCTGACATTCTCTGTTCTAAGGTCTCTCCCAGCTCTGACATTCTCTGTTCTAAGGTCTCTCCCAGTTCTGACATTCCCTGTTCTAAGCTCCCTCCCAGCTCTGACATTGTGGGTTTGAAGATTCTTCCCACTCTGCTGTTCTTTTAAGAGCATATGAATAGCTTCATCTACTCCCCAGATAGCTCTGGTGAACACAGATACCTGCCTCCCAGGCAGACTAGGAGCGCCTTGAGAACAAGGACTGTCTTCTGCCTTCCTTTGCACCCCCAGTACAAAGCTCAGCACAGTACCCGACATGTGGTGAGCACTAACTGCTTACAAGCAAAGGTCCCTCCAGCCCTGATATTCAATGAGCATTTCTAAAGCCTCTACTCTGCCCAAGAAAGCGTTCCGGGCACCGGAGGTATGCAAAGATGAAAAACAATGCTGCTTGGACCCTAAAGGGCTGGGGATGGCAAGGTGGCAGAGTGGATAAAGCACCAGGTAGGGAGGACCAGGGTTCAAGTGTGATCTTTGGCACTTCCTAGCTGTGTGACCCTGAGTAGGTCACTTAACCCCCATTGCCTAAATCATTGCTGCTCTTCTGCCTTGCAATCCCTAGTAATAATTTTAAGACAGAGGGTAAGAGTGGTTTTTTTTTTTAAGAGTTTAGGGGGGTAGTTAGGTAGCACAGTGGACAGAATACTAGGCCTGGGATAGGTTCTAATCTGGCCTCAGATACTTCCCAGCTGTGTGACCCTGGTCAAGTCACTTAACCTCTTTTGCTTTGCCCTTGCCCTTCTGTCTTAAAAATTGTTACTAAGGCAGAAAGTAAAAGTTTGGGTTTAAAAAAAGAAAAAATAACAATGCCCCGGAGGGGCAGCAAACATATTCCAAAGGCCCTCTTAGCTCTGACATTAGGGCTAAGCCAGGCGGGCTCCAATCCTCTGTTCTAAGGCCCCTTCTAGGCAGGCTGCACTCCATGACTCCACAGGTAAACGAGGATCTACAGCTGCTTTCCACCTTGCAGCTGTGACTCACTGAGGGAGCCAGTGCCAACCCCCCCAGAGGGCAAGGCAGGATAGGGTAGGGTAGGGCCTGGGCTCTTCCAGCTCCACCCCAGCAATTAGTACTAGTGGGTAGCCTTGGGGAATGGTTTCCCTTGTGCCAGGGCCCAGCTTCCCTCCCACCTGCCCTGTCTCCTAGAAGTTGGCAGGGTTTTTCTTTCCTCCCTTCTTCCACAATCTCTTAATTAGTTTTGTTGCCAGAGGGGAAGCAGGCATTTATTAAGCATCTTCTGTGTGCCAGGTACTTTGTAAATATCTCATTTGAGGGTCGGGGATAAAGGCCTTTCCGCCACCAATCAGGGGAGGGCATAAATGCTTCCTCCCATAAAACACTATCCCATTGCCCTTTGGAAGAGAGGAAGCCAGCACCTTCTCATTCTCTCTTTCCTCTGGATACTCCCATGCATGGGGGCTCCGGGAGGGAGGCCAGGCAGGAAGTATTCCCCCCTTTTGATAGCTGACACAGGGCCTGAGTGAAGACCCAAACCCACTTTGCAGATGAGGAAGCTAAGTCATGCCCCCATCCATCCACCTCTGCGAATGGGGGGAGCTGAACTCAGTGCCCTTTAGGGTCCGGATCTATGATCCAAATGCCAAAGATTCGAACCCTTGTCTGATCATGAGCTCTCCCCAGAGCATGGCTGGGGTTTGTCTTTTTTGAATCCCCAGCACTTAGCAGTGCCAGGCACATACCAGCCCGGAGATGCAGAATTCTATTCACTAATAGCAAACTGTTTTTAAAACCTTTTCCTTCCCTCTTAGAATCAATACTGTGTATTGGTTCCAAGGCAGAAAAGCACTAAGGGCTAGGGCAGGGTCACCCCGCTAGGAAGTACCTAGGCCTGGCTCTCATTCCACTGGGCCGCCCACCAAACAACTAGCAAACTTTTAAAGCACCTACTATGGGTCAGGCACCACGCTAAACGCTGAGGATGCAAAAAGGCCAAAAGCCCAATGCCTTCCCTAAGTAGAATGTCAAGAGGTGAGAAGGGGAAACTGAGGCTCCGCGCGGGAAGTTAAGTTTTGAGGTCACATACAGGAGTTAGCCAAATAGCTACGGCTGGGGCTCAGCTTTCCTGATTCCTCCATCCCGGGGCACCTCCCTCCCACTCTCCTCCCAAATAACGGAACTACGGCCTCCTTCCTCTCCCAGCTGCCCAGGCAGGCTGGGGGGAGTCGGGAAAGCCCAAAACAAGGCCTGCCCGGCCCAGCCTAGTTCCTAGGGGTAGTTGGGGCGGGGGGGCCGGGCCACGGAGGGGAACCGCCTCTAGGGGCCAGGGAAGGTGGGTGGAGTACACGAGGCGTCCCCGGGGGATCTCCAAGGGGATAAAGGGAATCTCTGAGGGCGCTGGCGCACCCCCACTACCCGCCCCATCCCGTCCCGCCCCCAGATCTCCAAACGTGCCCCGGAGGATCGCCAAGGGCGACCCCAAGGATTTCCAAAAGCTACCCGCACCACAGGTTCTCCGAGCGCAAACCCCCAGGAGGAGGATTTCCAAACGTTTCCAAGAAGACCTCCAAGCGCACTTCCCTCCCCAAAGAAGATCTCCAAGCACACCGCCTGGAGGGGTCTTTAAGCGCATCCCCGCCCCCCCAAAAAGGATCTCCAAGAGCACCACCCAGGGGGGATCTCCAAGCGCATCCCCCTGCAGGAGGATCTCCAAGTGCACCTCTCCAGAAGGAGGGTATCCAAATGCACCCCTTCCTGAGATCTCCAAGCGCGCAGCGGACGCAGCCTGGCCGGGCCGGGCCGGGCTCACCTCTCTCCAGCTGGGCCAGTACTGGGCGGAGCAGGCCCGGTCGGGCGCACTCGCCGCCCACGATGACCAGCAGCGAGCAGCGGCTTCCGCCCGCCGGGACCGGAGGCTGGGGCTCGGGCTGGGGCTGCAGCTGCCCCGGGATAGCCGGCCCCGCCACAGCCGCCGCCGCCATCTTCAGCCCCGGGGCCGTGACGTCCCGAGCAGACTATCTCTCCGTCCCTCTCCTCCCCACTCCGGCCGGCCCGAGCCCGCCCTAAGCGCTCCCCCCACCCCAGCCCTCGCCACCCCGCCCAGTGATGTCATCGGCAGCCAACCAGCGGAGCGTTGGGGGGAGGGAAGATTTATGCCCCGCCCCATCCTTAAAGGAGCCGCTGGATGGGTTCTTGAAGGGCTTGGGTGGATGGAGCTAGATAGTGGGGTCCTGAGGGGACCTGGGAAAGGGAGGAGCAAGACCCTTTCTGCTGGCAAGTTAGGCTGGGCCTCCTCTGCCGCCCTCTCCTTGCATCCCTCCCCTCAGTGCCTTTGTCTCATAATATTATAGTTATGCTACTAGTATGTGTATAAACACATGCACAAATACATTCCATTCCATTATACTCCAATATGTTCTACCATTCTATTATACATTAAATGAGATATCTGTAAAGTGTTTTGCAAAAACGAGAGAACTATATAAAATCCAGCTCTTGTTGTCAGCTATATTACATGATGTTGTTGTCATGTTAAAATATTATATATTACAAATTATACCCCATTATATTGCTACATTATATTTTCTATTACATTCTATTGCATTCAATTTCTTTGTATCCCCAGTGCCTAGCACAGAGTAGGGGCTTCATAAATGCTTGTTATCAGCCGACAGATTGCTGAACCTAAATCGATGGTATGCTATGTTACATTATTCTCTCTGAGTGACACGGAGAGGTCAGATGACTTGCCCAGGGTCACACAGCCAGTGTATGGAGTGAAAATTAGTGTATTATTCTCAACGGATTTCTGGCTAGCGGTAGAAACTCCAAGTAGAGGTTAAGTTAAAATCATTAGCTTAATTAAAGACAGCTTCACTCTCCCTTTCCCCTGCCCCTCCCCAATCTTTCCCAGAAACCTTTCCTTAGTGCTCTTTTGCACAGGTGGAGAGTATTGTATTAGTTTCCTATAAAGGGGAGAATTCATGTGTCTCTTTGGGTTTCTGACTTAAGCACAATGTCCCTGCCCTTTGCACCATAAACCACAATTAAGCCATATTTGTCTGCATCTTATCCTGACCTCTCCGATTATTTGAGTGATTTAAGGGGGTGAATCTTGCTATATCAAGACCCCCATCAGCTCTGGGAGGGGGGGAGTGAGAGAAGATGAATCATGTAACCATGGAAAACTATTTTTAAAATTAAAAAAATTAAATAAAAATACTAATTTTTAAAAAGAACCCCTGGGGGCAACTGGGTAGCTCAGTGGATTAAGAGCTGGGCCCAGAGATGGGAGGTCCTGGGTTCAAATCCAGCCTCAAACACTTTCCAGCTGTGTGACCCTGGGCAAGTCACTTGACCCCCATTGCCTAGCCCTTACCACTCTTCTTTCCTTGCAGTATTGACTCCAAGACTCCAAGACGCTTTCACCTCTGCCTTTGCTTTCTCATCTGTAAAATGGGCATAATAACGCCATCTACCTCCCTGGGTCATTGAGAGAATCAAATGAGATAATATTTGCAAAGTGCAGGGCGCATAGAAGGTGCTTAATAAATGCTTCTTTCCTTCCTTCCCCTGAGGTGGGGAGGGGACACAAAATGGAGCTTACATCCTTAGAGGATCCGTTGCTGGGGGCCATCAGTCCACAACGCCTTGACAGAGTCATGCGTGGTAGCTGGGGAGACCATGGAGTGGTCCTTCGTGACCAAGAAAGGAGTGACAGAACAAGAGGTGGCAATCACTGGAGGCATATAGTGGGGCACGGCAAGAGGCCAGCTCTGGGGAGGCCCTGATTTCTTGGTCGATGACTGGATGGGATGAGATCATGTGTGTCAAGCACTTTGCAAACTTAACAAGCCTATATAAATGTCAGTAGTTAATACCTTGTAGTGAAAGGAGCTGTGGGCTCGGAATCAAAAGCATGTCACCGGCATTGAGATCTTAACACCTAGCAGCCACACAAGGCCGACTTGAGACAGTGGGAAACTGGATCTGCTGATGGAGGAGCTGGGTTCAGATCCTTGTTCTCTTGTTCCTGGCAGCACGATCTTGGGCAAGACCTAGCCACCCAGGGGGGAAGGTTTCCTTGTCTCTGAAAGAGGATTGTTAATTATTATCATTGCCATTCTAAATAATGCCCTGCCATTTTTCTGTAAACTCCCACGTGTTCCCTTACTGTGGAAAATCTCACACACTGTAGTTTTATTTTTCTGAATGTTAACTACCAGGACTGGTGTTTGCTTTGAAGTCTATTAAGAATAGAGCGTCACATGTAATATGAATGAAAGGTTGTGCTAGTGGCAACGGAGAGAAAGGAGATAAAAAAGACTAAAACCCATGAATCAGGTGATTTCAAAAGATGCTTTCAATGGTTTATGATAATAGATTCTTTTATAGTAATACAATAATTTCATTAAAAAAATTTTATCTTTATTTTATTCCATTATCAAATTTCTACGTTTTCCAAAGTTACGATTCGTGTTGTCTCCCTCCCTCTTTCCTCCCCCCTCCCAGAGTTGACAAGCGATTCCACTGATATATACATGTGTTATCACGCATAACCTATTTCCATATTATTCAAATAAAATCATTTCAAAGTCTTGTATTATCAATATTAACACAGCAACAACAATACCTGATTTGAAGTGGCAAAATTTATTATGTGTGTAGCAATCCTTTGGACCATAATTTTAATCTGATCTCCAAATGAATCCAAGGAAAAGCATTTATATTGCTGAATCAATAATCCAAAGTCCCAACAGCTGCTCACCAGAAATGGCGGCTAGCACCTCCAGAGATGTTATAGTTTATCCCCAGTGGATGTAGATTTGAGGAAAGGTGGAAAAGGTGATTGTCTCTTCTGGTGTTTCTTTCCTTGAGCACAGATGACTGGACAGCAATTATGACAGATGGATTTAGAGGAGTGACTCCCTCAGGACTTTGGGAATGCTTAAGTTTCTCAGTTGAAGCTGACTGGCAACAAGAGGACTCTTTCACAATTGTACCCTTCTGGGGGCAGCTAGGTGGCTCAGTGGATGGAGAGCCAGGTCTAGAGATGGGAAGTCCTGGGTTCAAATGTGACCTCAGACACTTCTTAGCTATGTGACCCTGGGCAAGTCACTTAACCCCCATTGCCTAGTGTTGTAAGGAAAGTGAGGACATTTTGTAGAGCAGTGGCATGAGACCAGCAGAAAGATTCTAGAACTTTGGAAGGGGTTTAGATTGAGAGAAAGCCAGTTTGGGGGTCTCTGGAAAAACCCTCTGGAGGTGCCAGCTATAGTTTTTCTTGGAGTATATCCTTTTCCTGGTTTCCCTGAGTTCCTGGTTTGCTGATTGACATCAAGGCTATCCCCTGGTGAACCTGATCCAGCTACAAGACTGTGAGATCAAGTCTGGATCCTTTTGGATCTAAGACCTTCCCTGGCCTTAGCAAATCCTTACACAGACCCTTTTCCTTAATTCAATCAAAGAGGGGTATAGCTGAGGGTTAATTGAGATTAGGGATTGTAGATTTGGGTCAGGGAGAAATAGAGTAGGGAACTTCTAAGAAGAAATCCCTTTGCAGGGATTATTAGATCTGGTGGGATAGATAGATTAGAGTTAGATTAGAAAATCCCAAATTCCCTTTCCCCCTTTCCTTATTAAATCCACCTGCCCAGTGTTTATATATTTTTGTTTGTGTTTATTAGCTCAGGTCTGGCTTTGTCTGCCCTGAGCTTGGCTACCCTTTCCCAAACCAGAGCACTGGCCCTAAATCTCATGCCTGAACCTGACAGTTTATCTAGTTAAGTCAGATAATATTTATGAGTAGCATATCACCTAGCCCTACTGCTCTTCTGCCTTGGAATGGATGCCAAGTATTGATTCCAAGATGGAAGATAAGGGTTTAAAAAAAAGTTACACCCTTCTTAGAAAAGAGAAACATGAACAGAAGTGACTGTCCTGCTATGTGTTTCTTGTTTTAACCTCCCAGCAGAGGATCATAAGAGTCATGAGCTACTGTATCATGTGTGAAACCTGTAAATGTATACTTATATGTCTTTTGTGTTTTCAACATATCTTTTGTGGTAGAGGAAATAAATAGCTGTCCTATACCTGATCTACATAGAAATTTCTATTCTCTAAACATAAGCTTTTTTTAAAAACCATAACTTTTTCTTTCTTCCTCTTTCTTTCTTTCTTTCTTTCTTTCTTTCTTTCTTTCTTTCTTTCTTTCTTTCTTTCTTTCTTTCTTTCTTTCTTTCTTTCTTTCTTTCTTTCTTTCTTTCTTTCTTTCTTTCTTTTTCTTTCTTCCTTCCGTCTTTCCTTCTTTCCTTCCTTTCTTTTTTCTCTTCCTTCCTTCCTTCCTTCCTTCCTTCCTTCCTTCCTTCCTTCCTTCCTTCCTTCCTTCCTTCCTTCCTTCCTCTCTCTTTCTCTCTCTCTCTTTCTTTCTTTCTCTCTCTCTCTCTCTCTCTTTCTTTCTTTCTTTCTTTCTTTCTTTCTTTCTTTCTTTCTTTCTTTCTTTCTTTCTTTCTTTCTTTCTTTCTTTCTTTCTTTCTTTCTTTCTTTCTTTCTTTCTTTCTTTCTTTCTTTCTTTCTTTCTTTCTTTCTTTCTTTCTTTCTTTCTTTCTTTCTTTCTTTCTTTCTTTCTGTCAATACTGTGTATTGGTTCCAAGGCAGAAGAGTGGTAAGGGCTAGGCAGGGGGGGTTAAGTGATTTGCCCAGGGTCACCCAGCGGAGAAATATCTGAGGTCAGATTTAAACCCAGGACCTCCTGTCTCTAGGCCTGGCTCTCAATCCACTGAGCTACCCAGTTTCCCCCTAAACCATAACTTTCTGTCTTAGAATTAATACTAAGTATCAGTTCTAAGGCAGAAGAGCAATAAGGGCTAGGCAATTGGGGTTAACTGACTTGTCCAGGGTCATACAACTGGAAAGTGTTTGAGGTCACATTTGAACCCAGGTCTTGCTGTCTCCAGATCTGGCTCTCTATTCACTGAACCACCTAGCTGCCCCCTTGACTTAAGCTTTAAGCAATTTTCCCCAGAGCTCTAGTAAGGAGACAGAAAGAGTCAGAATTAAGACTGACCACTCTGTTTAGAAATCAAGCTTTTATTCCAGTATATGTGAGCCCAGAACATTCTTCAGACCTCCTGAGTTCAGAGATATGTTGTTGTTTACAGGGAGAACACAGTAATATTAGCACACTTCAACGTCCCTTTGTTGTGAGGCCCCCCGACATTAGTGGAACTCTGGTGGTTTGAGATAATCCTTACATTTCAACACCAAGACTGATCATCACACATGGCCAATTTTGACTTAGCTTTGTCCCTAAGTACATTGACCTGGGACTTAACTGGGGTCCCTTTCAGCAAGGAAGATAGAAAAAAAATTTTTTTTTAGAACTTGGAAAGCTTTGAAACCCCCAAGACCTTTCTTGAAGACAATTCTTAATCTCCACCAGTGGCTTTTATCTTTTTTAAACCTTTCTGTGGATTGCCTTTTATTGCCTTGTGATCTGATTTTACATGCGGGTTTCTAAATATGTTTTTATTATTATTTTTATTAAAATAATTATTCCTCAAGCCCTGGGTACTCCATTGCCTCCAAAATAGAACCATAACTAGGACACTTTCTCTCAGAGATGGACTCTTATGAAGGATGTTCTCAATTCATGTATAGATAACCCCCATAAAGATTTTGCATTGATGAGATCGTAGGGATATAGATCATTGGTTTATTGTTTGGGTCACCTTTTTTCAGAAGCAATAGGGTTGCCTGTGAAAGCTTCTCTTCCTTCAATTTCCAACACCCTCCAAATTATGCCACCCCCAACATGCATCTCTTCACTGCTTCTCCTGTGGTGGTACTACTCTGGGGCGCCATTTCTATCTTTTCTATGAGCATATCTGGAACTATGATTTTAGTGGCCAAGGGCGATGGTTCTACCATTTTTGATGGAAAAAAACAATTTGTTATAATGATTTTTGCAGATCTTTTGCACTGTTCTTATGTTATAACTTTCCTTTAATTTCATTCTTGAATGCCCTTAGGATGATACATAGTAGGGACTTACTACATAGTGGGTCATTAATAAATTTTTTAATACATCTTTTAAAAAACCCAAAGAATATATAAAAGGGAAAGATTGATGACTATATCCTTGATAACTTAAACTCCTGTTTCTATGGTGATTTTCAAGGTTCCCTCACAACAACCCTGTCAGGTAGATTATTCATACCCATTTTACAGATGATCAGAGGTGATATGACTCACCTAAAGTCACATTGCTACCACCCAGGTCTTCCTGACTTCAAGTCTCCATTCTATCACAGCAAGAAGGTACCTTAAAACAGAGAACTTCACAACTGGAAGAGACACTTAGAAACTGCCTCATATAATACCCCAATTTAATCCCTAACACAATACTTGAGATAAGAGTAGCCTCTTATCCTTCATTTTTTCTTTGTTGATTATATTTCTTAGCAAACTATCTTCTTTTTATTGATGGTTAGCATTTTAAGCAACAAACATTTTTTCAGTTAAGGTATGTTGCTTTGAGGTTTTTCAGACATGATACTTTTGCACACATAATGGACTACAGTACAAAGAAAACATAACTTTTATATGCATTGAGAAACCAAAAAGATATGTGATGTATTTTCTTACCATATTCCCTTCATTGAAGTGGTCTGGAACCAAACCTACATAGGTATGCTTTTACATACAATCTTTTAAAAAAATATTTTAGGTCCCAGGTTCAGATCTGGTCTCAGACACTTCCTAGCTATGTGACCCTGGGCAAGTCACTTAACCTCCATTGTCTAGTCCTTTGGAACCAGTATACACTATTGATTCTAAGACAGAAGGTAAGGGCTTTAAAAAATATTTCAACTCCCAATTAAATGTAAGAACAATTTTCAAAGTGAATTTTCTGAAATTATAAGATCCAAATGACCTCCCTACCTTCCTTCTCTCCCCATCCCTGAGGTGATAAGCCATTTGATCTGAGTAATACATGTGTTATCATGCCAAACATACTTCCATATGTCATTGTCATAAGAGAATATGCAAATAAAATCAAGACCCCCCCAATAAAAACCCAAATAAACTAAAGTGAAAAACTGTATGCTTTGATCTTCCTTCTGATTTGCCATAAGTCCTTCAGATTTATCCTGGATCACTGCAATGGTAGCCTCTCAATAATTACATGCTGATTGGTAGACAAAACTAAGTTCTATGGAGGGGAAGGTCCAGGATCACATGGCAAGTCACTTGCGGAGCCAAAAATACTCAGGGAAGTGGAGAGCTTCTTGTCTGGTTTTTGTTTTTTAATTGTCTTTATTTTATTCCAGTAACAAATCTACACATAAGTTTTCCAAGGTTCCATGATTCATCTTGTCTCCCCTTTTCCCTCCCCCTTCCCGGAGTTGACAAGCAGTTCCACTGAGTTATTCAAGTATTATCACTTGATACCCATTTCCTTATTATTCATTTTTGTAACAGAGTAATCTTTTAAAACCCAAACCCTAAATCATCTACCTAAATAAACAAGTGATAAATCACATGTTTTCTTCTGGGTTTCTACTCCCACAGTTCTTTCTCTGGAGGCGGACAGCATTCTTTTTCAAAAGACCTCAGAATTGTCCAGGATCATTGCATTACTGTTGGTAGCAAAGTCTATTATATTTGATTATCCTACAATATTGCAGTTAGTAGTAGTAGTCTCTTGGAAGCCAAGAATGACGATCAAAGATACTTGTGCATGAAAGAGATTTAAGTGGAAAAGTCGGTGCACAGAGACAGTCCCACTCTCTCGGCGTTGGAAGCCCTGGGTCCATTGGCACGAAAAGTCGTTACACCTGGAGACTTCCTCAGCTGCATTGGATGGCCGTGTTGTACTTTTGTGCTCCAACATGCCCTGAGCACTCCACAGTGCCTTGCTGCATCGCCATCTCAGCCGTTGAACCTTCTTATTGGTTTCTTCCACCTGTTCCACTGAAACAGTCTTCAGCATGCTGGGTGAGCAAAGTCCTGGTTCACCAGGGGTTGACGACCCGATGGCTACCCTCACAAGTTTTGGCCAGCCTGTAGAAGCCGTTGCCCGGGGTGTGGCCGCTGCCGCATGCTAGCAGCTACTGGGAGCCACAAGTGAGAGCTGGGTGTCAGGTGAGGATCAGAGGCTGGAGAGCTGCCCTAAGAGGGCATGACAAGCCCTCCATACCAAGGTGCTATCCCTCCTGAACACCCCATACACCCCATATTGCAGTTACTGTGTATAATATTCCCCAGATTCTGCTCCTCTCACTCTGCATCACTTCCTGGAGGTTGTTCCAGTCTCCATGGAATTCCTCCACTTTATTATTCCTTTCAGCACAATAGTATTCCATCACCAACATATACCACAATTTGTTCAGCCATTCCCCAATTGAAGGGCATCCCCTCATTTTCCAATTCTTTGCCACCACAAAGAGCGCAGCTATGAATATTTTTGTATAAACAGGTTCTTTCCCATTTTTAAAAATCTCTTTGAGATACCGACCTAGTAGTGGTATTATTGGATCCTTTGATCCAGTAGGCATTCTTTTAAAGTCCTTTGGGTATAATTCCAAATTGTCTTCCAGAATGGTTGGATCAATTCACACTTCTGGTCTATTCTTGAAGAAGTAGGAAGTATCCTGCATTTTTTCCATTTTCCAAGTCTCATATTACTGCTTCCTCTAGGAAGCCCACCTTGATTGCTACCCCCTTCCCATTGCCACTCCTTTTTTCTTTGTACTACTATCCCTGGAACTCTTGTTATTGATTTTGTCTCAGCTTCATCATCTGTTCTCCTCCAAAGAGTGAAAGGTGGGAAATGGGAAGGGGATGAATTACACTTCAAGGATGTACATGGCAGCTGGGATGAGTTCCCAGCACATAAGGAACTGAATAAACAGAGGGGACAAATCAGGGAAGCCCCTAGTTTGGAGTGACGAGTACCTCCAGTGTCAGGACCAAGTATCAGGACTTTGGTCTTTGTGTGACAAGGACTTCATCCACCCATCGAGGAGACATTAGTCAGGGGAGAGCTTGGAAGCATAGAGGTTGTTAACGGCTGGAAGAGAGCCAGACCAGAGCCCTTCCAGCCTGGCCCCTACTTCCATCCGGCCAGTAACAGTCATGAATGAGTCCCTTTCCGTCTCCCTCTGGCCACTTCTGCATTTTGCAGACAAATGGAAACAGCTCAGGGCCTCAGGGTGCAGAAGACACAGTGTGGCCCCCTCAGTACCCAGGCCCTGTTGGACTCAGGAAAACTCCTACAATGTCCTCCACCAACTCAATGGTTTATTTTTTTTTAAAACCCTTACTTTCCATCTTGGAATCAATACTGTGTATTGGTCCCAAGGCAGAAGAGTGGTAAGGGCTAGGCAATGGGGGTCAAGTGACTTGCCCAGGGTCACACAGCTGGGAAGTATCTGAGGCCAGATTTGAACCCAGGACCTCCCATCTCTAGTCCTGACTCTCAATCCACTGAGATACCCAGCTGCCCCCAACTCATCAGTTTAGGCTTAGAACTTTGGCCCTGTCCTCAGGAATCTTGGGGCAGAAGAGTGGAGGCATTCCTTTAAGGGCGATAAGAGTCCCCATCTTTGGGAGATCTTGGAGGCCTCTTCTCTAACCCTAGCTCCTGAACCCAGACTGTCACAGCTATACCTATATGACTCTCACTGCCCACTTTCCTGTATGTGAAGGTGTAGGGATCCACCCAACCTGGTTCTGGGGGAGGGAAATGCTGGCACAGGCACTCCAGAGGGGTGAAAGGGTATAACTGCCCACTCCTCTAATCCTGGAATAGATCCTAACTGTTCCCTACAGCGTCAATCCTGCTCTTCCCAAGGGAAGGCATAAGAAAGAGACTTTCATTCACTTACTAAGAATCAAAGCAGGGAAGGGATGACCCATAGAACACAGATCACAGTGGGTAGCTAGATGGTTTAATAGAGAACCAGGCCTGAAGACAGGAGGTCCTGGATTCAAATCTGGACTCAGACGCTTCCTGGCTGTGTGACCCTGGGCAAGTCACTTAACCCCAATTGCCTAGCCCTTATCACTCTTCTGTCTCAGATTCTAAGATGAAAAGTATGGGTTAAAAAACAAACAAAAAAAAGAACATAGATCACAGAATGCCAGAGCTGAGGGTAGGGAGAGGGTCTTGGAATAGCAAACATAGTCAGAGCTGGAAGGGATCTTTAAACAATGGCAATAATGACTTAAAAGGCCTTTGAAGACTGTGAAACATATTCAGAACTAAGGAACAACCTGAAATCACCAAATACAAAGAGAGATCAGTACCCCACGAGGGAGAAGGGGAAGAGAGAGTTGCTGGCGTCACTGGGTAAAGAAAGGACTCTTCTATCCTCTCAAGGCACCAGCCCCTCTATGGGAGCCCTAAGGAAGGATCACAGACAGCTGGGTGAGAGCACAGGCTACATGGTGCTTCCCAAGAACTTGTTTCCTTGAGCTTTGGCCCAGGTTTCTGACCCGGCTCAATCTAGAGTTTAAAATCTAAAATCAATCTCATGCAATACTTCATGAACCTATCACCATTGGTTCTTGTTCTCTTTTCCCCCCTAAATTTTACTTTCTGTCTTAGTAACAGACAGAAGGGCAAAGGTTAAGTGAACAGGGTTAAATGACTCCCCCAAGGTCACACAGCTAGGAAGTATCTAAGACCACAATGGAACCCAGATCATCCTGACTCCAGGCCTAGAGCTCTATCCACCAAGCTGCTGTGGAGGAGAGTAAATAGGAAAAATCTGCCACCGAGCTGGAGTAGCTGGGACTGCTGAGCTGTCACTCAAGGAGAACATTCTAATTGGAATGGTGACCAGAAAGACTGTTGAGAAGGAGCTGACAAACTGGGTCTTTGCCTCGAGACAGAAAGAAGTCCAGATCTCTCTGATTCTCTCTGCTGTACTACAGTGACTGAATTTCCAGACCCGTTAATCAACTTTCCCAAATCTGAACTATATTCCACCATCCTCCAACCCAGGAATTATTCTAGTATTAGGGAAACCCAAACCCTCTTTCCCTCCATCTTCTTATCTTTCCCTTTCTCCCCAATAAACCCCTTACTTAATCTTAGAGAAGAGAAAGGAGTGATTATTTGCTACACCATAATGCTCACTCTGAGTTGATTTTAGAGAGACCAACAGAAGAATAACTGGAAGGGCAGGGAGGAAAGGAGGATGGACAAGGAGGGAGGTGAACCAGGAAGGGTGAAGGGAGGAGGAAGGGAGGAAGGGAGGAGATTGGCAGATCTGATCTTAAATCATCATTTCTACTCAAATAATCCCCTATTACACTGCTCCCCCTATTTCTTCTTCTCCCAGATCCAGATTCTTTTTCTCCTCAACTTCCCGAGTCCCAAAAGACCAACATGCTCACATTATGGATTAGAGTCCTTTTGCGGAATGAAATTTATATCTAGATGGTACAGTATTTAAATTCCTCAGTAGCTAGCAACTCTGTTCTCCTAGTAAGGTCTGAACTGACTCATCTCATAGCTTCCCTTTCTCCAAGAGAAGAAATGCTTGCTGAGATTGTGGGAGAGGAGAAATCCTTGGCTTTGAAGTCTTCTGCCCCGCCTGCCTCAGTCAATATCATAGTCATGAGTAAGGGAAGAGGAGTGCTTTGGCCATCCAGGGAGCAGTGACCTCACTGACTCCTATAGCAATGGCCACTGCTTCCTGGTCATTTGCTAGATAAATTCTAGAATCGGAAGATTCCCAGAGATCCCTGCAATACATTCCCAAAGCCCATGCTCCATACTCACTCTTCAGACTGTCTCAGATGGGATTTTCTAGGGCTCCTTCCTGGGTGCCCCAGCTTCCGTGGCAGCTCAGATCCTGTCAGCCTCAAACTCCCAATCCTTCAGGGAAGGGGTTTCCAACTCACGTGAGAAGCTGAACACTTCCTCCCACCCTTTCTTTCACACATCAGTCTCAATGTCCATGTCTCTTTTTAGTCATTCAGTCTCTGCGTTTTTTGTCTTCTCATTGTGACAATTACCAGCCTCTCGTCAATTCCTGGTACATTAATGGTTCCAACCTTCCTCAGCATTGGAGGTCCCTTCCAACTCTAAATCTATGATCCTATGACTTCTCTGGGCCTCAGTTTCCTCATCTGTACAATGAAAGAGTTAGAATCCCAAGGTTTCACATCATACCCCTTAAAGTAGTAAAAATAATTAAAAACAACATTAATTTAATAATAATTGTAATATAATAATAATTAAAAACATAGTGATTAAGGTGCTGTCGGAGGTCAGATACACTGACAGACTCTTGGCAGGGTCATGAGTTGGTCCAATTGTTGTGGGAAACAATTTGGAACTATGTGAGAAAAGTGACCAAAATGTTCATATTCTTTTACCTAAAATTTTCCACTCCTGGACTTGTTTTATTATCCAGTCATCCTGGTCATATCTGACTTTGTGACCCCATTGGGGTTTTCTAGACAAAGTATACCATAGTGGCTTACCATTTCCTTCTCCAATTCATTTTACAGATCAGGAAATCAAGGCAAACAGGGTAAAGTGACTTGCCTAAGGTCAATAGCTAAATAGTTTCTGAGGTCAGAGATGAATTTTCCAAAAACCTATGATTTATCACTTGTTTATATGGGCATAGGATTTGGGACTTTGTTTTATTTTAATTTAATTTAATTTGAATATTTTTTCCATGGTTACATGATTCATGCTCTTTCCCTCCCCCTCCTGTAGCCAAAACTCCACTGAGTTTTACATGTGTCATTGAATAAGTCCTATTTCCATATTATTATTTGCACTAGGGTGATTGTTTAAAGTCTACATCCCCAATCATATCCCCTCAACCCATGTGATCAAGCAGGTGTTTTTCTTCTGTGTTTATATTCCCAAAGTTCTTCCTCTGAATGTGGATAGTGCTCTTTCTCATAGATATCTCCAAGTTGTGCAGGAACACTGCATTGCCACTAATGGGGGAGTCCATTACATTTGATTGTACCACAGTGTATCAGTCTCTGTGTACAATGTTCTCCTGGTTCTGCTCCTCTCGCTCTGCATCACTTCCTGGAGGTCGTTCCAGTCACACGGAATCCCTCCAGTTCATTATTCCTTTGAGCACAATAGTATTCCATCACCAAGAGATACCACAATTTGTTCAGCCATTCCCCAATTGAAGGGCATCCCCTCATTTTCCAATTTTTGGCCACCACAAAACACACAGCTATGAATATTCTTGTACAAGTCTTTTTCCTTATTATCTCTTTGGGGTACAAACCCAGCAGTGTTATGGCTAGATCAAAGGGCAGGCAATCTTTTAAAGTCCTTTGGGCATAGTTCCAAATTACCATCTAGAATGGTTGGATCAATTCATAACTCTGCCAGCAATGCATTAATGTCCCTATTTTGCCACATCCCCTCCAGCATTCATTACTTTCCTTTGCTGTCATGTTGGCCAATCTGCTAGGTGTGAGGTGATACCTCTGAGTTGTTTTGATTTGCATCTCTCTGATTATAAGAGATTTAGAGCACTTTTTCATGTGCTTATTGACAGCTTTTATTTCTTTATCTGAAAATTTCCTATTTATGTCCCTTGCCCATTTATCAATTGGGGAATGGCTTGCTTTTTTGAACAATTGATTTAGTTCCTTATAAATTTGAGAAATTGGACCTTTGTCAGAGGTTTTTGTTACATTTTTCCCCCCAATTGCTTCCCTTCAAATTTAGGTTGCATTAGTTTTGTTTGTATAAAATCTTTTTGGTTTAATGTACTCAAAAATTATTCTTTTTATATTTTGTAATATTTTCTATCTCTTGCTTGATCTTAAATTTTTTCCATTCCCAAAGATCTGTGTTCACCTAATTTATAGTTTCCTTCTTTATGTTTAAGTCATTTACCCATTCCAAATTTATCTTGGTGTAGGGTATGAGATCTAGACCTAATCTCTCTCATACCATTTTCCAATTTTCCCAACAGTTTTTGTCAAACAGTGGGTTCTTGTTCCCAAAGCTGGAATCTTTGGGTTTATCATATACTGTCTTGCTGAGAACATTGTGCCAAGTCTATTCCATTAATCCTCCCTTCTTTTAGCCACTACCATATTGTTTTGATGACCACTGTTTTATAATACAATTTAAGATCTGGTACTGCTAAGTCCTCATCTTTCACATTTTTTTTCATTATTTCCCTTGATATTCTTGATCTTTTGTTCTTCCAACTGAACTTTATTTGTTCTAATTCAAGAAAAAAGTTTCTTGGTAGTTTAATAGGTCTGGTACTGAATAAGTAAATTAATTTTGGTAGGATTGTCATTTTTATATTAGTTTGTGCTACCCATGAGCAATTAATGTTTTCCCAATTGTTTAGATCTAGTTTTAATTGTGTGGAAAGTTTTTTATAGTTGTGTTCATATAATTCCTGTTTGTCTTGGCAAAGAGATTCCTAAATATTTTATATTGTCTAGGGTGATTTTAAATGAAAGTTTTCTTTCTCTTACTGCTATGTGTTAGAAATATATAGAAATACTGAAGATTTACGTGGGCTTATTTGTATCCTGCAACTTTGCTAAAGTTGATATTTTCCACTAGCTTTTTGGTTGATTCTCTAGGATTCCTTAAGTAAGCCATCATATCATAAGTAAAGAGTGATAGCTTGGTCTCCTCATTGCCAATTTTAATACCTTCAATTTCTTTTTCTTCTCTAATTGCTACTGCTAGTGTTTCTAGTACAATGTTAAATAGTAGAGGTGATAATGGGCATCCTTGTTTCACTCCTGATCTTATTGGGAATGCATCTAGTTTATCCCCATTGCAGATGATGTTTGCTGATAGTTTTAGATAAATACTGTTTATTATTTTTAGGAACGACCCTTCTATTCCTATACTTTCTGGTGTTTTTAATAGGAATAGGTGTTGTATTTTGTCAAAGGCTTTTTCTGCGTCTATTGAGATAATCATGCGATTTTTGTCGGTTTGCTTGTTGATATGATCAATTATGTGGATGGTTTTCCTAATATTGAACCATCCTTGCATTCCTGGTATAAATCCTACCTGATCATAGTGAATAACTCTCCTGATCACTTGCTGGAGTCTTTTTGCTAGTATTCTATATTTTTGCATCTATGTTCATTAAGGAGATTGGTCTGTAGTTTTCTTTGTTTTTGACCTGCCTGGCTTTGGAATCAGTACTATGTGTTGTAAAAGGAATTTGGTAGAACTCCCTCTTTGCTTATGTCAAATAGTTGTATAGTAATGGAATTAGTTGTTCTTTGAATGTTTAATAGAATTCACTTGTGAATCCATCAGGCCCTGGGGATTTTTTCTTAGGGAGTTCTTTGATGGTTTGTTCAATTTTTTTTTCTGATATGGGAATATTTAAGAATTCTATTTCCTCTTCTGTTAACTAGGCAGTTTGCATTTTTGTAAATATTTATCCATTTCACCTAGTTTGCCATATTTATTGCCATATAATTGGACAAAAGAGTTTTAATGATTGCCTTAATTTCCTCTGGGGCTTTGGTTTTAAAAGATCACTCTATTACAAAAACGAATATTAGGGAAATAGGTATCTAGTGATAATACATGCATAACCCAGTGGAAATGCTTATCAGCTCCAGGAGTGGGGAGGGAGACATGTAACATTTTGCCCATGGCAAAATACTTTAAAATAATTTTAAAAGAAAAAAAGATGAATCTTCCTTCCTGCAGGCTCAGCCCTCAGTGCCCTATGGCGCCACCTACAAGTGTCTCACAAAATCAAAGAAAAGTACAATATACAAAATACTCCAATAGTCTTGCTGAAGTTTAAGCTATTAGAGCTGAAAAGCTATTAAAACTTAAGCTTAAATTATTAAAAAAAACCCTTACCTTCATCTTGGAATCAATATAGTAAATAGAGTATAATGAATCTAAGGCAGAAAAGTGGTAAGGGGTAGGCAATTAGGGTTAAATGACTTGCCCAGGGTCACACAGCTAGGAAATGTCCCAGGCCATATTTGAACTCAGGACCTTCTTTCTCTAGGTCTGGTTCTCACTCCACTGAACCTCCTAGTGGACTCCAACTTAAATTATTAAGGCTTAAAACAGCACTGAGATTTTTGGAACATCTCATATACCAAGAAATTCAGAATAGTTTGTGATAAACCTAAACTGAAAATAAAGGAAGGGGGCCATTGATTTGGGGGAAACTGAACAAATTGTGGTATGTGAACAGAACAGAACAGAATAGAATAGAATAGAATAGAATAGAATAGAATAGAATAGAATAGAATAGAATAGAATAGATGGAGTGAATGTTAAAAGTCATGCCCTCAAAAATGAGGTCATATCAGATCCTTTTTAAGCAATGACTTGAGTGACTTAACCCAAAAGAAGAGAGGCTGTTACAAAAAATAAAAGATACTTTTGAAATATGAAATTGAAAATCTTTTGCATGGACAAAATTAATGAAACTAGAATAAGAAGAAAAGTGGTTGACTAGGAAAAAAACTTTGTATCAAATATTTGTCTTATCAGCTAATATCCAAGATACAGAGGTAACTGAGCAATTTCTAACAAGGGAAACAACAAATACATATATAAAGGCACTGTCAGTCATTAAAACATAAGCTCTTTAAATTCAGAATTGTGTCTGCCTGGCACAGGATGTTTTGGTTTGGGAAGTCACAGAGATGGTGAGTGGAGCCATAGGAGAAAGGGCAGAAAATGACTAGGGTAAAGAGGAATCCAGGAAATACAAAAATGAGTGGCTTGGCTTTTCTGGGGTATGGTTTCTGGTTGTCCCTATAGGTTCAAAAGGAAAAACACTAGGATAGGTGGTTTTTTTTTTCTAATTTAAAAAATATTTTTCCATGTTTACATGATTCATTTTATTTCCCTCCCCTCTTCCCACCCCCTTTCCAGGGCCAACAAGCAATTCCACTGGGTTATACAAATGTTATCACTTGATACTTGTTTCCACATATTTTGCTTTTGCAATAGAGCAATCTTTTAAAACCAAAATCCCAAATCATATATCCATATAAACAGGTGACAAGTCATGCTTTTCTTCTGTTTCCACTTCTGCAGTTCTTTCTCTCGATGTAGATAGCATTCTTTTAGTCCCTCAGAACTGTCTTGCTACTGCTAGTAAAGTCCATTACATTGGACAGTTCCACAGTGTTTCACTTTCTGTGTGTGTACAATGTTCTTCTGGTTCTGCTCATTTCACTCTGTATCAGTTCACTGAGGTTCTTCCAGTCCATGTATAATTCCTCCAGTTTGTCCTTCCTTATAGCACAATAGTATTCCATCAGCATCATATACCATGTTTTGTTCAGCCATTCCCCAACTGAGACCTCTCTTTAATTTCCAATTTTTTGCCACCACATAAAGAGAAGCTATAAATATTTTTGTACAAACAGGTCCATTCTCATTTTTTTTATCTCTTTGGGATACAGACCTAGTAGTAGCATTACTATATCAAAAGGTATGTGTTCTTTTGTAGCCCTTTGGGCATTATTCCAAATTGCCCTCCAGAATGGTTGGATCTATTCACAACTTCCCCAGCAATGCATTTGTATCCCAATTTTGCCACATCCCCTCCAACATTTATTTTCTTTTATTGTTATATTGGTCAATCTGCTAGGTGTGAGGTGGTACCTCAGGGTTGTTTTAACTTGCATTTCTCTAATCAGGAGAGATTTTGAACACTTTTTCACATGATTATTGATAGCTTTGATTTTTTCATCTAAAAACTGCCTATTCATATCCTTTCATCATTTATCAATTGGGGAATGCCTTGGATTCTTATAAGTTTGACTTAGTTCTTTATATATTTGAGAAATTAGACCTTTATCAGAGAAATTTGTTATACATTTTCCCCAGTTTCTTGCTTCCCATCTAATCTTGCTTGCATTGATTTTGTTTGTACAAAACCTTTTTAATTTAATATAATCAAGATTATTCATTTTATGTCTTGTGATGTTCATAATTTTTCCCTTCACCATAGAACTGACAGTTCATGGTTTTCTATTCATTGTTTTCCTAACTCACTTACAATATTACTCCTTATGTTTGTCATATACCCATTTTGACCTTATCTTGGTACAGGGTGTGAGATATTGGTCTATACCTAGTTTCTGCCATACTATTTTCCAATGTTCTCAGCAGTTTTTGTCAAACAGTGAATTCTTATCCAAAAAGCTAGGATCTCTGGGTTTATCAAACTCTAGATTGCTGAGGTCTTTTACCCCTACTCTAGTCCACTGATCTAGCCTTCTACCCCTTAGCCAGTACTAAATTGTTTTGTTCACTGCTTTATAGTACAGTTTAAGATCTGGTACTGCCAGGCCACCTTCCTTCACATTTTTTTTCATTAGTTCCCTTGACATTCTTGACCTTTTGTTCTTCCAGATGAATTTTGTTATTATTTTTCTAGTTCTATAAAATAGTTTTTTGGTAGTGTAATAGGTATGACACTCAATAAGTAAATTAATTTAGGGAGGATTGTCGAAATGACTGTTTTCAAGTAAAAAAACATCAATAAAACCTGTTTTGTTGAAAAAAAGAAGTTTCTGTTAATCGCCTGGTTTGTAGGGAGAGAACAGGAAGGGTGGGGAGACCACAACCTCTCTTCTAATAGGGCTCTTCTCTATCCCCCACTTGCTAGATGCCTAGCTTATCTATTCAGATAATGCTGCTAGGTAGCAGTTTGCTCCAGGCAACCTGGCCAGTAAACGGAGAGGGTGTATAAATGGGAAACTGAGCTTAGGCACCTGGTTCTTCCTTCCAAAGTCCTGGGGCCAATGAAGCCTTCACTGGCTTCTGGATCTGTTCTCCAAACGCCAGTCCTTTGGCAACGTTTTACTTACCACATTGTTCTGCATTCAGTACTCAGTCCCATGAGGCAAAGAGGAGCAGGGGGCCACCAATGGTGGGGGGCAGATAGAGGGCAGAAGGGGAAGTAGCTGATAAAAGGGCGACCAGCAGTGGAAGAATTCCGGTCAGAAGAAAAGGAATAATTAACTAGGGTGGGGTGAAAGGGACTTTCAAGGGTGACAAATCTGCAGGGCACAGTCAGCAGTTGAATTCATAAGGGAGGAGAAACAACAGAGTTTAGCACCTAGTGGAAAGGATAATTAGGGCAGCTTAGTCACACTTCAGACCCGGAGTCAGGAAGACCCGAGTTCAAATCTGATCTCAGATACTTACTAGTTATGATCCATGGCAAGTCACTTAGCCTGTTGGCCTCAGTTTCCTCATCTGTAAAATGAGCTGGAGAAGGAAATGGCAAACCACTCCAGTGTCTTTGCTAAGAAAATCCCAAAAGGGGTCACAGAGAGCCTAACATGATGAAACGACAACAAAAGTATTAGTTAAAACAGGAAGTTATCAGATGGCAAATCCCTCCACCACCTGCTGCTGTTCTTTTCTATCCACGGTGGCTTCCCAGGATCTCTGACTTTCGGAAAAGAAGGCATTCTTCATGCTCCTTGCCTTAGGCTCCATTTATGGTCTTTGTCCTAGACTCTCCTTTTGACTTAGTGAATTAGGGAATGTCGTAAAGGCCTTTGAGGTCATCTAGACCAATGGTGTCAAACTCAAATAAAAATAAGGGTCACTAAATTGTATGTGAAGATCTCTGTGGGCCACATATATTCTTGGAGAACCATTCATGTTTATAGATTTCTTTTTAAAAAAATGAACACATCAATGATATATTAACACATTAAAATAAGATAGGAACTACATTAAAAAAAACCTTTCCATCTGTCTTATTGGTTCCAAGATAGAAGAGTGGTAAGGGCTAGGCAATAGGGTTAAGTGACTTGCCCAGGGTCACACAGCTGGGAAGTATCTGAGGCCAGATTTGAACCCTGGACCTCCCATCACTTGGCTTGGCTTTCAATCCACTAAAACACCTAGCTGCCCACCCCCCATTCCCATCTAAATTTTAATCTGCTGAATGCTGCTTTTATTTTACACATGAGGAAACTGAGGCTCAGAAAGATTTGAGTGAATTCTCCAAAATCAAAGAGATTATATGTGGCAGAACCAGGATCTGATTCCATGTCCTAAGACTCTGAATTAATTTTCTTTCTCTTTTGTCTATTGTTTAGTCATTTCAGTCATGTCTGACTCTTGGTGGCCCCATCTGAGGTTTTCTTTGCAAAGATATTGGAATAGTTTTTAATCTCCTTCTCCAGCTCATTTCACAGATTGAGGAAACTGAGTCAAATAAAATTGACTTGCCCTGGCTCTATCCACTGTGCCACCTAATTTCCTTATACTAAGTACTTTATAATCTTATTTGATTCTCAGAACAGTCCTGGGAGGTAGTGCTATCACTCTTCTTTTAGGGAGGAGGAAACAGAGTTGTGACTAGTAAGTGTCTGAGGCTTGAACTCAGATCTTCCTGACTTCAGACCTGGCCCGCTAACCACTCTGCTATCTAGCCACTCTCCTCTTTCCTTATAAGATACTTTTAGAGATTAAGAAACTGAGTCCCTCAGAGGTGGTGTCTTGTCCAGGGTCATATAGCTACTGAGTGACAGAATTTAACTTGTTCTGCAGTTTAAAAGGAAACACTTCTTAAAAAAAAATTAACTGTGCTATCTGAGAAATATATCTGGTTGTTTGTCTGGAAATAAATCTAGTATCCATTTAGGCTTAATTATCACATCTGTTTTTCCTATTTCAGAGGCATTTTTATAGACCAGGATGAGCTGGAGATGGAGTCAGAGCACTTGACTCTGTGTGACCTTGCATAAGTTACTTATGTTTCCTCCTCTATAAAATGGGAGGATTGAATTGGAAAGTCTTGAGGGTAGCTATGTGGCTCGATGGATTGAGAGAAAGAGCCAGGCCTAGAGATGGGAAGTCTTGGATTCAAATTTGACCTCAGTTTTTCCTAGCTATGTGATTCTGTGCAAGGCACTTAACCCTCATTGCCTAACCCTTACCACACTTGGTTCTTGGAATTGATATCTATTATTGATTCTAAGACAGAAGGTAAGGGTTTAAAAGAAATGAATTAGATGGTCTCTAAGGGCCTTTCATACTCTAGATTTTGTGATCTCTGAGGCCCCTTTCAGTTCTCTTTTCTATAGTCCTTGATCATTTTAAAATGCTTGACAGGGAGAAGGAAATTGGGTCCCCAGAGGGAACAAGGCTCTGCAATTCCTGGTGTGTGTGTGTGTGTGTGTGTGTGTGTGTGTGTGTTTTGGTGGTGGTTGTTGGGGGAAGGAATGTCGGGGGTCTGTCCCTGTAGGATTGCAAGATGATTTTCAGGAGAGCTAGAGGCTGGAGAGCACTAATGGTAAACTGCAAATCCACCATCCTTTGTAAGATGCTTCACCAACCATTCTCTCAATGGATGCTCCCACTATCAATGCCATGGGAAAGAGGCCGGAATGGCTGATCCCCATTTTCTAGAGGGTTCCCAGAGAGAGGCAGGGCAGGGGTGGGACTTGCCACTCTTGTCCAGTCACAGCTTAGGCTGGAATCCAGGACTGGTGCCCTCTCTCCTCCACCAAGAGCTCCCTTTTCCCTGAGACATGAATGGGGTCCCTATTCAGATTCTAATTCATATGCTTTGAAGAGTTGGCCTCCATAGGATTTCCTGGTCAGTAGGAGCAGGTGGGATCTGTGGTTACTGTACATAGCATCACAGAGAGGCCATCCAGCCCAATGCCTTTGTTTTACAGATGAATAAACTGAGGCTCAGTGATTGGTCCAAGGTCACACAAGAAGTAATTGATACAACTGGGAGTTGAACACAAGTCCTCGGTTAACAAATCCAGTGTTCTCTTCATTTTTAGGGGTGTTCCAGCCACTGTGCCACCGAACCAGCGTCTGTCTACAGAGTCTCCTGGAAGCCTGAAGAGTCAGGAGAGGGGCAGGAAAATACAGTCCTGCAACTGAAGATGCATTTTTTTTAACCCTTTCCAGAATTTTGTCTTAGAATTAATACCTTGTATTGCAGAAGAGCAGCAAGGGTTAGGCAATGGGGGTTAAGTGACCTGTCCAGGGTCACACAGTTAAAATGTGTCTGAGGTCACATTTGAGCCCAGGACCTCCCGTCTCTGCATTTGGCTCTCTATCCACTGAGCCGTCTAGCTGTCTTGGACGGATGCAATTCTGAGCACGAATAGATCACTAGAGTCAGGAATGAATCACGGATGATACTTCTCAGCCTTCTGGGGGGGGGGGGTGTCACCTGGAGACTTTTGGCTGGAACTAGTTGCCCTGTCGCGGCTGGGCGTTGCTGATGTTGGTGCAGATGCCAATGAGGAAGGATGCGCAGCTTAGGTGACTGAAGCTGTAGTAGCAGCAGCAGCAGCGAACCACGAAATTTCAGGCTCCTGATTGGCTGGGTTTAAGAATATGCAAATATAAACAACCCCAATCATTTTCGTTCCTCCAATTTATCCCTCCGCCCGGGCGGGGCGGGAGGGAGGGGGAAGGGGATGAGGGGAAAGGAGAGGAGAAGGAAAGATCTAAGGTCACTGATTGGTGGGGCCCTCATGAATTTGAAAACACATTAACCCCCTACTCTCTTAACCTTCCTTTCTCTTGTCTCGCCCCAATCAGAGCCTCCTGGACAGTTTCTGGGAGAGCTACGGATCGAATCGAAACCCGGGAGGTGTCCAGCTCACTGATTGGCTGAGTGCTCATGCTAATATAATTAGATTATCTCCACCTTCTCTTTTCGCCTTCTGAACGCTAAGCGAATTAATTTATTTGAACAAATGGCCCAATATAGAAATGGGTTATTGCACTTGCGACCCTCGGGGTCACCCTTAGAATCCTGAGGGGAAGATATAGCTGAGCTTGGTTTATGAGAGGGGGAGTGACGGGGGAATACTACACCTTTAAGAGCAGGAGCATGTGGTCGGGGACTGATCCAAAACTCATGAATATGCCTATTTACACTTAGTCTAAGTGAATACGCAAACGACCTAGATAAACTGGAACTCATGGATATACAAATATTCTCTCTTTTTTCCCGTCTCCTCTTCCTCTCTCAACCCTCCAGACTAGTGGGAAAGCAGCAGGGGAGGAGGGGGGGGGGGAACTGGTGAGAGGGAGGAGCCAATTCACGCGCGCTGAGATCGGCCCTTGATTGGGTGGTCACTCATGAATATGCAATTACATAACGGAGCCTTACCAGCGCGGGAGGGCGGTTGGCGTTCTGTGTGGGTGTGCGGGGTGGCTGTTATGAAGAGGGGGAGGGGCACAGAGCGACTCCTCACGTGCTGGGGTGGGGGAAGAGCCAAGATTGATCCATTGAGCCTTAGGGGGCGTGGGGCGCCTCTGCTCTCTGTCCGAGGCTGCCCAACCTACTAGACTCTTGGAGATCGCCCTGGGAAGGAGATTGCCGCTAGGTCTTGAGCGATGCTGTCCTTTTTTTTAAGCAGGACAAGGTCCGCCTCCCTTCTTCCGTGCCTCAGTTTCACCCCTTTCTCAAATGAGGGGTTTGGACTGGATGCCCTCCTATCCAGCCCCTTAGGCCCCAAGAAGAGGGGGAGGTTCTGTTTTGATAGAAGCTACTAAAGGCTCTCCCTGCCCTGGAGGTTTATTTTGGGGAGGAAGGAGGAAAAGGCAGGGTCTTCCAACAAAAGAAAACATGGCAGCTGTGGCCAGCTGGGAATGCTGAGGTGCCTCTTGAGGGTGAGAGTTTCTCATGGCTCCGCCCCTGAAACTGTATAACCTCGCTCCCCCCACCCCCCAACTGCACAGATTTACACCTAGAAGTCCCAGAAGTCAACCCCTGCCACGTCCCAGGCATTGAACTAAGCTCTGGGGATACGAAGAAAAGGCACAAAACAGCCCCTGCCCTTTAGGAGCTCTCTCCTCACCTTTCGCTGAGTAGGGAGGATATAAATTTGGTGTACTTTTTTCTTCCTGAAAAGGCTTTGGTGGAACGGCTCTTTTAAACAGGCAAGGAGAGCTTGATCACATGGTCTCATTTTGTTAGATAATTACCTTTTTATTCCTTTACTTCTAGTTATTATTAATAAACTTCATAAAAATATAACATGAGTATTGGACATTAATTTAAATCCTACACTAGGGAGATGAATGGAGTCTCAAAGGAAGGATTTGAATTAGGCATTCTCTCATTTCAGCCCTGCTAAGCCACAGGAAGTCATGGGATCTTTTACCATTTTAACAGAGAATATTGGTAAAGTGTTCAGCATCATGGCTGGCACATAGTAGGCACTTTAAAAAGATTCCAACTCTTTGTTGTTGACCCTAATGACACCACCACCAATAACTCTCTTTTCCTGAAAGGCTTTGAGATTTACAAAAAAGGTCTTCCTCACTCAACTACTTAGAGAAATGGGCAGTTTGGGTTTATTTGTTTTGTTTTTAACTTTTTGATTAGTCCTGAGATTTAATTAATACTTGGAGTTTACTATGAGAAGAACTTTTTCTAGTAGGGTGTTTTTGTGCCTTTTCTGCGAATTTAGAGTCCTGAAAAGTTCCTAGAGATGCTGAGAGGTGACTTACCAAAGATAAGTGTTTATAAGTGTCAGAAGCATGAGTTGAATCTAGTTGTTGTTGTTTTTAAACTATAAGGCTGTATCTCAACCCACAAAGAGACTATTTTCAGTAAAGGGATCACCTCTTTTACAGATGAGGAAACTGAGGTATAGAATGATTAAGCAGTAGCTAGTAAATGGAAGAATTGGGATTCATACCTACATCACAGTATCAAACCCACAACCTAGAAGGGCCCTTCAGTTCATTTAATTCCCTTATTTGAAACTCCAAGGTTGGCCTCTCTTGCCACTAGACCAGGTTGCCTCTCAAAGTATCAGAGTTGTCTTCCCCATTTAGAAGAGAAGAAAACATAGGTTTTAGGTCTCAAGTAGTAGTAGTAGTAGTAGCTACCGTTTACAAAGCAAAAAAAAAAAGTGCTTTAAAATTCTATCATTTGAAACTCAAAACATCCTTTCCAGGTAGGTGCTATTATCCCCTTCATTTTACAGATAAGGAAACTGAGGCCAAAAAAGAGTTAAGTGACTTGCCGAGGACCACATAGTGTCTTGAATCTAGATTTGAAAGCTAGGTCTCTTTTGACTCAAGTCTGGCACACCTCAACAAACCACTTCTATTCAAGAGGTTTCCAGATCCATCTTCCCTCCTAGATCTCAGGTAGCTCAGAGGTGACTCCTCCACGATGCTGCCAAAGGGGGAAGGGAGCTTACCTTTCCTCTGCAGAACCTGAAATTTTCCTTTCAGTCATAGATTACAGGAAGCTGTGGAAGGTAGTGAAAAAAGCATTGAAGCTGACAATACAAACCCCAAGTTTCCAATCTTGGTCTTGCATTTTGCTATTTGTGTGACCTGGAGTAATATCTTTCTGGGTCTTAGTTTCCTCATGTGCCAAATTGAGGAGGGGACCTTCATCGTTTCAAATCATGCCCTCTATTTCAGAGTTTGATCTTAGAACACAAATTATAGAATGTCAGAGCTGCGAAGGGACCACAGAGGATATATATGTCCTATATGTCCAATACTGACAGCTGATAAAACAGGAAACCCAGGCCTGGACGGGGGCATCCTTCGTCATTTTCCCTGTATTATACTTAATCGTGTGTCCTTTGTATCCTGTTAGTATAATGTAAGCTCCTTGAAGGCAGGGAATGCTTAACATTTTTCTTTGAATTGCAGGCATTTAATAAATGTTGAATTAAAATACACAGGGCTCCCTTACTTATTAATGGCAGAGTCAGTGCAGTAATCTTGGTCTCCTGATTCCTAATTCAAGGATTCTAAATGAGGAATAGGCCTGGGATTGTGAGATCTTATAAATCAAAACTTTAAGATGCCCTCCCATGCTTTGAAATAAATTATGAGAGTGGTTCTTAAAAATACGATTCCTTTTCTAGGAAGGGATTATGAACAATATTTAGCTGGTGTCTTTGTACAGATTGTCTAGGAAAATTCCCAGGATTTTATATGGTTATCCTAGGAGGACCTTTGTTTTAGCTCTTATAAGTGGAATGTGATAATGATGTAAAAAAAAAGAAGGGGAGGGAGTGATTTTCTTTTATAACATTTGATGGACTAGAAATAATTCTTAAGTCTATGTCAGGGCAGTAGATAGATGACCAGATTAGGAGATGGGAGGTCTTGAGTTCAAATTTGATCCAAGACCTTGGGCAAGTCCCTTAACCCCAATAACACAGTCCTTACCATTCTTTTGCCTTGGAATTTATACCTAGTATAAATTCTTTTTTTTTTTTTAATAAACCCTCACCTTCCACCTTAGAATCAATACTGGGTATTGGTTCCAAGACAGAAGAGTGGTCAGGGTTAGGCAATGGGGGTGAAACAACTTGCCCAGGGCCACATAGCTGGGAAGCATCTGAGACCAGATTTGAACCTAGGACCTCCCAACTCTAGGCCTGGCTCTCAATACACTGAACTACCCAACTGTCCCCTTTAGTATCAATTCTAAGACATGTGAATCTTAAAAATTGCTCAGACTATACCTTAGAAGATTTGGTTAAGCTATTCCCCTATTGTAACAATATAGGTACTAGGTCAGGAATGTATTGAGAACTTTAAAATTACTCCACCCTGCTCAGACAGTGCCTTAGGGGAAGATAAAGTTGTAAAATTCCTTACTGAACAATGAAAAGTTCCCAACTCATACTTATAGTGAAGGAAAAACCCTAAGCTAGGTCTATTTTTAGATCTAATACAAAGGGGTGCTAAGTACCTATAAAGATTAAATTAATCACTAAAAAGGTCAAGCAACTTACAAAAGGCAAGAGGTATGAAGTTTTAGTCTACTCAGAGAAGGTGATAACAAAAGAAGATGTAAACTAAGAATGGTCAGTCCTGGGAAAAACATCTACTGTGATTGGTAGATGTGAAAATTTAGGGGAGGTAACATAGGAGTTTCTCTTTAAAAGGAGCTGGCTCTCTGAACTTAGGGGGAGTTTGGGGGTTAGTTTGGAGGAGCTGGCTCTCTGAACTTAGGGGGAGTTTGGAGTAGTTGGAGGAGCTGGGTCTCTGAACTCAGTTCAGGAATGGAGGATTTCAGTGAAGGACTGGAGTTTTGCTTGGGACAAATCTTGTGGTGAGCGATAAAAGACTGACTAGTTTCTCTTAAGGCTCAAGACTAGGACATTTGGCCTAGGCCCTTCATACTATTTTCTCTTATCCTCTCTCTCTTCTTTTCCTTTAATTCCTTCATTTGCATTAATTAAAATCTCCATAAAACCCAGCTGACTTGGGTATTTTCATATTTGGGAATTTTTCCATGGCGACCACTTATGTTTGATTAAAATCAAGACACTAAAAATTATCTTCACAGTTTTGGCAATTCGTGGTTACAGACAGAAGGCAAAGTCTTTATATATATATATATATATATATATATATATATATATATATATAAAGTCTATGTTTATGCTCTTTGGAACTTTCCCTGGCTGGGACCTTTGATCTTGAATGAATGAAAAATATTTTATTAAGTACTATGTACTTAATAAGTACTTATTAAATACTACTAGTTACTATATGCCTGACACTGTACTAGGTGATGCAAGTATAAAGGAAGCTATCCATAAGAGGGAGACAACAGGTATAAAGGGGAGTAGTGTGGCCAGAAAGGAGGTGTTTTGGTCAGTGAAGTCCTAAAACAAATGGTCATTGCTTCCTTTCTAAGAATGATAGTGCTGATTCCTGAGCCTAGAGCTATAATTGGAAAGGAGAGGAGGAAAGAAGGGCATGCTTGGGACATGCTCATAGTGACATGGGATGTAGAAGGCTGGTGGGGCTTCCTGGTGGGTCTGCTTCAAGAAAACAAATTTCCACATTGATTGTGTCGCAAAACACCCGTCTCATTCTGTATCTTGAGCCTATCACCACTTTGTCAGTGCATGGGTAGAATGCTCCATCAATGGTCCTCTGGAGTATGGTTCCATATTATTAGTATTTGCACCAGGGTGATTGTTTAGAGTCTCCATCCCCTATTAAATCCCCATCGACCCATGTGATCAAGCAGGTGTTTTTCCTCTGCCTTTCTACTCCCACAGTTCTTTCTCTGAATGTGGATAGTGCTCTTTCTCATAAGTCCCTCAGAATTGTCCTGGATCACTGCATTGCTGCTAGTAGAGAAGTCCATTACATTAGACTGTGCCACAGTGTACAATGTTCTCCTGGTTCTACTCCTTTCACTCTGCATCAATTCCTGGAAGTCGTTCCTATTCTTGGCCCAATGTTTTGTCCACAATGGCTCATCTGTAGTGGCAGCACTGACCTCTTACCTTCCATATTCCTCAGCCCCACTTTACCTGATAGGATGAGATTGGACATGAACCATTTTTGAGCCTCCACAACATGTACACAGAAGGTGGGCAGATCCTACCTAGGCAACCTAGGGCAGAGGTGTCAAACATACTGTTTGGGGGCCACATGACAGCCAGCAGCACTGGGGGAGGGGGTGCAGCCCAAACCTTTATTACAAATATTGTAATTGGGAAATATTTGTTAAATCAATAAAAATATAAGACATAGCTAATGTTAATTTGAGGATTTTTTAAAGTTACTATATAGCCAGCAGTGACTTTTTAATGTATGGTTTAGTGGCTTTGGGTTCTTTCTTCAAAAATAATACCAGCAATAGTACTACAGGGTCTGTATCTTGTGATAAAGGATGGAAAGGTTTGCAAATCCTTTCCATCCTTTATCACAATTCCAAAGAGATAAAAGTTAAGGGAAAAGGTCCTACTTGCACCAAAATATTTATAGCAACTCTTTTTATAGTGGCCAAATATTGGAAATGGAGGGGTATATGTAATGAATGATGAACAGGATGAGTTCAGAAAAGCCTGGAAAGACTCATATGAACTGATGCAAAGTGAAGCCAGAAGAACCAGGAGAACAATGTACTCAGTAACAGATATATTGTAAGATGATCAACTATAAAGGACCAAACCATTATCAACAAAGCAAGATTCTAGGAAAACCACAAGGGGCTCATGATGAAAAATGCTCTCCATAGCCAAAGAAGGAACTGTTGGAGTCTGATTGCCAATCAAAGCACCCCACCTTCCATTTTATTTCCTTCATGAGGTTTCTATTGTGTCTTCTATCATGACATGAGTAATATGGAAATATGTATCATATGAAAGTATGAGTATAACCTATATCAAATAATTCATAGCCTTGGAGTTTTGGAGGAGGGACTTAACTGTCTGGTGACCCTGACCAAGTCACTATCTCTACCTCAGTTTCCTAATCTGTAAAATGGGGATGTTGATAATAATAGCCTGGGTTACTGCGAGGATAAAATGAGATAATAATTATAAAGTGTTTTTGCTAAACCTTAAAGTATTCTAGGAAGGCTAGCTATGATGATGATGATGATGCCTCCTAGCCTAGCTGCCCCAGAATACTTTTTTTCTATATTATTTTAAGGTTTTTCTAGCTTTAATGTTCTCTAGTCTGGGATTCCTTCCAGCCCCAATATTCTGTTTCCTTCTTTTCAGGTTGCTTCCAGGTCTTATGTTCTATGAGATTTTATGACTACGTCTTTATCTCTTGATTAGGGGCTTCTGTTATAATCAGTACCCAGACTATTTCTGCTATGATTGGAGAATCAGAAAAGATCAGGAGCAGGGGAGGGCCCCCCAAATCCCTACCCAAGGCATACTTGTTGAAAGGGGTGTTCTTACAAAAATATTTTCGTTTTCCAGAATTTAAACGTAGGGCCCTGCCCAGAGACCCAGGACCCTCTAAGAGAAGGTCTATATATCCATCTTGGTTTTTCTCGTGGGTTTGGGGATTCTAGCTCTTTGGTACCACCCAGTGGCAGTATTGGGACCTGACTTTAAATATTTTGCTATCAAATGGGGCAGGATGGGAATTCTATTAGGATCTTTGATTTTTGAGCTAGAAAGGACCTTAGAAATGATCTAGTCCAATCATAGACTATAAGTGTTTGGAAGGGGCCTTTACACAGAGAATGTCAGAGCTGGAAGGGGTCTTAGAGCCAACTCACTTATTTCTCAGAGAAGGAAACAGTCTTCCTAAAGTGGCAAAGTGATTGTTTCCTGCTCAATGAAATTGAGATGCCAATAAGAACTTGAAATGTGACTTATTCTTGCAGTCTCTGTTTTGGGGACCCTTCAGCTTGGATGTTCTGTGCCTTGGGGTCCCTCCTGGTTCTGTCCTGTGTTCTGTGTTCTAAAGTCCTTTCCAGCTCTGACAGTTTCTGTTCCATGTTCCAGAGGCCCACCCAGTTCTGATCTTCTGTGTTCTCTGATTCTCTGCACACTGCCCGGCTCTTTCTTATATCTGTTAACAAACATTTATTAAGGGCAAAGAGCAAAAACATGGGCTTTGTCTTTCAGGACCTCACAGGCTAATGGGGGAGATGACATGGAGATAGTTATGGATGTGGCAGACAGCTGCTCTCTGAAACTGAGATGCCAGGATTATTTGTGAGTTCCAAGGGGAGCAATGTAAGTAGAAGCTTTGCAATATCAAAAAATGTCAGAATTATTGATATTGTTAATTGACTCATTTGCCCTGCTGCCATTTTGTTGATTTCTTTTTTTACTAGATGGCTTAAAAAAACCCCAAACTTACACCTTCTGTCTTCAAATCAGTACTGTGTATTGGCTCCAAGGCAGAAGAGTGGTAAGGGCTAGGCAATGGAGGTTAAGTGACTTTCCCAGGGTCACACAGCTAGGAAGTGTCTGAGGTCAGATTTGAACCCAGGATCTCCCATCTCTGGGCCTGGCTCTCAATCCACTGAGCCACCCAGATGGCCCCTATTTATTTATTTCTTAAACGCTTACCTTCTTTCTGTCTTAGTATCAATTCTTAAGACAAAAAAATGGCAAGGCCTAGTTGATCAGGGTTAAGTGACTTGCCCAGGGTTATATAGCTAGGAAGCAGCTAAGGGCAGGTCCTCCTAGCTCCAGGGTTGATGCTCTATCCATTGTGCTACCAACCTAAACCCCCTGTTACTATTTTAAATGTTCAGTCTAGGGGGCAGCTGGGTGGCTCAGTGGATAGAGAGCCAGGCATGGAGAGGAGAAGTCCTGAGTTCTTAGACAAGTCACTTAACCTCCATGGCTTAACCCTGACTACTCTTCTGCCTTGGAACTAATACATAGTATCAATTCTATGATGGAAGATAAAGGATTTAAAATTTGTAAATTTAATTTAATTTTGTCATCTCCATATTATTAATTCATTTTTTTTAAACCCTCACCTTCCATCTTGGAGTCAATACTGTGTATTGGCTCCAAGGCAGAAGAGTGGTAAGGGCTAGGCAATGGGGGTCAAGTGACTTGCCCAGGGTCACACAGCTGGGAAGTGTCTGAGGCCAGATTTGAACCTAGGACCTTCTGTCTCTAGGCCTGGCTCTCAATCCACTGAGATACCCAGCTGCCCCCATATTATTCATTCTAATAAGTGAACAATCCTACAAAACCAAAACCCTTAAACATAAGGTAAGAATTAAAAAAAACAAATGTTCAGTCTAACTCTTATCGGAGAAGCTTTTAACAAGGATATATTTTCAATCTTTTCAAAACATTTAAAAACTTTTCCCTTTCATTTTACATCACAATTTATATCACAAATTACATCACAAATATATCATATTTCTATCAAAATTTCCCACCTTCCCTCCATCTTTAGCCTAAATACTTCCTTCCTACAGCAAAGAAAAATAATTCAACAAAGACATTTGATACGAAACACTTGTCCGATAGTGTATGGGGTATTTTGGTCTAGTGGTCCCCTCCTTTCTGTCATGAAGGAGGGATGCTTTCATTCCTTCTTCCCCAAGGCCTTCTTTGGTTCTCCCCATCCCTCCCCGCCATTATTGAGTTCAATTTCCTTTTGGTAACCTTCTCATTCATACGGCCATCATCGTCATTGTGTGTACCACCATTTTCTTGCTCCTGCTTCCTTTGCTCCATCAGCTCCTACAAATCACATCTTTTTTCTTTCTTTTAGACTGTTACAATATTCCGTTCTCTTCATACAGCATGGTTTTTGTCAGCCATTCCCTAGTCGATGGGCACCCACCCTATTTTCTATGGTGTCACAATATGGTGACTTTGGTTTCTGATTTCCTGTAACGGAACTGCTTGATCGATGGATATGGACAGTTTAGTCATTTTTCCTGCAGAATTCCCAATTAAAATCCAGACAGTCATACCACTTGTCCCAGCTACAACAACAGGGCATGAACAGGTCTGTGTGTCTTTCCTCAGCTCCTCCAGTATTGATCGGTCCCTTCCTTTTGTCGATTTGTATGAGAGTGAGATGAGACTTGGGAGCTCATTTCATTTCCATTCTTTTCACTGTTACTGATTTGAAAACTGCTTATCTCCTTTGAGCACTTATCTGTTGGAGATGTAAGTTCTAATCTAATTGGTGATGGGGGCACTGCCCTCAGGTCTTTGGGGCTGGCACTCAGAATGATGGGCCACTAGAGAACATGGGCAGCCTTCAGTTCCTGGAGAAGCCCAGGAGCAGCTGGGAGGACCCATCATCTTCCAGGTGGGGACTGGCTTCTACTTCTGCCTCTGAGGTTGCCTTGGCTGTTTCATCTGCCCAATGACAGTCAGACTCGATTGTTTCCAAGGTCTCTTTCCTAAGGGTCCTTGGGACCTACAACCTCTATAGGTGGGTGTTTCTATTTCATTTGTTCAGCTCTGTTACTCCAAGACTTTAAGAAAGAATTCAGAGACGGTCCCTTTCTCCTCCTGGGCCCGTCTTTTTCCTTATCCTGATATCTATCTGTTCTGATCTGTGTATAAATACTTCTGTTGTCAATTTGTCCCTGTTTGTACCAAAATACAAACTCCCCCCGAAGCGACCTCTACACATAATAACTGCTAACGAGCACTTTTATCAATCTGTATCATTATTTATAAGTGACGTAGCTGGATTTTCTTTTTAAACTTTTCCCTTTTGTCTTAGGATCAATACTGTGTATTGGCTTGAAGGCAGAAGAGCGGTAAGGGCTAGGCAATGGGGGTCAAGTGACTTGCCCAGGGTCACACAGCTAGGAAGTATCTGAGGTCAGATTTGAATCCAGGACTTCCTATCTCCAGACCTGGCTCTCTATCCACTGAGTCACCCAGCTGCCCTCGAATGGTAATCTAGATAGTTGGCTTAGAGCAATCCAAGGGCTGGATGTTTTTGAACATGGTATCTTGTGATTCTGGGTTTCTGGGACCCAGGCAGAGGGGTAGGGACTGGACCTGTGATTTGACCAGCATAGGAACTTCCAGGAGACTCCCTGAGCTGATGCAGGCTGTTAACATCCTCTCTAAAACTCAGAGAGTAGCTTAGAGCACCTAGTAGTTAAGTGACTTCCCCAGGCAGTCAGAAGGCATTTATTAATAGCTTGTTGTGTACCTGGCACTACACAAAGACTGAGGTTACAAGAAAAGGCAAAAGAGTTCCTGCTCTCAAGGGTCTGACAGTCTAATGGGGGAGAGGGAAGGAGAGAAAGGCAAACAAGCATGGACAAACAGGATGTACAAAGGGTAAAGTAGAGGCAGCTAGGTTGCACAATGGACAGAGCACGTCATCTTCATGAGTTCAAATCTAGATTTAGACACTGTGTGACCCTGAGCAAGTCACTTTACCTTGTCTGCCTCAGTTTCCTCATCTGTAAAATGAGCTGGAGAAGGAAATGGCAGACCATTCCAGTATCTCTACCAAGAAAACCCCAAATGGGGTCACATAATCCAAAAATAACAGCAGCAACAATGTGGCCCCATAGAGCATAGAACACCAGACTTGAATTCAAATCTGACCTTATACTCTTCTCTTCTGTGTGACCCTGGGCAAGCCACTTTAACCTCTCTCTGCCTCCATTTCCTCCTCTGTAAAATGGAGATAATAATGGCATCTACCTCCCAGAGCTGTTGCAAAGATAAAATGAGATAATTTTTGCAAAGCATTTTGTAAACCCCAGGGTGCTATATAAAGTGTCTCTTACTAACTTTTTATCAAGAGGGCAAAGGCACTAGCATTAAGGGGGAATCAGAAAAGGCTTTTCGTAGAAGGTAAGATATTAGCCGGGACTTGAAGGAAGCCAGGAACTCCTGGAGGCAGAGATGGGGAAGGAGAGATTTCCCAGACATGGGACACTGCCCAAGAAAATGCCCAGAGTAGGGAGATGAAGGGTCTAGTGCAAGGAATAGCACTGGATGACAGAGTAGATGATGGGGAGTAGGCTGGAAAGGTAGGAGAGGGCCAGGTCGTGAAGAGCTTCCGATGTCAAATGAAGGCTTTTAGATCTGATCCTGGAAGTAGTAGGGAGCCATTAAACATTATTGAACAGGGAAGTGATGTGTTCAGACCTGAGCTTTAAGGAAGATGAATTTGATAGCTAAGGATGGACTAGAGTGGGAAGAGATTTGAGCCAGGAAGACCAGCCAGTGAATATTTCAGGTGTGAGGTGATGAAGACCCTACACTAGGGTGATGGCAGGATTAGAGGAGGGGAGGAATCCTATAGTTGAGATATTTATGTTGTTGTTCAGCTGTGTCTGACTCTTCGTGACCCCATTTGGGACTTTCTTGGCAAAGATACTAGAGGAGTTTGCCATTTCCTTCTCTAGTTCATTTGACAGATGAGGAAACTGAGGCAGAGTGAAGTGACTTACCCAGAAATATTTGAGGTTTCCTTGGTAAATATACTGGAGTGGTCTGCCATTTCCTTCTCCATCTCATGTGAAAACTGAGGAAACGGAGGCAAACAGAGGTTGTGTCTTACCCAGGATCACACAGCTAGAAAGGATCTGAGACTGGATTTGAACTCAGGTCTTGCTAACTTCAGTCCCAAAGCCCTATACACTCTGTCAGCATTCTGACTTTCACAAGGAAAAGGAAATGACTTTGTAAGCCATTTAGAACTATAGAGGAAACCACAGGAGGAATCATATAGTGGAGATGTTACAAAGGTGGGGGATTGGTAGCTGTTTTTATTGTTACTGTTAACAATAAGGTCCCTTCCAACTGTGGAAAACTATGTTTCACGAACTTTCTTGTACTCCCATCCTTTATAACATGATTACTTTAGGAATTCCTGAGTATTCATTCAGGTCTGGGCTCCCTCCATTCTTGAAGGATCTGCAAGCCTTCTCTTGTGTAATAGAGGGTTAAGTCTGGTGGTAGAGAGAGAGAGGGAGAAAGAGTGGAGACCTCCCCTCTCAAACTGGGGTTCAGGGGGAGACAGCTGCTGTTTAACTTGGCCAAGGGAGAGGAGAGGGGGAGTGAGGAGTTTCCCCCTCAGCCATGGCTGCTCAACCCCAAACTGCCTCTTGACTTCCCTCCACTACTAATGTATAGAGGTTCCCTCCTCTATGAGAGAGAATTACCCTCCCCCCTCAAGTTGGAACTGTTTCCCTCTCACACTAGAGTCAGTTGGGGAAAATGACAAACTTTATTCTAACAGAATCAATTTGGGAATAACACAGGGAAATGGCTGTGAGAAGGTTTTTTGGGAGGAAAAAGGAAAAAAAGGTGTCCCTATTCTAGCTACCCTTACCTCCCTCCTCAAGTTGGGGAACCCAGGCCTTGGCAGCCTTGGACCCCTAAGAGATTCAGGCTTGGATGGCCTTGGTCTTGGTCCATGGGCACAGTTCAGACCCAGGGCACCAGGAGCTTGAGGTGATCTTGTCAGCTGCTTGGCTGCCCCTTCAGTTGGGAATCAGTGGCGGAAAGGGTGTCCAAACACCAGGAGAAGAGGTAAGTCTTTCCTCAGGAGCAAAGTCTTGACCAGACCTCTCCCTAGGCTGTCTCAGGATTGAGAGTTAACTGCCTCTCTCTACAGAAACTCTTCCTCTCCCAAGATTTCAGAACATCACCTGGGGCCCCTCCCCCGTTGTAGCTGAGACTCCATCAATTTCCCAGACTGTAACTCCAGTTCTAGGGTTTGAAACCTCTATCACACTTGAATCCTTCACTGGTCAGTAAGTCCACTGCCTCTTGGTTATAATAGGCAAGCCAAGCATCATGGGGGGGGAATGGATTATCCAGCCCCAATTTCTCCCCTCTACCCAGTGGTCCCAATCAACCCAGGCAGTGTGAGAGACAGAGGTAAAGAGCACTGATAGGAATCCTAGGAAAACCAGAGATCCAGAGAACAAATGAGATAATAGTTGTAAAACACTTAGCACAGTGCCTGGAACATTGGGAGTGTTATATAAATGCTTAGTCTATTCCTTCCTCCCACCCTGGGGACCTTCTAATTTTCACATCCCTGACTGGACCATAGACTTTGGCTGTGTACTCTGAGCTGGGAGCCCCAGGTAAATTTGGGGCCTGGTCTCAAGGTTAATATTTAGTACCAGCCACAAACTTGAGTCAAATTGGCAGACAGACAGAAACAGACTGAGACAGAGGGACAGGCTGAAGAAAGAGAGATAGAGACAGAGTGAAGAAAGAGAGGAAGAGAGGAAGAGGGGCAAAGAGAAGGATGAAGAGAGACAGAGACTGAGAGAGGAAGAGGGGGAAAGAGGAGAGAAAGGAAAAGAAGGAAATAAAGGAGACAAAGAGAAAAAAGGGAAAAAAGGAAGAAAAGAAGGAGAGAGAAGAAAAAGAGAGTGAGGAAGGGAGTGGAGAGGAGAGAGATAGATGGAGTTTTGTTGCCTAGAGGTCCTGTGCCAACTTGACTTGGTGACAGGAAGGGCTGGCAGGCCTGTCTTCATCTTTCTGGAGATTGAGGGCCAGCCTGGTATCTTCAGAAAATCCAAGACTTGGAGTCAAAAGACCTAGGTTTGAGTCTGAGCTTTGTGATTTTCTAGTTGTTCAAGTCCGGCTAAGTTCCTTTCCTTGCTCCAGGACTTGATTTTCCCCTCTGTAAAACAGAGATCATAACCTGCCCCTTCTTTTCTATTTTGGAGACAATCCATGTTCTACCATCAAACACTTGTGACCTTTGACAATCCTAGATTGTCTTTAGTGTAGTAACTTGTAAAATGAGATGGCATCCAAAGCCCTATCTAGTTCCTACTTTCTATATTCTAAGGTCCATTTTGGCTTCTGAAATTGTCTTTGTAGTCTGACTAAGGCACTTTACTATGGATGTGCTGATAAATATTTAACAACCAGCTATTTTAAAAAAGCATGAACTCACACTTTTAAGTTTTGTCAGCATTATTAACATTTTCTCCATCCCTTTCTTAGGTCTAAGTAGTCAACAAAACAATAAATCAAGCCTTGATGTATAATGTTTGCCTATTTCAGAGATGTAAATGCTAGCACTGAAAATCTGATGATCAGCTCTGGTGAGAGGGCTAGAGCTGGTTCCAGCACATTCCTGCCTTATATCAGGTCACTGAAGAAATGGGATCCTGTCCCTGTTGACCATGAAGTATGAGATTTCTGGTTTGTGAGAGGCAAGGAAAGGGAACGGTGAGGTGGCCTCTGGTCTCAGGTCTGGATTCCACAGTTAATTTGCTCACTGTAGGCACCCCTTCTTTAGAGATCTTTAGGAAGAGACTTGGATATGATCGAAATGGGATTCCCTTAGTATCTAGTTTGCACTAGATGGCTCTAAGGTCCCTTCCACCTTTCATGTTTGTTGATATTGGGATTCAGTCGTGTCTATGACCCTGATCCTGTAACTTCTGTCTTTGAGCAGTAGCTTCTTTACCTGTAGGATGGGTGCAAGATGGGCAGGCGTAAGATTGGAATGAGAGCATGAATAGGAAGTGTTATCATGAATTCAAGCTCTTAATGGAGGTAGGGAAGAGAAGAGGCCAAAGAAACTAAAGAGAGGAAAGGAAGAATAGCTCCTTTAGCAAGTAAAACTTTTATTAAATAAATTTAGGTTCTTTAGACCAGAGAGGAGTTTTTGACATTAAGACGATGGTTGTTCTTACCTGTAACATTTGACAGTCACATAATTCACTCTGGTAGAAGAAACTTGATCTTTGACACATAATTCAAACCAGATTAACCTAAAATTTTCCAAAGTCTTTTTTTTTTGTTCGTTTGTTTGTTTGTTTAAAATTAGATAAGTTCAAACTTCATGAAATTACTTGTAGCAGAAATAAAGTACAAATCACGTACGTAATAGATGTCAGGTATAAAAATGGTATTTACAGCCAGTAAACATGGACTATAGAAACACACGCCTCCCACTCCTGCAGCATCACGCGCACGTTCACTCGCGCAGGACCAGCCGGCCACTGGCTGGGGGGTGCCACACCACCACACTCTTCTTGAGGGGGAAGGGGGTCTGAGGAGCATGGAGGAGGCGGCCTGAGGAGGGCAGGGCATGACGTGGCACCTTGAGGTCTAAGAGAAGCCTGGCAACAGCCCCTGTCTTCCCCCTCAAAGAAGTGACTTCTCCTGCCCCCATTTTGCTCTTAATCTCCTGCCAATGTGCTAACCACGAACGCTTACACACACTTACTCAGGCACACGCACGCACACACAGACACACACAGACACACGCACACCAATAGGAATGTTCTTGGTACATTATCAAACTCTGGAATCTTGAAACAAGTTGTTCAGAAGATGGTTGATTGGGTTTTTTTTTCTTTTTTCTTTTTTTTGTCTTTTAGGGTATTTTGGTAGAAATGAAAGGGGCTATTTTCAAGTGGTCCAATTGTCATGTATCTTAGCCGGATCATCCCCTGGCTTGGGAATGAGACTAACCAAGCTTTGAACTTGGTTCTGTGCTTAAAATATGGGAATTTATATGGGGATCGACATATCTGGATAGATACACAAGGGCTGCCTACTGTATCCTTCATCCTCAGGAAGACCTGTTTTGCCTGGTTCTTCTTCCTGGCATCAGCTCAGAGAAGGACCAAAATGGTGACAAAAGACAATTTCCCTTCCCGCTAAACATCCTTGGAGAAAACATCGTCCCAAGGGTGTGCTTGGCCAATAAGAGTTTTGACCAAATGAACACCAGTGAGCCCAGTTCTCTTCATTCTTGACCCCCTAAATAAGGTGGGGGTTTGATTTCCAGGCTGGTGGATTCAGAGGCAGGAGGCAGCTGCCTGGGGGCAGGGAGGTGGTGGGATGTGGTCCCCTAATCCCCCCTCCCAGCACCCCGCAGAAGAAAGATGGAACCCAAGGGCTGAACAGGATAAGGCTATGAATATGAAGATGGTGGGGAAGAAAAGGGCATGAACAGGGAGGGGGTAGGGAGAGTCAAAGGTAATTTTTGTGCCTAAACCCAGGTGTAAGGGGATTCCTATGAGGATGGGATTGAGCCAGAGTCTCAAATCCATGGGCCTGCTGGCCCTCCGAGGACTCAAGCTTGCCTAACCAAGCTGGCCTGAAGGCCATCCAAAGATTCTTCAGTGGTTCATCCAGTTGCCGCCATGGTAACAAGATCCTGGAGGTATATAGTGTTGGAGCACTTTCCATCCTTGCTTCTCCAAAGGCCCGAACCTAATACTGAGCAGAGAGAGAGCGCGAAAGGGTGCCTGATTCTTGTGACCCTTCCGTTTTCCCCTCTGATAATGTTCGGGCCTCCTTAAGTTCCTGTTGAGATGACATAATCCTTCTCCCACAGGCAGAAGTCTCTGCAAAGTTTGGTCCTGTGATTTACTTAAAAAAAAATATATACTGTATATATATATATGTATATATATGAAAGGGTGAGTTTCAAAGTTCTGAGAGTTGTCATGGTGACCTAGAGACACAACAATGAACTTTCTGGTCCACAATGCTTCACTCTTTCCCTGTGTCCTCTCAGGGTGGAGAATCCTTGGTCCCCAAGAGGCCATGTTCTGGTCCCCAGGACATTGTTGGAGCCCCCCATGGGAAGGATCTCCTTGCCGTCGCCTTCCAAAGCTGCGTTCCTCTCCAATGTTTCACATTTTTGGGGGGGTGGGGTGTTGCAGGGGAATAGGAAGGGGAGGGCTGGTGTCAAAAACAGTTTGTAATTTACTGGAATCTCCTGGATCTATCTGAAGCTGCAAACCGTCCTCTGGATTTGCCCCTCACCTAATGGAGAAGGAAGTTAAATTATGAGCTGAGTTAGCTTTGATGGAGTGTGTGGAGCCCCCAAGGAGCCCACTGAGAGCTCTGGGTTCTAGAAAAGAAACAAGACGTCCTTTTACCCTCTTGTTTTTGCCTCCTTGGGGCTTCCCTTGCTCATGGCTCTCAAAGTGTATCAGGTAAACAGAGTCAGCCAGGAGCCTACTACAGTGAAACTTCCTATCAGTGGCCATGAGGATGGAAATTCCCAAAGAATGTCACTGAAACTGAACCCTGTCCAGGCTGTAATGACAAGTGTAATGACCTAGTCCCAGCCAGGCTACTGACCAGAAAGAAACGAAATGTTCTCTGTGACAGCAGCCTCTGCCCCTGGTAACCCTCACTTCAGAAGAACTGGGCTTAAGACAGGGCTGCTCCTATTTCAAGTTTTGATAGCAACTTTTTTGAGACCTTAAGAAAGGTGCTTTGAGAGTACTAGAAGGAGCTGGATATAATCTTTGGGCTGGACCTGGGACCCTCCTCACTCCCCTAGCCCTCCTTGCCAAACATGGGCATCTGAAATTGATCAAAACCTATAGGAATCCCCCCCACCCCACCCCACCCCAGACCTGCTACCTTGCCTTCATGGTGGCAAGAGTCAGGTCGATCTATTACTTTCCAGATCTGAAAGAAGGGAACCACCATTTCTCCTATGTGGCCAGAAAAGGGAGATAACCTCCTTACCTGTGCTGAAGGTCCTGTCAGTAAGGGTGGCTGGCGTCCTTGGGCCTCTTCAACTGGACCTTCAATCTCTTCATGCCAATCTGGAAACCATTCATGGCCTGGATGGCCGTCTGGGCACTGGATGGGTTGTCAAAGCTCACAAAGCCTGAAGATCAGAAGAGAGGGGGAAGGGATGCTAAGTAGGGGGATGGAGTCCAAAAGGGGGGCCATCCAGCTATTAGCAGTAACACTTAGTGAGACCAATAACCTCAGCCTGCCTTTATTATCTAGCATTTAAAAAAACAGATCCTAGCACTTTTGTTGGTCCTCCTTGAGGAAAAAAATGGCAGCCAACTTTTTCTTTGCGCGTGTAAGGAAAACAAGACCTAGGAAGATAAGTAATAAGATTCAGTAGGACAGCAGAAGTGTCAGACACGAGGCCAATAGTGGCAATGAGTGACCGTGCCCTGAGCCAGTCTAAAAATGAAGTCAGGAAATACTCAACAAAATAAATAAAACATAAATGTCCCATTCTAAAAATGGAGTCCGTACATGGCCTGCAGACATCGTCGTGTACTGGTAAGTGGCCTCTCTTCTGGTTGAGTTTGACAATGTTGTCACCTCGCTGCCTCTCCTGCCTTAGTCCTACTGATGGAAAGACCATCCTTTCATTTCCCAAAACTATGTTGATTGATTTCGTTGCAAAATTTTCTCATGTAATCTTGACTGGGTCCTTTCCTGCTGCGCTGAAATCCTTTGATTCTTCCCTGGCTGATGACTCTCCACCATGGCTATGTCAAGGCTTTCCCATTCTCAGGCCCTCTCCCTCTGCCACCTCTTTGCCCTCTCTAGCAGAGCTCCTTGCCTCTTCTTTTGCTGAGGAAATAAAGGTTGGCCCCAGTGAGTGTTGCTCTCCTACACCACCTTCTCAAAAAGAAGTGATGCTTTTCACTAAAGTCGACCTTTCCGGTATGTTTAATCCCATTCTCTCTGAGTTTGCTAAAGCAAGTGTTTCCCATCACCTATCTTCAATCTCTCCATATCCATAAACTCCTTTCATCTTACCTAAAAAAAGGTTCAAGCCTCCTCATCCTTCAAACCCCCCTATTTTCTCTTTGGCATTTCCTTAAATGACTTTTAAAACATCTCTCTTCCCATTAGACAGGCAGGTGGTGCAGTGGATAAAGCTCTGGACCTGGCATCAGGAAGACCTGAGTTCAAATCTGGCCTCAGGGCAATTTGGACTATACCCAAAGGGTTCTAAACCTTTGATCCAGTAATGCCACTACTGGGTTTGTATCTAAAAGAGAAAATAAAAATGGGAAAGAACCAACTTGCACAAAAATATTTATAGCAGCTCTCTTTGAAGTGGCAAAGAATTGGAAATTGAGGGGATGCCCACCCATTGCAGAATGACGGAACAAATTATGGTACGTATTGATAATGGAATGCTCTTGTGCTAGAAGAAACGATAAACAAAATTATTTCCGAAAAAGCTGGAAAGAGCTGCAGGAACTGATGCAGAGCAAAATAAGTAGAACCAGGAGAACATTGTAAATAGTAACAGCAATATTGGATGATGAGTATCTGTGAAAATTTGGCTCCTCTCAGTAATGCAATGATCTGGGACAATCCTGAAAGACATGACAGGGAACGCTATCCACCTCCAGAGAAAGAACTGTTGGAGTTGTCTTTCACATTAGTTTACTTATGGTTTGATCTGGGGAATCTGGTATTTGTTCTTACCACAATGACCAATATGGAAGTGTGTTTTGCATGACAATAAAAAAAGAAAAAATAATTTGGGGTCTCAAAGAGTTGGGCATGACTGAAACAACTCAACAACAAAGCCTGGGGGTCATTAGGAGGCTCACTCCCCCAGCTTCCTTGGGCAGCTAGGTAGTCCAATAGATAGAGCATTGTTCCTGGAGTCAGGAACTCATCATCCTGAGTTCAAATCCAACTTCAGACACTTACTAGCTGTGTGACTCTGGACAAGTCACTTCACCCTGTTGGCCTCATTTTCTTCATCTATCAAATAAGCTGGAGAAGGAAATGACAAACCACTCCAGAATCTCTGCTGAGAAAACCCAAAATGGGGTCATGAAGAGTAAGATACCACTGAAGATGACTAAACAATAACAACAAAAGGAGAGAGAGTCACATCCTAGCAAAGGAAGAGCATGGCCAGGAGGAAGGAGAGTGGAGTAGTCAACATTGTCCAGGACTGTAGCAAAATTAGAATCATCATCCTCACCAACTAAGCATGTGTGAGAAATAAGGCTCTATTCTGGTTCCTCTTTTCTCTCGCCATTCTCTTGATCGTTCGCTTAGTTTTCATGGGCTCACTTGTCTTCTCTACACAGATGGCTCCCAAATTTAGAGAAAATGGAAAATATATAAAAGGATAGATTTTGATGAATATCACCATTTTCTAATGATACTTAACAGATATAAATCAATCACCAAAAGATGACCCCCCAAAGCCTAGAACACTTGATCTTCTTACCAAGTAGAGATATATGGCAGCCAATGGTACCAGTCATTTAGATGTGGACTCATCCTTAGACTCTTTCAGAGGAGATTGGTGGAAGAGACAAGATGACATCATAGTAGGGAAATACTGGACTTGGAATCAGAAAAGACCTAGCTTTAGATCCCACCTCTGTGTCACCCTGGGCAAGTCATTTCATTTCTCTTAGATTTTGATCTGTCTAATGATGAGGTTGCATGTGGTGGTGTCTAAGAACCTACCAGTTCTAAGTCTATGATCCTAGAATTCTCTAAGATGAGCAATATGGCCTCCAATAATGAAGTATGGTGAAAGGAAAAATTACAGAAAACTTGGTGAGAGACTCAAGTCAGGTCATCCTGAACACACTTAAGGATAAAATTGGAATAACAGTAAACAAGCAAAAATGGAAAAGATCCATGGAGTAGAATAACTTCTCTCTATCAGGGACAATGGAGTTTGACTCATATCAATAAACAAAAAGCAATAAGGAAAACAAAGGTGGGAAGGCTTCCTGGTTTAGATCACCTACAACATGTAGATTTTAGCTGAAGATTTTGCTTGGTCTGAAATCAGAGAGACTCAAGTTCAAATTTGGCCGTACTCAGCTGTGTCACCCTGGGAAAGTCACTTGATTTCTACCTACCTCAGTCTTCTCATCTGTAAAATGGGGATAATAGCACTATCTCTCAGGATTCTTGTAAGGATAAATTAAATAATATTTGTGTAGCATTTAGCACAGTACCTGGCACATAGTAGGTACTTAATAGTCTTTTTTCCCCTGAAGGTGACACAATTTTAAAGACCCTGAGAAATGCTGAGTCCTAAGATGGTGGAATAAGGGATGCTCAGCTTGTCCAAACATTACAAAAATAGAAAATAAAACATCTGAAAACAAAGGAACGAGATTATTGAAACAGAGGAGATCAATTATTGATATATATATATATATATACCAAAGCTCTGGAGAAAACTTAAACATTATTACTTAAAGGCAATGTGGCGCAGTAGAAAGGGGGCAGGATTTGGATTCAGGGTCCAAATTCTGGTTCTGTTGCTTACTATCTTGAGTGAATTTGGGCAAATAATCTCTCCTCTCTGGTCTTCAACTTTTTCATTCGTCATACATAGAGGATGGACTAGATGACCTCAAAGTTACTTTCCAAATCTAAATATCAACCTATGAGGCAACTTTAGAAAAATTTGAACAAAAAAGATCAGTAACTCTTATTCCTGCTACCCATTTTCTCATCTCTATAAAACCTTTTAAAAATCCTTATCTTCCATCTTAGAATCAATATTCTGTATTGGTGCCAAGGCAGAAGAGTGATAAAGGCTAGTCAATGGGGGTTAAGTGATTTGCCCAGGGTCACACAGTCAGGAAATGTCTGAGGTTACATTTGAACCCAGGACCTCCCATCTCTGGACTGGATTCTCAATACATTGAGGCATTTAACTGCCCCCCCCAAACCTTTGATTATTTATATAGAGGGAGGCATAAGATGAGGTATAGACTGAAGGTGTCTGTAATACTGTCTCTGAAGATGCACAAGCCAATGCACAAAAGGTCGTATTTATTATACATCATGGCTATTCTCTATTCTCTAGATGACAAGGATCTCGACTTGTGCCTTGTTTGATGATTCCATCTGGAATAATGCCAAACCCCCTAAACAAATTGTGCAATTGTCCAGACATGTTTGGCTGACCCATCCATAGAGGAAAAACCAAGTGGATGAAGAATGCCTATTGGACAGAAGGTGGAACATAGGCAGCTGGAATTGGTCCATAAGTACATCTAGCCTGGAGAAAGCATGTAGATACACTAGGAACTGGGACCAGAATGGAACAGAAGGTCATTTGGATTCCTTTAGGGAAACTGTATAGTGATTTGAGCGAATTAACCTTCTGGTGATGGTATAGATACAGATATAGACACTATATACACACACATAATCCACACACCATGTATATGTATGTATATATTTGTGCACACACAACATATATGTGTATATACATATATACCATCACCAGAAGACTGACTCTCTCTCTCTCTGGGATATGTGCATGTACATATGTTTGCATGAATATATAGATATATACATACACATATGTGTGTATATACTATTACTGGAAAAGGACTTCTGTTCAAAAGACATGGGTGTGTATACATACATGCAATATGCACATATATACTTACATGCGTGTGAATGTGTGCATAACCTATATGAAGGGCACTTATTTCAAGAAGTTGGGGTGCATACAATTTCATATTCATATATACATACACATTACCAGAAGACTGATATATGAGATATATACATACCCAAAGGTATATATACATATTATATATACTTTTGTATTCATATATGTATTTATGGGTGTACATAAACTTCTATACATACGTGTATACTCTTATAGATGCATAGACACATATACATGCATACTCATATATATGTCTGTATCTCTATACCGGTCAATCCAACGAGCATTTCTATGGTTGGGAATCATGGAATTTTACATTTTTGAAGAATCAAAACTCCTGCGTCCCCCAGTGGCCGCAGACTTGGATGTCCAGGAGCATTGTAGAAGATTTCAGCAGATACCCATTGCCAGAAGAGATAAGCTGGTTAGGAAGTTAGAACAAGTGATAACCAACCAGGAGACTTCTGAGCTCCCCAAGGAAAGGTACCTCCAGAATGTTTGTGGAGGATTTGCAGGAGAATATGGGCAAAAGCCATCAAAATATTGAAGATGACACCTCAGGTCTGCTCAGAATACTTCCCTACTTAAACATCCTCAAGGATTCCTTGTTGTCTAAGGTAAGATGCAGACTCCTCTTCTTGGTTTTTGATAAAAATCCTCTATAATTTGGCTCCCATTCATTCCCCTAGACTTCTCCCTCCCTCTCTCCTTCCTTCCCTTCCCTTCCTTCTTTCCTTCCTTTCTTACCTTCTGTCTTAGAATTTGTAAATCTTGAAATCTCTCAGACTTGTGAATGTTAAAATTTTCCCCATCAGGGAATTCTTAATTGAAACAAATTCCCTACTGAGAAACATTCCCCATTTTGATGTGAGAACTCACCAGGATCAGAAATGGGAGGACCTCTACTCCAACTGTACTTAAGACTACTTTAGGGGAAAAAAAAACTCCTTGCTAAACAATGAAAGTACTTGGACCCATGCTTATAATAAGGCAAGGAGTTCTTTGAGCCAGGCTTGTTTTTAGAATTGATACAATGGGATGCTAGGTACCTAAAAGGGTCGGGCAAGTTTTCTCTTGATGAGATTAGTTGACTCAGCTGTGTTTTCTCTAGTTCAGACTTACTGAGGAGATTGGTCAACTTAGCAGGAATTTAGATGGGCAGTCCTTTGGAAAGTGTCTACAGTGATTGGTAGATGTAGGGACTTAGGGGAGGTGACATGGGAGAAAAACCCCTATATAAGAAAAAGCAGAATCTCTTGAGGAGATATCCTTTTGGAGGAATTCCTTTTGGAGGATCTCTGATGAGGATCGCTTGGGAAGAATCTCTTGAGAGAGGCTCTGGAGAAGGGAAGCTCTTGGAGGGCAATCTCTAAGGAGGTCTTGCTGGAGCTCTCTCTGGTGAAGTCAGCTGAGATGGAGCTGGCCTGGTGTCACTAGAATCCTTGTTTAGGCAGACCTTGTGGTGAGTGTTAAAAGACTGACTGACTGATTCTCTCTCTTAAGACTCAGGTCTAGGCCATATTGGCTTGAGGCCCTTCATAATTATTCCTTTCCTACTCTTTCTCTCTTTCTCTAATTCCTCATTATATTATTAATTAAAAATCTCTATAAAACCCAGTTGACTTGGGTATTTGAATAATTGGGAATATTTCCCTGGCGACCACCTTATATTTGATTTAAAAACCAAGACACTGTAGTGAAACATATTTTCTGCAGTCAAATTTACTCACCCTCTCTTGTATCTATCACAATTTATATCTTCCACCATTTTAACTCACTACAGTTTAAGACCTCAACCATTTTAAATCTCACAAATTGATAGTAAATATCATTTCCAAGGCAGAAGAGCATAAAGGCTAGACAACTGGTGTGAAGTGACTTGCCCAGGGGCACACAGCTAGGAAGTGTCTGAGGCCAGATTTGAACCCAGCAGCTCCCATCTCCTGGCCTGGCTTTCTATCCATTGAGTCACTTTATCTGCCCTTCTCAAGACTTATTTCATCTTTTTCTCTGGTATGTATTCTTAAATTCCCCAGTCAAACTGGTCTGCCAGCTATTTTTCAATGTCCAGTTCCAGTCATTGTGTCTCTGTGCCTGAAGTGGTCTCCCTTCTCATTTGTCCTTCTTGGAATCCCTAACTTACTTTCTCTCCACTTCTGTCTCTCTGTCTCTGTCTCTCTCTGTCTGTCTCAAAATCCTTACCTTCCATCTTAGATTCAATACTGAATATTTGTTACAAGGCGATGGGGGTTAAGTGACTTGCCCAGGGTCACACAGCTAGGAAATGTATGAGGCCAGATTTGAGCCCAAGACTTCCCATTGTTAGGCTTGGCTCTCAACCCATTGAGCCACCCAGCTGCCCCCTTCTTTATCTCTTAATTATATCAATTTCTAGTTTTGTTTTGTCTGAGCCTAGCTTCATTTAAAGACCTGCTCAGGTACTGCCTCCTATAAGAAACCTTCCTTGATCTACCTCATGAACTCTCAATGTTCTTTCCCTCCTTAATTTTTTTGTACTTAATTATTTGTATATCTCCTCATAGGAAATGTTCAATTCTCCCAGTTTCGTGCAGTTCATTTGATAAGGATGTCCTCCACTGTGCCTTGTTCAACAGTATGTAGCCATGTTCCTGGAGCTTTCTGTGTGTTTATTCATTCAACGAGTCCCTCTAACTGTTTCTAGTCCATATCTCGACATCTTGGTCAAAATCTTAGGCTAAGACTCCTAGACTTTATGACTCCTAAGAAATAAGATCATAGATTACAGACTGACTGGAATGAACTCATCCAGCCCAGTTGGAAGGCATCCAGCCCAGCCTCCTCACTTGAGCTGGTCACTTTCCTACTCTCATCTCATGGGATTATTTTTACCCTTTCTTTTAAATGCCAGTAAAAAGTTTTCTAAAAATTCCAATTGGGGGCTCAAAGTTATATAAGAGAAAACATCCTGGACAAGAAAGAGAAAGAGGTCCATGTCCAAGCAGTTTAGGATATCAGTTATTGAAAGAGTTAAATCAGTGGAAGAAAACATAGGAAGACCCACGTCCATCCCTGGAACCTAAAAGTCACAAAGTTATTGGGGTCATGAAGAGTTGGGCACAACTGAAGGATGGCTCAACAACCACTGCCACATTTGCCCCTATCCTGGCTGCCCATCACCGCAAGCTCAAGGCTGGGCCATGATGCTTTCCACCATCATCATCCCCAAGAGGGTGCACCCCCTTTATCCAAATGGGAAAGGTTCTTGGGGAACATTCTTGAGGGAAAATGGCCTCAGGGAATGTGTTTCATGATAGGATGGAATTGGAGATGTGGACCCTGGGGAAGGGAAGCTTAGTAGAGAGCTGTGGACTGCTAGAAGATCAGAGCTCTGAGGGGCCTCAGAGGGCAGCTGGTCCAACCCTTTCCTCCCTCACACATCCCAGGAGATGCTCTACAATGAGGGTTGTGAACACATTTTTGGAACCATGTCATCCCTTGAAGGAGTTAGAGCTCAGTCAAAAGCACATGATAATGGGAACTGGAACAACCTCCAGGAATTGCTGCAGAGTGAGAGGAGCAGAACCAGGAGAACATTGTACACAGAGACGGATACACTGTGGCACAATCTAATGTAAGGACTTCTCTACTAGTAACAATACAATGATTCAGAAAAATTCTGAGCGGCCTATGAGAAAGAACACTATCCACATTCAGAGAAAGAACTGTGGGAGTAGAAACACAGAAGAAAAACAATTGCTTGAATACATGGATCGATGGGGATATGAATGGGGATATAGACCCTAAATGAACATCCTAGTGCAAACATCAACAGCATGGAAATGGGTTCTGATCAAGGACAAGGATACATGTAATACCCAGTGGAATTGCTCGTTAGCTACGGGAAGGGCGGGGGGTGGGGAGGGAGAAATAGAATATGATTTTTGTAATCAAGGAATAATGTTTGAAATTGACCAAATTAAAAATAAACAAATAAATATACACAAACAAACAAAAAAATCAACCATGTAAAAAAAAAGCACATGACAAGGATAGAGAGGAATGAGAAACCATGAAATATATGGATCCATTGTAGAAACTGGGAATGTTTAAGCTGGAGTAGCCTGGGGAGTGGGTTGGGGAGAGAGAGGGTGACTACTGTCTTCCATTATCTGAAAGGCCCTCATGGGACTGATGGAGCAACTGTGTTGTGTGTGATCCTAGAGGGTACGACAGGTGTTTGTGTTTTCTTTATCCCCTGGAACACCTCTCCATTCTTGTCCATACGTCCTCTTTTTCTTGTCCAGTTCCTCCCATCCCTCAAGGCCCAAGAGGCACCATCTTCTCCAGGCCTCTTTCCCTGGTTTTCCAGCTGCGTAACGATCCCTCCTAAGCAATCATAATACCTTGCTCCACTTCTTTTTCCATCAAGTGCCTGATCACCTGCAGCATTCAGCTAGTAAACTCTTTTTCTTTTAAGCCCTTACCTTCACATTTTAGAATCCATTTGGAGTCTTGGAAGAGATCCTGGAATGTCATTTCATATATTGGTTCCAGCAGTAAGGACTAGGCAATGGGAGTTAAGTGACTTGCCCAGGGTCACACAGTCAAATTTGAACCCAGGACCTCCTATCTCTAGACCTGGTTCTCAGTCCACTGAGGCACCTCATTGTCCTCCAGCCAATGAACTCTTGAAGAATTGGGTCCCTGTCTCCCTCAGGGATGAGCCGAGGACTTTGCGTACAAGTGGCACCATTTTTGTTGGCTAATGGCTGAAGGAATGGTCAGAGGAGGGACTATATTTGGCTTGGTCTCCCTCTAGCACTCGGCCCAGTGGGCGATCTCTATTGTCTCTGCGTTGGGCTGGTGATGGGGCAAGACCAGGGTTCTTACCGAAGCACTTGCTCTGGTTGGTAGCTCTGTCCATGAACACCTTGGAGGAGATGATGTTGCCGAACGGCAGGAACATTTGCATCAGCTCGCTGTCTCCAAACTCCTGGGGGAGGTGGTAGATAAACAGGTTACAGCCTTCGGGACCTGCAGGTGGGGGGAGAGAAAGACATAAAGCCCCCAAGGAGAGGAGATGGGACCCCACTAGGATCCCGAGCACCCGGTCATGCAGAGGAGAGCGCCGTCCACTCTTGGGACAAGACCAAGCGGTCGTCAGGAAGGAAAAGACCTCTCGTGGGGGGAGCCACATCCTGCAGGTGCGGGGCAGCTTCACCTTCTGGATTTTAGGTTTCCCTAGAGACGGAGGCAACTCAATCTCATAGGAATCAGGGAAGCACCTTTAAGATAGGAATGCTTATGGGTTGCAAAGCCTTTTGCACCTGTGCCCAAGTGGGGAGAAGAAGCCGAGTGACCTCATTTTAGGGGAGAGCCGGAGGCCCGCCAAGAATAGAAGCCAACAGCAAAACTCAGGCTGGTGTCTTCATTATACCTTTTTGTCACCCAAAACTTATATGGATTGCCAGGGACTGAGCAGAAGGGACTGGCCGAAGAGAAAGGGGTGGCTTTTTGTAATGGGCTTCAAGCAGGTGCCTTGCATTGCACCCCTTGGGACAATATCAATTCTGGTGTTATGTAAAGAAGACTGAAGTCAGAAGACTTGGGTTCAAATCCCAGTACTAGCTGTGTGACCTTGGGTAAGTACTTTCCCCATCTGAGCTCCTGATTCCTTAGCAGCAAAATGAAGGAACTGGACTAAATGATCACTAGGGTGCTTGGGAGTTCGAAATCTTAGGATTCTACGATGTAATGGTCTGCAGTTTGGGATCATCCAGGCTCCTAGCGTCCATCACCACTCAGAGGTGTCAGAGGCAATGCTGTGTATTTGCTACCAGTTTGAGAGGCGTTTCCATTGCTATCTGGTGGGTCAGGATGTCCAAGTCTGATGCCTGGATTACAGGACGTGCAGCTCTAGATAAGTTGCATGACCTCTCTGGGGTCCAGTTCCATCATCTGTAAAATGGAGATAATACCCCTCTCTCACAGGCCTCTTATGTGGTGATAACTAACATCCTGAACATCCTTAGATGAGAAGGCTCATGTGTCTAAAGAACTCTGTCTGTTAGCCACAACCACATAAAATGGCCCCAGCCACACAAACCGAAGGCTGCAATGAAATGTTCAGTTGTGTCCAACTCTTCATGACCCCAAGTGGGCTCTTCTTGGAAGAGATACTGGAGTGGTTTGCCATTTTCTTCTCCAGCTCATTTTACAGATGAGGAAACTGAGGCAAACAGGGTTAAGTGACTTGCCCAGGGTCACACAGCTAGAAGTGCCCGAGGTGTCCAACTCTTCATAACTCCATTTGGAGTCTTGGAAGAGATACTGGAGTGCCATTTCCTTCTCCTCATTTTCCAGATGAGGAAACTGAGGCAAACAGAGTTAAGTGACTTTTTCAGATCTCAGATAGTTTGGCATTTCCTTCACCACCTCATTTTCCAGATGAGGAGACTGAGGCAAACAGGGTTAAGTGGCTTGCCCAGGGTCACACAGCTAGAAGTGCCCGAGGTGTCCAACTCTTCATAACTCCATTTGGAGTCTTGGAAGAGATACTGGAGTACCATTTCCTTCTCCTCATTTTCCAGATGAGGAAACTGAGGCAAACAGAGTTAAGTGACTTTTTCAGATCTCAGATAGTTTGGCATTTCCTTCACCACCTTATTTTCCAGATGAGGAAACTGAGGCAAACAGGGTTAAGTGGCTTGCCCAGGGTCACACAGCTAGAAGTGCCTGAGGTGTCCAACTCTTCATAACTCCATTTGGAGTCTTGGAAGAGATACTGGAGTGCCATTTCCTTCTCCTCATTTTCCAGATGAGGAAACTGAGGCAAACAGAGTTAAGTGACTTTTTCAGATCTCAGATAGTTTGGCATTTCCTTCACCACCTTATTTTCCAGATGAGGAAACTGAGGCAAACAGGGTTAAGTGGCTTGCCCAGGGTCACACAGCTAGAAGTGCCCGAGGTGTCCAACTCTTCATAACTCCATTTGGAGTCTTGGAAGAGATACTGGAGTACCATTTCCTTCTCCTCATTTTCCAGATGAGGAAACTGAGGCAAACAGAGTTAAGTGACTTTTTCAGATCTCAGATAGTTTGGCATTTCCTTCACCACCTTATTTTCCAGATGAGGAAACTGAGGCAAACAGGGTTAAGTGGCTTGCCCAGGGTCACACAGCTAGAAGTGCCTGAGGTGTCCAACTCTTCATAACTCCATTTGGAGTCTTGGAAGAGATACTGGAGTGCCATTTCCTTCTCCTCATTTTCCAGATGAGGAAACTGAGGCAAACAGAGTTAAGTGACTTTTTCAGATCTCAGATAGTTTGGCATTTCCTTCACTACCTCATTTTCCAGATGAGGAGACTGAGGCAAACAGGGTTAAGTGGCTTGCCCAGGGTCACACAGCTAGAAGTGCCCGAGGTGTCCAACTCTTCATAACTCCATTTGGAGTCTTGGAAGAGATACTGGAGTACCATTTCCTTCTCCTCATTTTCCAGATGAGGAAACTGAGGCAAACAGAGTTAAGTGACTTTTTCAGATCTCAGATAGTTTGGCATTTCCTTCACCACCTTATTTTCCAGATGAGGAAACTGAGGCAAACAGGGTTAAGTGGCTTGCCCAGGGTCACACAGCTAGAAGTGCCTGAGGTGTCCAACTCTTCATAACTCCATTTGGAGTCTTAGAAGAGATACTGGAGTGCCATTTCCTTCTCCTCCTTTTCCAGATGAGGAAATTGAGGCAAACAGAGTTAAGTGACTTGCCCAGAGTCACATAACTAGAAGTATCTGAGGTGTCCCAACTCTTTATGACCCTCTTTGGGGTTTCCTTAGTAGAGATCCTGGAGTGGTTTGCCATTACCCGACAGATGCGGAAACTGAGGCCAATAGGGGTAAGTGACTTGTCTGGGTCACACAAATAGTACGGGTTTGAAGCCAGATTTGAACTCAGGGAGCTGAGTCTCCCTGACTCCCTAGCTGCCTACGGTGGAATTAGGCATGGCCTAAAAGAAATCCAGATGTGAGCCTAAACATTTGTTCAAAGAAACTAAGAAGGCTCACCCTTCCCAGGGAACCCTTGGAAAAGCTTTGCCCAATTGTTCTAGGCAGGGAAGTGCTGGAAGATGCTCTGCATAGTTAGGGACCAGTGTGCAGTCTGCCAGCATGGTGTACTCTTCTTGGGGGGTGAAATTATTCAGGGTCTTGTGTGTGTAGGACGATGGCTCAGGACACTTCTACCTCCCCATGTTGACATCTGTTTTGGCCCAGCTCAATTCCTTCCTCATTTTCCCCTGCCTTTAGCTCCAAGTGATATCTCCTTCCTCTGTTCTTCATAGACCTTGTCCTGCCCTACTCATTACTTTGGTTTTGTGTATTCTTTTCCCAGGGGCAGGGGATCTGTCATCCACTGCTGTGTCTGAATCTGTTGGGAAGCCCAGTCCAGGGACAATGCATAGAATCTCCAATCTCATTTTATCCTCCAGGGTTATTTGTTTTAAACCTTCACCTTCCGTCTTAGAATCAATACTGTATATTGGTTCCAAGGCAGAAGAGCGGTAAGGGCTAGGCCATGGGGGTCAAGTGACTTGTCCAAGGGTCTGAGGCCAGATTTGATGTCTCTAGGCCCGGCTCTCCATCCACTGAGCCATCCAGCTATCCTCATCCCCAGGGATTAACTACATTTTACAAAGGAGGAAACTGAGGCTCGATAAATGGAAGGAGCTTGTCTTGGGCCCCCAGGATGGAATGAGAATGGAAGCTAGTTCCTTCCTCTGGGCAGGAACTGAGAGGAGACCAGAATAGTCTCACCTTCTCGCTGCTGCTGCTGCTGGATGATGGGTGGAGGCTGTGGGACGCTGTGGGCAATGGGTGTGATGGCCGCAGTTGGGTACATCGCTGGGGAGAAAGAGACAGAAGGTGAGGTCCAGAAGGCTACTAGGCAAGAAGCTGTAGGGTAGCAGGGAGGTATATGTCTACCTGTGTACTGCTGGACTCCTGAGAAAGCTGGGTGGAGGGTCTCAGCCATTGAGGGACTCTGAGCTGGAGAAGAGACCAAGGGCTGAGGATAACCTTGAAAAAGGGGAGGCACCCTCACCATGTTGTTCCTCTTTTACCCCCACCCCTACCACCATTTGCCACTCTGGGGACTGGAGCTGGATGGGAAATGAAGAGCCAGGTTGGGTGATTTGGCATAACAGATCATAGCATCAGAGAACTCAAAGCTAGAAGGGACCCTGGAGATCACTGACTCTAAACTCCTTATTTTAAAGGGGAAGAGCCCAAAGCCCAGAGAATGGAAGGGATTTGCCCAGTGCCACCTAGAAAAACTCTGCAAGGTGTCCCCCATTCCCCCCTAGCTTCCCTGCCCCCTTTCCTTGCCCTCCTCTCTCCATTCCTGCTCCTTTATTTGTCCCTCTCCCCAGGCTTCCTTTTAAGGGCTTCCCAGACTGGGGCAGCTGGGACATTTGAAACCATCCCTATCAGAAACCCTTCATCCAACCCCCATGTTACCTGGGTAGGGCACAAGGCCATTGGCGTATACAGTCTCTAAGGCTGGATGCCCACCAGGGAAAGGCACCACACCTGCAAAGCCATTGGTGATGGGAGTGACAAGACCTGGCACAGCTGCTGTACCTAGAAGTGGTGGAGAGTGCAGCCCTAGGAGAGGAAGGAAGCCAAGGTCTTTAGTCATCAGGGATGTGGAGGATCTATCTGTCCATCCCCCAACCCTCTGAGCCCCCCAGCTTGTAAATCCCTCATCTGGGCATTTGCCCTGGTATATTGTGCTCACTCAGGGTCCTCGGATGGGGTTATCCTAGTTGTAATTTTTCAGAACCAGAAGAATCTTGAGTTTATCTAGGTAACCCTTCCCCCATTTTACAGAGGGGAAAACTGAGGTCCAGAGATGGGAAAAGCCTTAAGTCAAATAGCCAGTGAGTATGAGAAATGAGATTTCTCAGTTCTAGGACCCAATCACTGCTAATTTCTTAGCTCCCTGGGGTCTATGCCGGCCACTCACCTGATGCCGGGGCAATGGGGGTAGCAGGAATCCCATTGAGGCTGACAGCGCCAATCTGCTGGATGTGGCAGGGGGAGAAGGCTACACCTGGGCTCAGGTAGCTGCCATGAGAGGTGGACAGCACTGTGGTTTGCTGCTGCATAAGCTAGGTGTCAGACAGGACAAAAGGTGGTGTTGGCAGCTGAAAATCTTTTCCTCCTCTTCCTCCTCCTCCTTCTCTTCCTCCTCTTCCTCCTCCTCCTCCTCCTCCTCCTCCTCCTCCACTTCCTCCTCCTCCTCTTCTTCCTCCTCCTCCTCCTCCTCCACTTCCTCCTCCTCCTCCACTTCCTCCTCCTCCTCCTCCTCCTCTTCCTCCTCCTCCTCCTTCTCCTCCACTTCCTCCTCCTCCACTTCCTCCTCCTCCTCCTCCTCCTCCTCCTCCTCCTTCTCCTTCTCTTCCTCCTCTTCCTCCTCTTCCCCCTTCCCTTCTCCTGAGACCAAGAGGCACGGGACCAAGGGTTCTCAAAGGGATGGGAACTGATGCTTGGAAGGGTGTGGGTGTGTCAAACCCTGGTCCCCAATCTGGCTGCTGCTCTGTCTGACCGCAAGAGGGCATCAGACTCCAGCCAGAGAGGGGCAGGCAGGCTGGGGAGCCAGAGATACACACGCCACCAGCTGGGCTCTCCCACCACAGACACTCTCCATCGCCCGGGTCTCTGTTAGCCCCCTCCCCAGAGAGGAACCACACTGAACCATGCACATTCTTAGTGGGTAGGGAGAGGATCAGGGGTCAAGCCAGGACTTCATTAGTCCTGGGCACTACCAAACCCAGGGGCCCTCTGGTCTTTCCACCTGGGTCCAGTCAAGAGGGGCACCATGGGGAGGGCTCACCCCACAATGAGCGTATTGTCCCTGGCCAAGGCTCAATGTGGTAGGGATCCCGACTGTCCTGCCCGCAGGGAGTAGCCCCCCACTATCTCCACTTTTCTCTGTCCATTTCCCTTCCATCCCCCCCAAATGGAAGCACAAGAACAAAAAGAGCCAGTGGACTAGAGCAAGACAGAGACAGAGGGACCTGGGCACAAATAGGCAGACAGACATGCCATCGGAGAAGTGGCCAGGGAAACAGAGACCGAGGAAAGGAGAGACACCCAACCAGAGGGGAGCTGAGGCAGAGATGGATGGGTAGATAGAAACAGAGGCAGAGCGAAAACAAGATGGGCCAGAGAAATAGATAGGTGTTAGCAGAGATGGAAAGAATGGGAAACAGAGATGGACAGACAGACAAGGCTCAGGCCAGTAGGGTCAGGGTTAAGCTGAGGAGGAAGGGAAGGAGGAGAGGCAAAGACACAGAAAAGACAGAGAGGCAGTGTTGCTGTGAGATGGGGATAGAGATACTCACGGCCTGTGCATAGGCACTGTAGGGGCTGAAGGGCAGAGTAAGGGATGGTGTGAAGATGCCCAGCTGGCCTACCATCTGCTGCATTCTCCGAAGGGTCCTCTCCTTGTCTGTGTCCGCAAACTTCACCACCAGGCTGGAGGAAGCGCCCTGGGCAAGGGGCAAGGGCCAGGGAGAGAGAGGGGCAGCAAGAAGCCGGAGCCTGGACAAAGCCTGCCTCTCCCCCCACTTCCAGATGTGGCCAGCCCATGAAAATCACACACACACACACACACACACACACACACACACACACACACACACACACACCCTACATCCAGCTAGGACCAAGCCAGTTACATGGCTTATCAGAGCCTGAGATTTAGGGGTGGTCCAAGGTCAATAGAGCATCTCCCACATGGACCAATTGAAATGCAGCTATCAAAATGGTGGGTGACTTACAAAACATTCACATAGGCAGACACTGACACGACCACAGGACAGATGGACAACAAAATGATGGAGAGGCATGCAAGCAGATGACCAAATATCCATCCCAATAGGGGATCAGTAGAGAGGAGGGGAAGGGGGAAGGAAACACAACCCCAGGCTCCCTTACTCTCTCATGCACATATACATACATCTTTCATAAAATTATAGAATGTCAGAGCTGGAAAGGGTCTTAGAGATAATCTGGTCTAATCTTGTTTTAAAAATGGGGAAACTGAGGCTCATATGTAGGGGAAGAACTTGCTGGAGGTCATAGCAGAAGGGACCAGAACCCAGGTCTCCTGGCTCCTATCCCACTCTTCCTTCCTTCCTTCCTTCCTTCCTTCCTTCCTTCCTTCCTTCCTTCCTTCCTTCCTTCCTTCCTTCCTTCCTTCCTTCCTTCCTTCCTTCCTTCCTTCCTTCCTTCCTTCCTTCCTTCCTTCCTTCCTTTCTTTCTTTCTTTCTTTCTTTCTTTCTTTCTTCCTCTCCCTCCCCTCTCTCTCCATCTTCCTGTCTCTCTGTCTCCACTATCCTCCCATTCTCCCTCTTCCCCCACCACCCCCCTCTCTCTCATACACTTGGCCACATCCCTAGGTTTTCTGACCCTGAGGTTCTTCTACTTCAAGTTCTCCTACTTGAAGCAGACAGATCCCAGAGGCATCCATGGTAAGAGAATAGCCATGGTCCCCTAATTGTTCAGTATTGCCCCATACAAGTATTGTTAATGGCCGTTTACAGCTTCTGAATGCATGTCTGCCTTCACTTCATACTCATTATTCCCTCACATGGGGCCCTCCTCCTGGTTTCCCTGTCTCAAATAGACTTTGAGTGTTGGGTGGAGCCTCAGAGTCTATCTAATATAAACTCCTTCTAGGTGTAGAAATACCCTTTACTCAGAATACTCTCTGTGATATCCTCAAGCCAACTCTAACCAGCCTGGGAGAGCTGATTGTTATATTTTTGGTGTGAGCATTTCAACCTTGGAAATTAACAAAAGCTATAAATCAGGGTTTGGTTTATTGTCTTGTTGACTGTCTGGGCTTAAGCAAACAATAAAGAAAATGTTAATAATATAAACTTAAAAATGTTTTGTGCACATATCCTTGGTTTGGTTTGGTTTTTGAGAGCTGGTTGTTAAACTATTTATAAGCACACTCCATTCTCAACTGGGGGGGCATAGAATCTCAAAATGGAACAAGACCTCCTCAGTGACCATCTAGTCTGATCCATACCTGAAAAAGAACCCTCCAATCAATGCAAAATGCCCAACAAGTGGTCGTTTAGCTTTCTCTTTAGAGAAGGAGAAATTCTCTGATGGCTAGTCAGCCCATTGTTCTTTTACATCATTCTAACTGTTTAGAAGTTTCCCCTACACCAGAACCTACATTTGCTTCATCCATTACTCCTAGATCTTCCCTTTGGGGACCAAAAAGAATAAGCCTGACTTCTCTTGCACATGGCTAGGTCATCCTCCACTGAGTCTTTTCTTCAGGCTAAGCATCTCTAGTTCTTCTTAGAGCACAGATTCCAAGCCCTTCCGAAGCCATGACTGGTCTCCATCTTTATCGGCAGCTTTCTTAAACTGTGGCTCCCGTTGCGGTCAGACCAGAGCATCCAGCCCCTGCTTGTGACAGACCCTGCCCAACGCAGTCCCACTCTATTCCATGGAGGGGACAGCTTGGCTAGTCAGCCAAGTTGGGAGCTGTTGTTGGCCTTCCTTTGACTCTTGCTTCCTATTGCCCCTCGGAGAACAGGTCAACTCCATAATGGCCATTCAGTTATTGGAAGACCTTCATGGTCTTCTTCAGAATGAACATTCCCAATTCCTTCAGGCTTTTCACCTGGACTTTTACAGTTGACTCCTCACTAGCCTCCCTGTTTTTCCTTTTCTTTTTAATCCTTTTCACACCAACAACCAGTCATCTTTCTAAAACTCAGCTCTGGTCACATCTCTAGCCTGTTCATATACATATACTCTGCCCATGTGCGGGAAGGTCAGACATTATTGTTTAACATTCAAGGCCCTCTGTGATCTTCCTCCACTCTTCCTTTCCAGCCCCTTCCCATCTCCCTGCTAGGTACCACCAGCTCTAATGGGCCCCTTAAAATACCAAACTTCTTCCTTTTTCTAGATCTCTGGCAACTTGTTCCCTCTGCTCTGGCATACTCTGCCTTAATCTCCATCTGTTAAGACCCGACATATCTTTCCAGCTTAATTCAAATGCTACCTCTTCCAGGAAGCCTTCCTAGATTAGAAGTCTTCCTCCTCTGGGCCCCTCATTCCCAAGTCTATCTCTTTCCTGTGGCTTTTCTCCCATCCTGCTGTTATTTCTAGCATACTCTTCTGCTGGGCAGGGAGCTCTCTGAGGGCAGGGGTTGAGACCCATCCCTAGTCTTTCCATGATGTCATCCAATATAGGGTGGGTGCCAAATGTTTGTTGACTGATGGATCCCATATGATGGAATATGGAAGGAACCTTAGTGGCTGTTGAGCTGGTGGCTTCTAAAGGATGGGGAAATGGAAGTTCAGAGGGAAGAGACTTTTCAAAGATCATCTATTGGGTCCACAGCAAAGCTAGAATTAAAGTCCATCTTCTGATCTGGGGAAGTGCCCAGCCTGAGGGCAACCTGGAGCCTGGTGTCCCCTTCCCCCCTTCAATGCCCAGGGATGGGAAGGGAGGAAACCGCCGGGATCTCATACTCACTGGCATTGTCTGGCTGCCATGGAGGGCATGGATGGCAGCCTGGGCTTCCGTGTGGGATGAGAACTTCACAAAGGCACAGCCTGTGTCGGGCAGAGAAGGAAGGACAGAGATGAGGGCGAGCCAGATTTGATTTTTTCCGCCCCTTCCCTGCTCAGTCCTTAGTGACATCACGTAGACAGGCCTTGACAGACAGACACAACCCTATGGTGAGACAATCCATCATATGGCCAGAGCTGGGCAGCCCTGGAGAGACAGAGGCCGTTGGACAGTCACATACGATCGGCCGGGCAGATGGAGGCAGTCGGATGTGGACAGAGCCCAGTAGATACGATGAGATGGAGGAGAGCCAGGCACAATTGGATGGATGGACAGACGGACGGACAGACAGACAGATGAGCAGCAGAGCCGCATGCCCTGAAGGACTATGAGAGGTTCCCTCCCTCCCTCCCCTCTCGGGTACAGGTAGCACCTTTACTATTCCCATCAGGGCCCCGGAGCACTGTGCATTCGTCGATCACCCCAAAGGGCTGGAAAAGCCGAAGGACATCCTCCTCGGACTGCTGCTTGTTCAGCATGCCCACGAAGAGCTTCCGGTCCCCTGTGGTGGGGAGATGGAGACATCAGCCTCAACAGAGCCAGGCACCCCAAGGGAGATCCTGCCTGGGCTTTAATCATCCACTTTGTTAGACCACTACCCCCGGGCCTGTTTACCCCTAGGAGGAGGAGGAGGAAGAGGGGATGACCATTAGCTGAGGGGGAGGATGATGGGAGCACAGACTCAAGAATGGGGGTACAGGCTCCTGATTCTTTCTCAGAAGGAAGGAAATGTCACCTTAGCCTCCCCAATCAGCTGGTCACCTAGTCAGTCCATCAGCACAATAATTTAATTAGCTTCCCTAACTGGGGTTCCTCCAGCTCTTTTTAGGGATTTCCACAACAGGGAATTCATTCCCTCCTGTTTGGTCCATTTCATTGTGGGAGGTTCCTAATTGTTCACACACCATAGATTTAGAACAGAAAGGTGTCATAGATTTTTAGCCCAATGTCCTCCTTCTACAAGTGAGGAAACTGAGGCCCACAAAGGTGAGTTGACTTGCCCAAGGCCACACCAGGGGTATGGAGCAGAGCTGAGATTTCAACCCAACTGGGACTCTGTCCGAATCCAATGCTTTTCCTGCTATAGTTAATAGAACATTCTTCTTTCAGCTGAGTCTAAATCTGCTCCCTAGAAATCCCTTCCACTGTTCCTAGGTCTGTGTTCTGGGGCCAACCAAGCCATCCATGTCTGTCCCCTCTCTTCCAGGGAGACCACTATCAGCATCATGGGAAACGTTGCTTAGGGTCTGGGTTGGCAGGTGTGGGCCCAGCATGGCGGCATCAGAGGGCATCTTCCCTAAGGGACTCCACATCTTGGGACGCTGGTCCCAACCTCTAGATCCCAGACTTTGGACAGGAAATCAAGGCCATCTGGCCCAACCAGCCCTGGAATAAGAATCTCACATCTGCAACATTCTGGGCAAGTGGCCCATCAGCCTTTGTTTGGACCTCCAATAGGGAGGCCTTCTGCTACCTCCTGAGGCAGCCCATTCTCCCTGGGGACCCTTCGCATCCTCGGGAAATGTTTTTCCTGACATCAAGCCTCAATGGGCTTCTTGATAACTTCTGCCCACAGCTTCTGCTTCTGTCTTTCAGGGCCAGGCAGAACAAGTCTAATCCCTCCTCTTCACGGACAGTCAATTTCTGTCTTCTAGGCAGAAGCTGGTGCTGCAATGATAGATTGCTGGGCCTAGAGTTGGGAAGATCTGGCTTCAGATATGGCCTCAGACATCGGGCAAGTCACTTGACTTCTTTCTGCCTCAATTTCTTTAGCTGTAAAATGGGGATAAGAGAGCACCTACTGTTCACAGCATTGTTGTGAGGAAGAAATGAGATCATCTTTCTAAAGCTCTTAGCACAGTGCCTGACGCATAGTAGGCTCTATATAAATCCCTTCCCTCCCCCCTTCTCCCTCTCCAGGCTAAATAGTCCTCTTTCCTGATGCTCACATGGAGTGATTTCAAGGTCCTTCATCATCTCAGCTGTCTTCCTCTATTCCCTCTCCAACTTATCAACCTCCTTCCTAACATACTGCACCCAGAATTGCACGAGCTATTCCGAATAAGGTATGGCCCGAGCAGGATAGAAGGAACCCATCGCTTCGTTATGCCTAGTCCTCTTTGAAGGTAGAGTTTGCTTTTTTGGACTTCGATGTCAAGCTGCTGATTCATTGTGAGGTCCATTAAAACCCTCGTAGCTTTGGCAGTTAACCTTCTTGTCTGGCCGCACCTCCCTTCCTTTCTTATCGCTAGTCTGGGCTTCTCTTTATGAAAGTCACAGAAGTGCAGAACATCAAAGGAGGAAGAGGCCTTAGGATGGAGAAATCGCCCTATTGGGCCTAGACGGGATCTTACAAGAAGTAACAGAACATCAGAGTGGGAAGGAGCCTTAGAATAAGGAATATCAGGGCTGGGAGGGAACCAACAACATGGAATTCTTAGAGCTGGAAGGAATCTTGGGTTACAGAATGTTAGAACTGGGAAGGCCCTTAGAACCCAGGATGCCAGAGCTGAGGGGCACCCTTAGAACTCCAGATGTCAGAACTGGGAGGGTCCTTAGAACCCAGGATGCCAGAGCTGAGGGGCACCCTTAGAACTCCAGATGTCAGAACTGGGAGGGTCCTTAGAACCCAGGATGCCAGAGCTGGGGGGCACCCTTAGAACTCCAGATGTCAGAACTAGGAGGGCTCTTAGAACCCAGGATGCCAGAGCTGGGGGGCACCCTTAGAACTCCAGATGTCAGAACTGGGAGGGTCCTTAGAACCCAGGATGCCAGAGCTGGGGGGCACCCTTAGAACTCCAGATGTCAGAACTGGGAGGGTCCTTAGAACCCAGGATGCCAGAGCTGGGGGGCACCTTTAGAACACCAGATGTCAGAACTGGGAGGGTCCTTAGAACCCAGGATGCCAGAGCTGGGGGGCACCTTTAGAACTCCAGATGTCAGAACTAGGAGGGCTCTTAGAACCCAGGATGCCAGAGCTGGGGGGCACCCTTAGAACTCCAGATGTCAGAACTAGGAGGGCTCTTAGAACCCAGGATGCCAGAGCTGGGGGGCACCTTTAGAACTCCAGATGTCAGAACTGGGAAGGCTCTTAGAACCCTGGATGCCAGAGCTGGGGGGCACCCTTAAAACTCCAGATGTCAGAACTAGGAGGGCTCTTAGAACCCAGGATGCCAGAGCTGGGGAAGGGGCTTAGAACTCAGGATGCCAGAACTGGGGGGGGGGGGTCTTAGAACTCCAGATGTCAAAACTGGGAGGGTTCTTAGAACAGGGATCTTAGAACATAGAATATCCAAGCTAAGAGGTCCATTAAAGACCTTTTAGCCCAATTACTATTTCACAGAGTGGGGGGAAAGGGTTCCAAGAGAGGAAGGGCCTTGCTCAAAATCAAAGGGAGCCAGGAATAGCCTTTGGGCTTCCATATTCTCAGACCTGAATTCCTCTCAGTATATTCCAGGGACAGAGACTTGCCAGGAAACACACAGCTCTGGGATTCCTTGATCCCTACACCCTGTTTCCAGGCACCTTTGTCTGCCTGCTCTGCCACCTAAACCAGCTTTCACTACAGTGCCAACAGGTTGGCCTGTTTGCTGCCAAGGCCAGGGGAAGGCATAGGGAGTAAACCCAGGGGAGGTGGTGGACATGGGTGCCCTCTCCTATTGGTGCTGAGTCCCCTGATCCCCTCCTCCAACACTCCCACCCCCCACCCCAGTCAAGCAATTTCCGGAGCTGTCCAGCAATCAGGAATATTTTATCATCTTCTCCTCCCTGAATGTTAGAGTTGCATTGCCATGGAAACCTATTCCTGTCAGTCATTGGTGGGTTGGTTGGAGAGGGGGTGGGGAGGAAGCGGAGGGCATCGAAGAGAGAAGAGCATGTTGTCTGATGGAGCCCTGACAGAGAATATTAGAGGGTAAAGGTCTGAACCGTGGGAGGCAGACAAAAAAGGAACTGGGGAGAGGGAGGCAAAGACCCTGAGAGCTCCCTTCCTCCTTCTCACAATGCAGGCCAGTGTCTTGAGGAGACAGTCAGGGTTGGGAGGAGGTGGCTCCCTCGGTTCCGCCATGTTTCTCCCATATCCATCTACATTGGTCCACTTCTCTCCATTGAGGAGAAGACATCAGGTGCCCCTGATCCAAGGCAAACCCTTTGGAAATGGGGAGCCACTGATTCCTAGGGAAGCTCTGTTGGTTTTCAACCTTCCCTACTCTTACAAATAATGAAAGGGCTTTTCATGGTTTAATGTCTATTTGGGGCTCTGTGCCTCTCCCAGGAGGGCCTTGGAGGGTGAGGGGTGCCTGGGGGAGTTAGGGAGATAGCTTGGGCTGGGACTCCCTTGTATTGCTTCAGTCCAGGACACCAGGCCACGGGTAAGCCTAGATACCCACCTCCATATTCCTAGTTTCAATCTCCCTTTGCCCTTTAGATTTGGATGGCTAAACCCCTCCAAGGAGGTCTGACAGGAAGAGAAAATGGTCCCCCTTCTCCTGTCGTCTAGAGATGAGACAGAATAAAAGCAGTCAGTTTCCCACTATCTCCCCCTTGATCCTGAACAGCCGCTTCCCCAAGGATGGAGAGGGCTTCAGGGGTAGGGTTGGGGAAGGAGGAGGGGTGATGAGAATTATTGTAATAGCTTCCATTTCTATAACTGTACAGTTGACAAAATGCTTTCCTCACCGAAATCCTCTGGGGTAGGTTGGGCATGGGATATCATCTATTTTCTGGGCAAGACATTTGCCCAGTTAGAAGCCCAACTTGGGCGTGGCAGAGATGAGACCCTTGCCTCCCAGGTGATGGTTCTCATCACTTCTCTTGACATTTGCTGCCTGCAGGCCCCAAAGGGAGAGTCTCTTGGGATGGGAGGGATATCAGGCACTGCCTAGGAGGAAGGGGGACTTGAGTCTGGGCCCCTGGAGGCCCAGCAGGAAGGGACTGGCCTGTGTTTGAAGAAGAGGGCAAAAAATTCAGGCCAACACATACTGGCTCCCTTGTCACCTAGCCTCCCTGGTCAACACAATCCCGGCCAGCCAGATCATAGGTTGCTTCCCTTTCCCTGCCTTCCCCTCCCCTCTTCTCTGCCTCTTCCCAATAACTTTTACCTGTCCTACGAACTGTCCCTCCTCCCTTTAGCCATGCTTGGCCCTAAGAAAGGCCCCCCCTCCCTGGCTAGGAAGGAGCTGCTAGGCCAAAATGGCATGATGGGAGTTGGAGTGGTGTTAGGGCTTCTCTTGTCATGCTTTTCTGTGTGTAACGTGTGGAAAGAACTCCTATTTTCAGATCCAACAAACCATCTGACAAAGGCTACTTCTTGGGCAAAGTCCAGCTCAAAGTCACACTTCTTTTCAGAGGACCTCTGGGATCATAGGGCCCAATCCTCTCATTTTACAGAGAAGGAAACTGAGTTCTGGAGAGGCGAAGCAATCTTCCCAAATTCCCACAGGCTGGCAGCAGCAGGCTCATGCCTCCTGACTCCAAATACAAGGGGCTTCTAAATAATACTCTCTTTTTTCAGAGAATCCAGCTAGTTGTAGTAAATCTTGGCAGTGTGGTCCATGAAGATATAGGACAGCACTTGGGAGAGAAGCAAAGGCAACCCAAGGGCTGAGGGATCGAGTGTCTGAGAGACTGAAAGGAGGGTGATGGCCACGAGACTGAAGATCTGAGAAAACTAGGGGATGGATGGCTGGGTGGCTGGAGATTGTACTATAGAGATCTGTAGGAGTTGGAGGATTAAGAAGGTTGAGGGGCTGAGAAAAACTATAGGGAGGCAGCTAAATGGTTCAGTGGATTGAGAGTCAGGCCTAAAGATGGGAAGTCCTGGATCCAAATGTGACTTCAGACACTTCTTTGCCTGTACGACCCTGGGCAAGTCACTTAACCCCCGTTGCCTAGCTCTTACCACTCTTCTGTGTTGGAACCAGTCCCATGGTATTGATTCTAGGATGGAAGGTAAAGAAAACTATAGGGCCTGAGGGCTTAAAGGAGTACAGAGGTTTAAGGGGGGGGGGTGGACAGGGAGACAAATATGGTTCACAATGGCCTAGCCTGAGTGGACATTGTGCCTAGAGATTGAGGAAACGGGGATCAGGCACCATTCTCCAAAATGAAGTCTGGAGAACTGTCAGGGGGCTGGGTGTGGGTATGCTAGTAGGTATCCAATAGGGCCTAATAACTAAGCCTTGCTGGGGTGATGGGGGAGCCCCAAGTTTATCCTTAGATGAAATCTCCATAAATCCCCCCTTCCCACCAAGGAGAACAAAGGGGTGGAAAGGGTAAGTAGGAGGGGGACAAAGAGGTGACAACTACCTCCACGGCTCTCGCTGTCCGCTGGCTTCACCTGGATCGGCCGCGCCATCTGCAGAGAGAGAAAGAAGGGGGAAATTGGAATGCTTTCTGGTGGTGGTAAAACCTTGGGGGTCAAGTGGTCCAGTTTCTTGGCCAGGTAGGATTTGGCTTTCTTGTGAAAAGGTCCTCCTTCTTGCCTTGGGCCCAATAAGACAGGCTCCTCCCACCTAGTTCCATGAAGGATGAGGGTTATAAAGGAGGGGGTGAACTCTGGATGCAGTGGTCCCACACACCAGCCCCAGAAATAGGCAGGAGATGTTATAAGCTTTGGAGTGGAGGCACATCCAGATGTGCCATCCAGATAGCTGGCCTTTATTTGGCTGACTTCAGTGGAAGGGAGAAACAACCTTAGAGACACCTCCCGCTGCAAAAACACACATATGGGGGCAGGAGGAGTATGCTGGGTAAAAGACCTGAATACTTCCAAGTCTTAGAAGCCTTGAAATTCTTTTTGGATAAAAACCCTTGAGTCATAGATCTATGTCAAAGTATTGAGATGAATCAGAAATGTTTGGGCCACGTACCTAATCTAGAATCAGAGAATGTTAGAATGAGAATACCCATAGAACACAGAATTTCAGAGCTGGAAGCTAACCCTAACCCTAACCCTAAACCTAAACCTAACCCTAAACCTAACCCTAACCTAACCCTAACCTTAACCCTAACCTTAACCCTAACCTTAACCCTAACCCTAACCCTAACCCTAACCCTAACTCTAACCTTAACCCTAACCCTAACCCTAAACCCTAACCCTAACTCTAACCCTAACCCTAACTCTAACTTTAACTCTAACCTTAACCCTAATCCTAACCCTAAACCCTAACCCTAACTCTAACCCTAACCCTAACTCTAACTCTAACCTTAACCCTAACCCTAAACCTAACTCTAACCCTAACCCTAACCTAATTCTAACCTTAACCCTAACCCTAACCCTAAACCCTAACCCTAACTCTAACCCTAACCCTAACTCTAACTCTAACCTTAACCCTAACCCTAAACCTAACTCTAACCCTAACCCTAACCTAATTCTAACCTTAACCCTAATCCTAACCCTAAACCCTAACCCTAACTCTAACCCTAACCCTAACTCTAACTCTAACTCTAACTCTAACCTTAACCCTAACCCTAACCCTAAACCCTAACCCTAACTCTAACCCTAACCCTAACTCTAACTCTAACTCTAACCTTAACCCTAACCCTAAACCCTAACCCTAACTCTAACCCTAACCCTAACCCTAAACCCTAACCCTAACTCTAACCCTAACCCTAACTCTAACTCTAACCCTAACTCTAACTCTAACCCTAATCCTAACCCTAACTGAATGTGGGAGTTTGTGCTCTAAACCCATCCTTTTCTCCATAAGGAGATGTAGGTCCAGAGACAGGGTGAGATTGGCCCCAGGTAACACAGTGACTCAGGAGCAGAGTTGGAATTATGACTAGGACCACCTGAATTCCAGACTAGGGAGGTAATATGGGATGTGGGGGTTACTAGGACCACCCCACCTCAAACCATCCATCTCTGCTGGAGAAGTACTAGGGACCTAGCTGTTGGTTTTGGAAGCTCCTTCTGAGACAGAGTGGACAATGGGACTCAAGTCCTGGCCTCAGTCTGGTTTTCTCTACCTGAACTCCTACTGCCCTTAGGGCCCCATGCTCCCTCCTTCCAGGTCCCAATGAGCAGGCATCTCTGCCCACTGACACCCTGATAATTTCTAAACTCCCCAGTGGTCCCAGCCTCTCACCCTTTGGGCTTTGTCTGAAGGCCTCTCCAATGTTCTGCTCAAGGAGGGGTACTCCTATTGGGGTCCCTATGGACCTAAAGTCAGGAAAATTCATCTTCCTGAGTTCAAATCTAGCCCCAGACAGTTACTAGCTGTGTGACCTTGGGAAAGTCATTTAACCATATTTGCCTCACTTTCCTCATCTGTAAAATGGACTGGAAAAGGAAATGACAAACCACTCCTAGAATCTTCGCAAGAAAACCCCAAATGGGGTCATGAAGAGTCAAACTTGACTGAAAAATGGCTAACAACAACAAATAACGATGATTGTATGATCTATGACATTATGGAAGGGACCAGGGACTTGGGAACAAGCATCTGTTTATCTCTTTGAGCTGACTGTCCTTCTGTGTGGCACTCAGGAGCAGAATGGGTGCTAACAGCAGGTCAGGGATCAAATGGCTTGGAAGTGGGTGCAAGTGGTGGGGAATTGTGTTGGGGAAGTGGTGAGTATATCTATGTCCTTACAAAATCCCAGAATCAAATCTCCTTTACTAGGTATCTGCCTGACAATGGCCATTTAGCATTCGCCTAAAGACATCTAGAGGGGGAAGATGCACAGTAATAAAGTCTTCCTTATATCCGGTCTAAATCTGCTTCTTTACAACTTGTAGTCAATCCCCCTTTATAATCCAAATATGGTGCTGATCCCGAAGCCAGGAAGAACAAAATCAGAAAGAAAGCTATAGACCCATATCCCTAATGAATACTGATGCAAAGTTTTTAAACAAAATACTAACAAGAAGATTGTGGCAACATATCACAAGGATCACACACTATGATCAGGTAGGAATGCAGGGATAGTTCGATCTTGGGAAAACTATCAACATAATTGATCACATCAATAACAAAACCAACAGAAATCATATGATTATTTCAATGGAAACAGAAAAGGCTTTTGACAAAATACAATACCCTTTCCTAATAAAAACACTAGAAAGGGAGGTAGTGACATGGTGGACAAAGAGTTCAGCCTGGAGATGTGAGGTCCTGGGTTCAAATGTGACCTCAGATACTTCCTAACTGTATGACCTTGGGCAAGTCACTTAACCTCGGGATCCAGGCCTCCCCTTCTAGACTACATCCCTTCCCTTTTTTCATATCTTTTTTTTTTAAAACAACTCCCATTGCCTGGCCCCCTTACCGCTCTTCTGCCTTAGAACCAATACACAGTATTGATTCTAAGATGGAAGGTAAGGGTTTTATTATATATATATATATATATATATATATATATATATAGTAAACCTTCTGTCACAATATATATATGTACATATATATATACATATATATATATATATATATATATAGTAGAGAGGGGTAAGAAGATTCCAAAAATAGGAGGGAGTTAAGTTATGAAGGGCCTTGAATGCCAAACAGAGTATTTTATATTTGCTCCTGGTGGTAATGGGGAGCCACTGGAATTCATTGAGTAGTTGGATGCTGTAGTTGGTCCATACTTGAGGAAAATCACTTTGGTAGCTGAAAGGAAGATGGATTGGAGTAGGGGGAGACTTGAGGCCAGTAGACCCACCAGGAGGCTATTGAAATAGTCCAAGGATAAGGTCATGTGAGCCTGCATCAAGGTAGTGCCAGTGCCAGAGGAGAGAAGGGGATGTATTCGAGAGAAGCTGCTAAGGCGAAATCACCAGGTGCTGGCAACAACTTGAACATGGGGGGGGGGGGGAGAAAGAGAGAGAGAGAAAGAGAGAGAGAGAGAGACAGAGAGGAGAGAGACAGAGAGGAGAGAGACAGAGAGAGGGGAGAGAGAGAGACAGAGAGGAAAGAGAGACAGAGAGAGAGAGACAGAGAGAGAGAGGAGAGAGAAGAGAGAGACAGAGAGGAGAGAGACAGAGAGGAGAGAGACAGAGAGAGGGGAGAGAGAGAGAGACAGAGAGGAAAGAGAGAGACAGAGAGAGAGACAGAGAGAGAGAGGAGAGAGAGACAGAGAGAGAGAGGAGAGAGAGAGAGGAGAGAGAGAAGAGAGAGAGAGAGAGAGAAAGAGAGAGAGAGAGGGGAGAGAGAGAGAGAGCGAGATAGAGAGGGGAGAGAGAGACAGAGAGGAAAGAGAGAGACAGAGAGAGACAGAGAGAGAGAGGAGAGAGAGAGAAGAGAGAAGAGAGAGAGAAAGAGAAAGAGAGAGAGAGAAGAGAGAGAGAGAGGGGAGAGAGAGAGAGGAGAGAGAGAGAGAGTGTGTGTGTGTGTGTGTGTGTCCAGGATGATAACGAGGTTGTGACCCTGCGGGACTAGGAAGATGATGTTGTCCTTGAGAGTAAAAGGGAAGTTAGGAGGGGAGGGAGGTTTAGGGAGAAAGGTAAGGAATTTACTTTTGGATGCGTTGAGTTTTACACGTCTACTGGACATCCAGTTGGAGATGCCTGAGAGGCATTTGGAGATGGGAAGTGAAAGGTGAGCAGAGGCTGGGGCAGGAAAGGTAGAGTGATTATTATCAGTCTACAGAGGGTAATTAAATTCATGGGCGCTAGAGAGCTTGCTAAGTATAGGGAAGAAAAGAAGAGGACCCGGGACAGAACCCTAAAGGACACCTACGATTAGAGGGTGTGATCTGGAGGAGGATCCAGCAAAGAGGACAAAGAAGAATCGGTCAGGTACATAGGAGGAGAACCAAGAGACAGTAGGGGCCTAAAAACCTAGAGAGAAGAGAGTGATCCACAATGTCAGAGGCTGCCAAAAGGTCGAAAATGAAGACCAAGAAAAGACCAATGGATCTGGCCATTAAGAAACCACCGGTGACTCTGGAGAGAGCAGTTTCGGGGAGATGATGGAGTCAGAAGCCAGTTTATAAGGGGTTAAGAAGAGTGCGATGAGAAAAAGAGGAGGTACCTCTTGTAGATGGTCTTTTCGGGGAGTTTAGCCACAAAGAACAAAACAGATTACAGAATGAGAGTTAGAGGGGGCTGAAGAAATTATGGGAAGATTTTCTTTTTCAGGATGGAAGATACATGGGCATGTTTGTAGGCAGTAGGAAATGAGCCAGTAGACAAGGAGAGAATGAAAATAAGTGAAAGAATGGAGATGATAAGTGATGTGTTCCTAGTTCTGTACTCTGGAGCCTTTCCACATGGAAGCCCTTCAAATATTGGAGACGATGCTTATTATGTCTCCTTAAGTCTTCTTTCTACAGGGCAAACCATCCTTTTTTCCTTTGTCTGATTCCTGAAGTTCCCATCCCAGTTGCCTTGCTTTCTTTGAACACTCTCCAGTGTATCAATATCGTCCCTAAATACTTTAGACATGGTCTAGCTGGGAAAGAATACAGAGAGACCATCACCTCCTGCATCCTAGCTACTCCATGGATCTTGATGCAACTTAAAATTGAGTTATCTTTTTCATTGAAAACCTGTACCTTTCATTTTGGAATCAATACTAAGTATTGGCTCCAAGACAGAAGATCAGTAAGAGCTAGGCAGTTGCTCAGGGCCACACAGCTAGGACATATCTGAGGTCACATTTAAACTTAGGACTCCCCATTTCTATTTTTTTAATAAAACTTTTAAACCCTTACCTTCCATCTTGGAGTCAATACTGTGTATTGGTTCCAAGGCAGAAGAGCAGTAAGGGCTAGGCAATGAGGGTTAAGTGACTTGTCCAGGGTTACACAGCTAGGAAGTGTATGAGGCCACATTTGAACCTAGGACCTCCCGTCCCTAGGCTTGGCTCTCCATCCACTGAGCTAGACATCTAGATGTCTCTGAGTTATCTTTTTTGACTGCTGTATCACACTAAACTCATCTTGACTTCATAGCTCGGAATTTTTTTAGGACAGCTAATCAGAGCTCCCCCTTTTTATATTTGTAAAGTTGACTTTTTGAATCCAAGTGTAGCACCTGATACATATCCCTATTAGATACTCTCTTGTTAGATTTGGCCCAACATTCTAGTCCGTTGAGATCTTTTCTGGATCCGGACTTCATCATGCAGTATGTTGGAGATCCCTCCTGGATTTGTGTCATCTGTAGGTTTGATAAGCATGCCAACTTTGTCCATATTCTAGTCATCTATTTTTTAAAAGTTAACATCATTTATTTATCTACTTATTTATTTATTCATGTATTGGCTCTGATAAAAGTCAAGTACGAATCCCTGTAGCCCGCCAATAGGGACCTCCTTACAAGTTAACACTGAGACAATCAATGACTCTTTTTTTGGATGGGTTTCCTCAGCCCATTCCAATATGCCTAACTACTATTGCATAGCCCACATCTCCACTTTATTCATCCCCTGCGCATCACCATGTGCACTCATCACATTTGTAGTCTGCAGAAAGCTAACAACACAATGGATGACAAAGCCGGGATCCAAGAGGTTCCTCCTGTCCTAGAACAGAGTCCATGACCTCTCTTGTCAGGAGGTGAGGAGGAAGCCCCATCTTGGATCCTCTGAAACTGTGGCTGGTCATTGCACGGAAGAGAGTTCAAAGCTGATGGATTGTCTTTACAGTGCTGTTATTGTACAAATTCTTCTAGTTCTGCTCACTTCACTCTGCATCAGTTTATACAGGTCTTCTTGGGTTTCTCTAAAATCATTCTCTTTGTTCTTTAAGCATATACACTATAATTTGTTCAGGAATTCCTCTATTCATGAGCACCCTCTAAGTTTCTAGTTCTATACTGCCATCAATTTACTGCTAGAAATGTTTTTGTACAGATGGGTTATTTTCCTCTTTCTCTGCTGTCTTTGGTGTAGAGGTCTAGCAATGGTATTTCTAGGTCAAAGAATACACACAATTTAGTAACTTTGGGGAAACAGTTCCAAATTGCTTTCCAGAATGGCTGGACCAATTCACAGCTCTAACAACAGTTGGGGCAACTAATTGTTGTTCTAATAACAACAGGAGAAAGTCTATTATTTTTCCAGGATACACACACACACACACACACATACACACACACAAGCACGCACACACATCCAGAAAATGACGGAGAAGTCTTCAAACTTTTCACAGTAGATGATTATTATTCAGTCATAATGATTCATGTAGGCACAAATGATGCTGCCAGGAAGAATCTAGAGAGCATCGCCCAAGACTATGATGTCTTAGGCAAGAATCTTGAACCTTTAGTGGCACAGGTTATATTTTTATCACTCTTGTTGATTGAAACGAAGTGATACAGAATCAAAAAACAGATTAAGCAACTGGCTGCTTAAGAAGGTGATATGGATGTTTGGAAATGACCAAATAAAGTTTAAAAAAAAATAAATGAAAAAAAAAGGTGATATGGGTCAGTGGCTCAGTGGATAGAGAGCCAGGCATAGAGTGAGGAGGACATGGGTTCAAATGTGACCCCAGACACTGCAATTTTTAACCCCAATTGCCTAGACCTTATTGTCCTTCTGACTTGGAATTGATACTTGTATCAATTCTAAGACAGAAGGTAAGGGCTTTAAAAAGGCAATATCTGAGAATAGGAGTTAGATTTTTGGACCTTAACTTTATAGAGGGATCCTAGCCTGAGGTGGAGTGTCCCCAACAAGAGCTGGAAAGAATTTATTTGTCAAGGGGGCAGCTAGTTGGATCAGTGAATTGAGAGATGGGAGGTCCTAGGTTCAAATCTGACCTCAGACACTTCCCAGCTGTGTGACCCTGGGCAAGTCACTTGACCCCCCATTGCCTGGCCTTTACTACTCTTCTGCCCTGTAACCAATACAAAATATTGATTCTAAGATGGAAGGAAAGGGGTTTTAAAAATTATTTATTTATCTAGAGGATTGAAAAGACTAGGTTGCTATTCACTATAATGGAAACAGATGTGAATTATAGTGTTTTTCCATCAGGTTTTTCCATATATGGATCAGATTCATCCAAAATAGATTCATTCAATAGAAGGTAGCTTTTTATGGCAATCATTTGTTTTGAAATAATTAGTCTTTAGACTTTAGGGAAAATGATAAAATCTAGAATCATCCCATAAGATTTCCTTTAAGGCCTTTAGGACCGATGTCCTCAGACAGCCTTTCAGGTGAAAAGAAAAGGTCTCATAATTATAACCTTTTGGAATGTCAAGAAACAGGATTCTCTTGACCACTCTAAGAAACAGATGTATATTAGACTGGTTTAGAAACGGATTCATTTGTCAACAGATCATTTGAATTGGCCCACGTTTCCCCAAAGAATCCATGTTACAACTGATTATCAGGTCCCCAGGTAGGCTTAATTCATCGTTATTTATGATTATAATGATCACATGATATGATGATAATGATTAATTAATTATAATATTGCCCCGCTGTTTCACAGGAGTCTTGTCAATGCAGTAGCCAAACCCTGATCAAACATCCCAAGATGACATTGTTTCCTGGCCAGGTCTAGGGCAAGGGGCCAGGTGTGCCCTTCCACTCCAGACTAGAAGCAGTGATAATGCCTGTCTGAGGGTCTATCAAGACCCCCCAGCCTTCATACTGTTCATGGGCCATTCATTACAACTTTGTCTCTTTCTAACTGCCCCTCATAACCTTGTTTTGCTTTCTCAGAACCAACTGATATCTTCAGGAAGAATATACTTGAATCTAACAATGATTTCCAATATCCATGCTAGGAAAATGTACGTTGAATTGGACTTAGAATGACCATTTCCCAGAAACACAGCATTTTTAGAGATGGAAGGCACCTTAGAAGTTGTCTAGTTCAGTTGATACCCAGAGAGATTAATGTCCCAAACAGCAAGAGGCCATCTAGCCTTTGACTAAAGACCTCCCAGTAGAGGGACCCTTGGGTTGGCCCATTGCCCTCTTGGGTGGCTCTAATGACAAAACATTTTTCTCAACATCAAGTCTAAGATGTCTCTTTGTGGCTTCCACCCATCATTCCTGGTTCTGCCCCCTGAAGGCCACATAAAACAAAGTTAATTCCTCAAATACTTGAAAACAGCCATCATGGCTCCTGTTTTCCCTTTTCCAGTCTAAACATCCTGTTTTTTCCATTGATTCTCATATGATATGGATTCCAGGCCATTCACCACACTGTATCCAGACATCTCCAGTGCCTGGCACATAGTAGGGGCTTAATTAATGGTTATTGACTGATTGACTTGTTAATGTCCCCCTAAGTCATGACTTGGAGGATAATTCTTCAAATATAGTCTGACCAAGACAGAGGACTAATGGGACCATCAGCAACTTTTTCCTGGAAGTTGTGCTTCTCTCTTTTTCACCCCCAAGTTTTAGAAAATTTTGTTTAATTAATTTAGATTATTTTTCTATGGTTGCATGATTCATGTTCCTCCTCTCCCCTCTCCCCCCCATAATTGACGCACAATTCCACTGGTTTTACTTGTGTCATTGATCAACACCTATTTCCATATTATCAATGTTTGCACTAGAGTGATCGTTTAGAATCTACATCCCCAGCCATATCCCTATCAACCCATGTGATCAAGCAGGTGTTTTTCCTCTGCCTTTCTGCTCCCACAGTTCTTTCTCTGGATGCAGATAGTGTTCTTTCTCATAAGTCTCTTAGAATTGTCCCGGATCATTGAGTTGTACTTCTCTTAATGCAGCTCCAGACCCCATTAGCTCTTTGGCTATCCCATGGCACCTCCACCCCAAATGAAAAACCCCAATTCTTGATTTTAGAAAAAATACTATCTCCCCATCCATTCTCCATACTGAATTTGATCTTAATCATCCAAGTGTAAAACTTTACATTTATCACTACTAAATTCCATCTCACTTTTGCCATCGTTTGGCCATTTTCACTCATGTCTGGCTCTTTGAGAACCCATTTGGGGTTTTCCTGACAAAGATAATGGAATGGTTTGCCATTTTCTTCTCTAGCTCATTTCACAGATGAAGAAATCAAAACCAAACAGAGTTAAGAGACTTGCCCAGGGTCACCCAGCTAATAAGTGTCTGAGGCCAAAAGTTTTAACCCAGTTCTTTCTGATTTCAGGTCCAGCAGGCTATCCACTACATCACCCAGCTTCCCATCTCACTAAGTTCAATCCACTGGTGTTAAACTCAAAGAGAAATGGAGGGCACTGTTCTATATATAAAAATCCCTGCAGACTGTGTATTGACTTTTTTTTAAAACCCTTACCTTCTGTCTTAGAATCAATACAGTATATTGGTTCCAAGGCAAAGCAGCAATAAGGGCTAGGCAATGGGAGTCAAGTGACTTGCCCAGGGTCACACAGCTGGGAAGTGTCTGAGGCCACATTTAAATCCAGGACCTCCCATCTCTAGGCCTGGTTCTCAATCCACTGAGCTTCCCAGCTGCCCCCTTTGACTTACTCTTGACATGTAATATTATCTGTATTTTATTGAATTTTTATTTTGTTGTGTTTCCAATTACATTTCACATACTGTCTGTAGGACTTGTGTTTGACCCCTCTGTTGTAGATTGTGAAGGATTCTTTGTATCCTGACTATATTTTTCATCCTATGATTTCTCCTTCCCAGCTCTGGGCCATCTGTGAATGGGAAGAGTGTGCCATCTATGCCTTCATCCAAGTCACTGATGAAGAGGTCAAGCACAAGAATCATCAGATCTTCCACTGGAGGCCTTCAGAGTTGACATGGAATGGTTGCTATGACCTCCTTCTGCTGGAATCCAACCCTTCCATCAGCTCCTACACTACCTAAAACTGTATTGGATTCCAGGTCATTCCTTCAATCTTTTCCATGACAAAATCACAAAATTCTATGCTAATCAGATGATTATCCAATAATATAAATAATCATATCATATAATATCATCATAATATCATGGAAGACTTAACCAAATGCTCTGCTAAAAGCAAGGTGAATGATATCTGCAGCATTTTCTCTTCTGTGAGTTTAGAAATCTTATCAAAAGAGAAAATAATAAAAGCTAACATTTATAGGGCAACATTGACTTGATTCTTCAAAGGTGGCATAAAATGACCAACATACATTGGTCATTTTAGCCTCACAATGACCCTGTGAGGTTTAAGCATTTATTAAGTGGGTACTCTGTGCCAGGCACTGTGCTAAGTTTGGGGGATACAAATAAAGACAAAAATAGTCCTTTCTCTCAAGGAACTCTTAGTCTAATAGAGAGACAACATATGAACTATTTTGTATAAACAAAACACATGCAAGATGAATTGGAGATGATCTCGCAGGGTAGTCACTGGAATTAAGGGGGATTCAGAAAGGCTTTCTTTGGAAAGTGGGATTTTAGCTGAGACTAGAAGCAAGCCAAGGAAGCCATCAGGCAGAGATGAAGAAGAGAATTCCAGACAACGTTGTCTCGCATGACTGGCTTTTGCCAGGGATATATTGGAATCTGTTCATTTGGGTTCCTGAGAGCCACTTGTTAAATTTTCAGGGTGAGTACTTACACCTCTGAAACTGGCAAACTTTCACAATCAGGCTTAACTTGTTGTTTTGTTGATCGTCTAGGCTTATGAAATTGATAGAGAAAAATGTTAACAATACAGATTTAAACTTAAATGTGTGCCCTGAACTTTTTTTTTTTTGTCAGAGAGCCAATTGTTAAAAACATTAACCAACATAGTCCTGGATGAAACCATGGAAGCTCTTTATGGTGCTTGTCTCTTTTTCTTCTAAAATATAGATGTTCCTTAACCATCTTCTTACATCTTCTTAATAATCTCTTCCAGAGTGTTTGTAGGAATCAAAAAGTCAAGGACCCTGGCCTATGATTTTCAGACTTTATTCTCTTCCTTTCTTTGAAATTAGGGACTTTTGCCCACCTTCCATTTCCAGTACTAGTTATTAGCATTATATAATATAAATATATCATTGTACAATAATGTAGATTTTAATTCTTATTTAGTATATATGAATTTTATGTAAATATAAAAATAAATTATATAAATTATTATATAGTATTATGATAATATATTATATCATTATATAACATATCATTCTATATTATACTGTATTATAGTATACTGTATGATATTATACTGTATTATATCAGTATATCATATCATATCATATCATATCATATCATATCATATCATATCATATCATATTATATTATATTATATTATATTATATTATATTATATTATATTTACTAGAAACCAGTTCTTTCCTGTTAGGGAGAATCAGATCCAGAGTAAGATTCCCCTTTGGTTCCTCCACCTTTGGAAAGATGAAATTGCCATGAAGGCAAGTCAAACAAGACTCCTTTGACTGATCTTTCCTCACTGCTCCATTCCTTCTCTGGAAATAGTGAAGGGGGAAAGAGAACTCTTGCTGCTAAGTCAAATGGATACAGTGAGTAATTCCTTAGAAGAACCGGGTGTTCTTAAATAGGGACAGATCATAATTTGCAGGCACGATGAATTCTTCTTCTATAATAATGTCAATGAAAAGGACAGTAAAGGAAATTGACCTCCAAGTAATTGGTTTTTTTTTAAATCCTTGCCTTCCTTTTTAGATTCAATACTACTATTGGTTCCAAAACAGAAGAGCAAGAAGGGCTAGGCAATTAGGGTTAAGTGACTTGCCCAGGGTCACACAGCTAGGAAGTCTCTGGGATCAGATTTGAACCGAGTATCTCCCATCTCTATTCCTGGTTCTTAATCCACTAAACCACCTAGCTGCCCTCAACTCCTAGTAATTGTAATGACCAAACTTGGTTCCAGAGACTATTCCATCCAATGAAATGTAACTCTCTTCATCAGAAAAAGGTGAGGGACCCTCCATGGAATGTGATGCTGTGAAGATTGGATTTAGCTCTCCCCTGATTGTAACAATGAAGATACTTAGCTCTTCCTTTATTGTGAAGATTAAATTTTAATCCACAATCTATTTTTAGATTTTAATCCCCAAAAAGGTGATAACTCAGTATTTGAAGTATATCTACCCATTTTAACTACAAAAAGGTGTTAAGTAACTACAAAAGGTAAACTAACCCAAAAAGGTGTTAAGTAACCCAAAAAGTTATAATCTAACCAAAGAAGGTGTGAACTAAAGAGTGGGCAGTCCTGGAGAAAAGCGTCTGCTGTGATTGCTAGATGTGAAATTTAAGGGAGGTGACACAAGAGAAAAAGATCTTTAAAAAGAGGATCAGAGGCCAGAGGAAGATATATTGCAATTTGAGCTTTGAGTTGGAGGCTCTGACTCAGAGGAGAGACTGGAAGGCAGACCCTTGAGGAGTGACCAGAAGACAGACACCCAGACTTTTTTCCATTTAGACTGTCTCCATTGGTGAGTCAGAGACTGATTTAGTGACCCTGCTTTTCTCTTTCTCTGGCTGGGGCTTAGAAAGTATAACTGATATAAGAAGAAGCCAGAGTTTTCTCTCTCATTCTTTAATATCTTCCTTCTATTGTAAGTATTGTAAATAAACTACCATAAATTTAATTTACTTTAGTAATTCATTTTGGGATTTTAGAAATTAAATCCCTGGTGACCACCTATATAAATATTCAGATTTATAATATATGATATTAAATTTATAATTTTATAATATTTATTTATAAATATTTCTAAATTTTAATTTATAATATTTATTAAAATAATATATAAATATTAAATTTAACAAATTATTTTGCAACCATGAAGGAACTTTCTGTCATATGGACTTTGTGTGGTTTTGATTAACTGGAGGATTCATCAAGAGACTAGGGGTAAGTGATACACCTGGTGGTGGTTTCAGTCGTGTATGACTCTTCATGACCCCATTTGAAGGCTCCATTTCTTGGCAAAGACACTGGGGCAGCTTGCCATTTTCTTCTCTAGTTAATTTTACAGATGAGGAAACTGAGGCAAAATGAAGTTAGTGACTTGTCCAGGGTCATCTAGCTAGTAAGTGTTGGAGGCCAAATTTGAAGTCAGGTCTTCCTGACCTGAGGCTCATCTAGCTGAAAATAATTGTTTACTTGTTTAAGCATCAATAAAAATTATTTTCCAAAAAATGAATTATTTTCTGCCCTCCATATATATATATATATATATATATTCCTTTTTTTTTTAATTGTATGATATAGTGAAGGAAATAAAAAAAAAACCACGAAATTTGAACTCAAAGGACCTGGGTTCTATACCTACCTCTGCCTTGGGCAAATAATTTCTCCTCATTTGTTTCCTCATTTCCACATCAATGCCAGTCCTGGAATCAGGAAGACCTAAGTTCAAGTCCAGTCTCAGACCCTTACTAGCTGGGTGACCTTGGGCAAGTCACCTAACTTCAGTTTGCCTCAGTTTTCTCAACTGCAAAATGGGAATAATAGCAGCAACTATCTTGCAAGGTTGTTGTGAAGATCCAATGAGCTAGTATTTGTAAAAACTCCTTAGCACAGTGCCTGGCACATAGTAGGAGCTATATAAATGCTTATTCTCTTCCCTTCCCTGCTTTGTAAAACAAGAGGACTGAACTAGATGACCTCTCAGGTCCCTTTGACCTCTAAGTTTATAAAACTATGAAATCTACTCAAAAAGGCTTTAAACCAAAAAGGAAGAAGGAAGGTAAGAATGACTACATTTATCCACCAATAACTCAGAAAGCTCAGACAAATTACCTTGTAAGGAAAAAGAAAAGATGCAGAAAAGAGTCAAAATAAACAGGAAAAGGATGTCTAGGCACACAATACATTTGTGTAGACATAGAAACATTATATATTAAATACATATAATAAACATGTAAATAAATATGTATTACATATGCATGTGTATCTGTAAATAAAACCCTCACCTTCCATCTTAGAATCAATACTATGTATTGGCTCCAAGGCAGAAGAGTGGTCAGGGCTAGGCAATGGGGGTCAAGTGACTTGCCCAGGGTCACACAGCTGGGAAGTGTGTATTCTGAGGATATTTATTTATTCATATGAAAGGAGCCACTAATTATGCCCATGGTCTCCTAAACCTACATTCAAATCCACAGGTTATGAGGAACAAAGAGAACCAGAAATGTTATTGTAAAGAAGCAAATTTAGCATCATTGGAGAATAGATTTCAAGCCAGCTGACTTCTCAGTCTACAAATCTAGCTAAAAGTTGGTGAGATGAGAGCAATGAGTGGGAGAGAGCGCTGGAGGGGTCCACTTTATTTAAAAAGAAATAGGATGGGTGAAAAGGGAGCCTAGGGGTAGAATAAAGATAAACTTAGATGAGCAAACCCAGCATATGGGAAAACATTTCAATGAATGAGGCAAAAATACAGGCGGTATCACCATAGAGGCATGCTACAGACCACCAGGACAGGAAGAGGAAAGAGATGAAGAGTTTGGGGATCCATCACAAGTTTGGCACAGAGGCTTGATGGGGGACGAGGGAATTTCATTACCCAGACATCTGCTAAGGCATTCTTTCTCTGCCAAAAGCAGAACAGCTAATAAATTAATTGCCTTAATGATAATTTCAACCTTCAAGAGATGGAAGAACTTCCCTTGGAGCTGATTCTCCCTGACAATGAGAAACAGGTTGTTCGGGGGTGGAAATGATGGGAGTCTGGGAAGGAGGGGACCAATGACTGAGAATTTATGTTAGAGAAAAGGAAAGCCTGATGACATGTGCCTTTTAGGAGAAGAGATTTCAAAAGAGCAAAGGGAAGGAGACAGCTAGGTAGCACAGTGGATAGAGTGCCGGTCCTGGGTTCAAATATGATCTCAGACACTTCCTGGCTGACCCTGGACAAGTCACCCAACCCTTCTTGTCTAGCCTTTACTGCTCCTCTGTCTTAAAATCAATACTAAGACAGAAGGTAAGGGTTTAAAAAAAGCAAAAGAAGGAGGATCTCATGATCTCAAATTCTAGAGAAGAAATCAACCAGCTGGGATGGAAAGCTCTCAAAAATGAAATTCAGAAGACACAAAGAGAAACAAGTCTGATGAGGAGAAGCCCATGTCAATCATAGGAAACTCATTAATCATTTTTTTTAAACCCTTACCTTCCATCTTGGAATTAATATTGGTTCCAAGGCAGGAGAGTGGTAAGGGCTGGGCAATGGAGGTTAAGGGACTTGCCCAGGTTCACCCAGCTAAGAAGTGTCTGAGGCCAGATTTGAACTCAGGACCTCCCATCTCTAGGTCTGGCTCTCAAACCCCTGAGCTACCCAGTTGCCCCTGTTTTTTTTTAAGGCAAATAAAGCAGAATTCAGGGCAAGTAATAGAGGATGTAAACAGATGTGCGGCATGGTCTTACAAAAAATAACATGATTATGAATGCTTGGAATGAGGGGAGGCAAAAAGCTAAGAACAACAAAAGGGTGTTGTTTTTAAGGGATGGTGAGAGAGAAAAAAACAGGTGGATCAACGAAGCCCTAGGGAACAAGTTCACAACCACAGATCACTGCTGATCTATCCGTGGGGATAACCATAAAGGACGATGGAGAGGAAACACTGCTATTTCCCTCCTGTTTTGCTACTGTTCTGTTTGGAAACAGCAGGGTGAGGCGGGCAGAGAGATGACCTTAACTGGAGGTCTTGACAAACATTCAGCCATTTTTCCGTTGTATCTGACTCTTCATGACTCCATTGGGGGTTTTCTTAGCAGAGATACTGGAGCGATCCACCATTTCCTACTCAGCTCATTTTACAAATAAAGAAACTGAGGCACAGAGATAGAAGCACCCTGCCCAAGGACTCAGGAAGATGAGTCTTCCTGACCCCTGGCTTGGCCCTCTATGGACGTAGGTTGCCACCTCGTGGCTCTCTTGACAAGCCCTGCATCGTTTTCTTCTGTTGACATGGGTCCATCTGGACCGCTGTTCCTTTCCTGATGTTGTTGCTGGGCTCTGGGAAAATCCCTTGGCCTCCTGGTCCTCCAAGCTTTCCAGAACTAGAAGGTGCCAGCCTGGCTTGACAAAGAGAGTTTCCTCACCTGGGAATTCCCTTCACTAATGAAACCGTGTGTCTGGTCCTGAGCCCTTTTCCTGGCAAGGCAAATAACCTTTGGACCAGGAAGGACAGGATGAAGAATGGCGAAGAGGAGTCTGCTATCCAGGGTGAGTAGGGCTTAGAGTAGGAGATGGCCAGCTGCCCTGGATGAGTTCCAGGCACAGATAGACCACATCTCAGGGCACCAAGAGGCAATAGGGAGCCACTAGAGCATGAGTAGGAAGGGGGAAGTGATACACACAAAGGAGGGGCAGATGTGACCCATTGCTGATCTATTGTTACTGACTTAAAAAAAATTGCTTTTTAAATCCTTCCCTTCCGTCTTAGAATCAATACTGTGTATTGGTTCCAAGACAGAAGAGTGATAAGGGCTAGGCAATGAAGGTTAAGTGACTTGCCCAGGGTCACACAGCTGGGAAGTGTCTGAGGTCAGATTTGAACCCAGGATCTCCCATCCACTGAGCCACCCAGCTACCCACTATTGTGAGTGATTTTTTCAAGACAGCGGAGAACACAAGAGGAGCCACAAGGCCAGCGAAGGGCTAACACCATCCTCGTTTTCCAAAAAGAGAAAAGAATAGATTCGGCAAATCACGTGCCAGGGAGTTTGACTCGATTCATGGCAAATGTTTTAGAGTGTACCATTTAAGGGAGGATTCGTGAACATTTCAAAAAGGAAATGGCGATCACGAAGAGTCAGAAAGATTCCATTAAGGACACATCATGCCAGATTCACCTCATGGTTTAGACAGATCAGAGTTATGGTTTACTTAGATTTTAGCAAATAATTTAATTTTCTCATGCCATTATTGTGAAAAGATGGAGAGACGATGGGCTGGGTGATAGTACAATAAAGTGGCTTCAGAATTTAAGACCAGCTTGGTGGCTCAGTGGATAGAGCACTAGGCCTGGGCTCAGGAACATCTGAGCTCAAATCTGGTCTTAAATTCTTCCCAACTGTGTGACCCTGGGTAAGTCACTTAACTCCAATTGCTAGCCCTTTACATTCTTCTGTCTTAGAACTGATACTAAGACAGAAGGTAAGGAATTAAGAAAAAAAAATTCATTGAATAACTAGAACCCTAAGAGTAGTCACCAGTGAAACAGAGTAGGCCATTGGAAAAAGAGTACTAAATTTGGAGTCTGAAGACCTGGGTTCAAACTTTATCTCTCTCTCTTTTTTACCTGAATAATCTGGGCAAGTCACTTAACCTCCATGAGCCTCAGTTTCCTCATCTGTAAAACTAAGGGATTGAATTATATGACCCCCAAGTTCCTTTTTGGCTATAAATCTTTTTATTTGATAAGATAATAGATGGAGAGTTGGAAGAGGGAAGGTGCATAAACATTTATGAAATGTTTACACCGTGCCAGGCACTGTACAAATATTATTTTATTTAAGTCTCACAAGAATCATAGGAAGCAAGGGCTATTATAATCCCCATTTTATAGATGAAGAAACAGAGGCAAAAAGAATGAAGTGACTTTCCCAGGGTCACACAGCTAGTAAATGTCAGGATGGATTTGAATCTAGATCTTCCTGACTCGAGGTCAGGTCACTGTGTCACCTAGCTACTACCTCAGTAGCCATCTAGTCCATTCCCTTCATTTTATAGCTAAGGAAATTGGGGATCAGCGAGATTTATTTATTTCTTTTGGAAAAATTTTTTGGAATATTTTGGAAATCTTTTGGAAAATTATTTATTTAATTAATTTAGAATATTTTTCCATGGTTACAAGATTCATGTTCTTTCTCTCCCCTCTCCCCAACTCCCTCCCTTAGCTGACTCGTAATTCCACTGGGTTTTACATGTGTCATTGATCAAGACCTATTTCCATATTATTGATGTTTGCACCAGGGTGATCTCTTAGAGTCTCCATCCCCAATCATATCTCCATCGACCCATGTGATCAAGCAGTTGTTTTTCTTCTGTGTGTCTACTCCCACAGTTCTTCCTCTGAATGTGGATAGTGTTCTTTCTCATAAAGGACCAGTGAGATGAAAGGATTAATCAAAGCCATACAAGTAGTAGATGACAAAGCTAAAATCTGAACCTAGAAGCCTCTGACTGCAAAGCCACATTCTTTCCCTTATCGCCATGCTAGAACATCACAGGATTCTGGGTTCGATTCTATAATATTTATTTATTATTTTTTTTTTTTTTAGAAAACCCTCACCTTCTGCCTTGGAATCAACACTGTGTATTGGCTCCAAGGCAAAAGAGTGGTAAGGGGTAGGCAATGGGGGTCAAGTGACTTGCCCAGGGTCACACAGCTGGGAAGTGTCTGAGGCCAGATTTGAACCTAGGACCTCCCGTCTCTAGACCTGACTCTCAATCCACTGAGCCATCCAGCTGCCCCCATATTTATTTTCTAAATTTAAAAAATAAATTTATTTTCTGACCTAGTAACAACTTTAAGACAGAAATTCAAGGGCAAACAGGGTTAAGTGACTTGCACAGGGTCACACAGCTAGAAAATATCTGAGACCTGGTGCTCTACCCACTGTGCCCACTAGTGGCTCCAGTTCCATAGCGTTTAATATCTTTATTGATGATTTGGATGAAGGGATAGGTGGTAGGATAATCAAATCTGCAGATTTTAAAGTAGGTAGTAGAAGTCACACAGCTGGATGATGGATTCTTGTGTCCAAACAGATTTTAACAGGCTAGAATTGGGCTAAATCTAATAATAAATTTAATGAAAGCAATGTTCATTTCTACACTCACATTTAAAAGATCAATTTCACAAGGTCCGAATAGGGGAGACATGGCTACGAATGCCATCTTTTGAATCTGAAAAATATGTCTAGGGACTATCTATATCACTCTGTGTGTATGTGTGTATATCACTCCTCCCCTTCTTACTCATACTCTAGTGGCTCCCTATTGCCTCTAGGAGCAAACACAAAATGCTGTGTAGCATTCGAAGCCATTCATAGGCTAGCCCCCTCCTTCCTGTCCTTGCTCTCCCCGCCATACTCCAATGCAGCCTCCTTGCTGTTCCACAAACGGGATAGCCCATCTCTTGGCTCTGGACATTTCCCCGGGTAATCCCCCACATCTTTAATGTCCTTCCTCCTCATCGCTGCCCTTTGACTTCCCTTTAGGCTTCCTGTAAGACCCAACTCAAAATCCTCTTTTGCCAGAAGCCTTCCCCAATCCCTCTTAATTCTAACACTTTCCCTCTCTGAATTATTTCCTATTTATCCTATTCAGAGATTGTTTCTTCCTCCTTGAAGGCAGTCTTTGGTTCTTTTTGTATCTCCAGAACTTAGCCCAGTGCCTGGCACATAGTAGGTACTTATACAAGTTTACTGATGGATGGAGAAAGCAAGCAAAAGCTCTGATGCACTCTGGGGCTCCATAAGGGGAGAGGAAGCTTCTAGGACAATGGGTGGTGCTCATGCTGATGGTGCTAATCCCAGTGGAATATTCCCAGGTCAGACCATGACTGCGATTCAATGATGGGAGCCACATGCCCGAAGGACATTGATAGCCCAAATAGCATCCAGAGGAGGAGGGGGACCAGGATGTTGTAAGGCAAATTCACACCATAAGATTAATGCAAGGAAATGGAGATGTTCAGTTTGGAAAAGAGAAGGCTCAAGGAAGGATGTGGGCAGCTAGATGGCACCATAGTGCAGTCAGAAAGACTTTGTGAGTTCAAATCTGGTTTCAGATACTTACTAGCTGTATGTCCCTGGATAAGTCACTTGATGTAATTTACCTCAGTTTCCTCATCTTTCAAATGAGCTGGAGAAGGAAATGGCAAACCATTCCAATATCTTTGCCTAGAAAACCCCAAATGGGATCACAAAGAATTGGACACCATTGAAACAACTCAACAATAACAACTGGGAGGAGGAAATACAGCTTTCTGGAAGCACTTGAAAGACTCATAGAGAAAAGAGGGATTAGCCTTGCTCTGTTTGATCCCCGAAGGCACAACTCAATGGTTAGAAGTGGCAAAGAACATTTAGGCTTGAAACTAGAAAGCCAGCAGACAAACAAAGGACTTCCTAACTCTAAGAGAGTGCCAGAATTGGAATGGGCTGCCTCAGGAAGGAATGGCTTCCTCTTCCTTAGACATCTCCAGGCAAAGACTGGAGGACCATCTGTTGGGTATATTATAGAGAGGAGAGGAGATGGGAATGAGCACGTATTAAGCACCTACTATGTGCTTATGGCCAGGTGCCACTTTACAAATACTGTCTTTTTCAGGATATCTTACTCAGGTGTAAGTTGGAAAGGCTGGCCACTATTTCCTTTCCAAGGCCACCAATATGTGATTCTGCCTTTGCTCCCATTCACTGAGTCCCCAGGCCCTCTTTGAGTCTGCATCTTACTTCTTAAATCCTCTTCCCATCCAGTGAATTTTAAGCCCCCTCATTGAGCTCCCGTTCCCATGTCAACATGCCAACATCCCTTGTTGAGTCCCCATTCTTCTTACTGATTTCCTTCCATTTAGCCTGGAGAAAACCCTAGGGTGGGGATGGCATCCAAGCTGTTTTCAAGCATTTATTTAAAGGGCTGTCACCTGGAAGAGCTACTGGACTTGTTCTATTAGTTTTCAGAGAGCAGAACCAGGATCAGGGGGTAAAAATTACAGAGAACAATTAAGTTGGTTGCCAGGAAAAAACCTGCTACCAACTAGGGTTGTCCCAAAGTGGAATGGGTTGCCTTGATTCCCCTTCCTTGGAGTCTTCACAAAAATTCTTGAGGAAGGGGCCAGCTAGGTGGCTGATTGAATCGAGAGCCAGGCCTAGAGACAGGAGGTCCTGGGTTCAAATGTGACCTCAGATACTTCCTAGCTGTGTGATCCTGGGCAAGTCACTTTCACTCCCCTTGCCTAGCCCTTACCATTCTTCTGCCTTGGAACCAATATACAGTATTGATTCTAAGGTGGAAGGTAGAGGTTAAAAAAAAGGAGAAGAAGCAGTTTGAGGGGAAGGATGGGGTAACAAGATAATTCAGTGCATAGAGCTTCAGGCCCAGAGTCAGGAGGACTTGGGTTCAAATATGGTCTCAAGGAGTTCTTAGCTGTGTGACCCTGGGCAAGTCACTTAACCCTAACTGTCTAGCCCTTACCATTCCTCTGCCTTAGAAATGACACTCAGTAATGATTTTAAGACAGAAGGTAAGATTTAAGGAAAAAAAGGAAGCTTCATAAACCCTTGTGGGATATAGAATTTGTGAGTAATAATTGGGTATATAACAATCTAAAGGAATTCTTTGGGGTATGACTTAGACCAGATGATCAATGAAATCCCTTCCAATTCTCCAGTTCTACGATTGTGGGATTCCCTCAGCCTTCATCCCCGTCTTCACTGAGCCCAGCATCACTTCAGTGGGGCCTCCACTCAGAGGTGTGCCGGTAAATGTTGAATGACTTGGGGAGGAAAGTCCACCTGCTAACCCTTTTTAAGTCTACTCGGTAGTATTAGCATTTCTCCATCACTTCCTTCAGTCTAGACAATCAGCAAAACCATAGATCAAGTCGTGATTTCTAGCTGTTGCTCATTTCCAAGGTGTAAATGCCTTCCTGAGCATTTTAGCAATCAGCTCTCAAGAGGAGGTACCAAAACAGCCCTCTCTACAGTCATTCACTGGACGTCTCACCTCCAGGCCAGTGTAAGAGCCCTTTAATAAATGCTGACTCTGCTGGAGGCCCTACACAGGGTCCAAGATGAATGAAAAATGATTATTCGTACCCTCGAGGAGTTTACAGTTTGATGTGGGATGCGACACACAAGTAGAAGAATATACACGCTATCTGGAGACCTCACATGATATTTAGCTCCCTCCCTCGCCTTTAGGGTGTAACCTCCATCTCCACAATGAGCCCCATCCCCTCGCCATGCCTCTGTCCCTCTCCCTAAGACCCCTCAACTCCCCTAATACCAATCCCCCTCACTGAATGCCCATTGCTGTCACAGGTCCCACCATGACTGAGTCCCCCATCACTTCGGTGATCTCTGAACCTGTCACTAAGCCTCCTTGGGACACTGAGTCATCATCACGGCCCCAGAACAACCAGGGGCCCTCGGTGAGGGGCCGTCCTTTCCTTTTCCATTCCCTAAAATATCAAAGTCATTGAATCTCCCTTCTCCTTCCCTGGGCCCCCAATTTCTGCATCGATCCCCTATTCCTCTGGCCGTGCCCTCCTTCCCTCCCTGATCTCCTGTTCCTCTTTACAGAGTTTCCATATCTTTCAAGAGCCCCGAACTATTCACTGAGCCCCACTTTCCCCAAGGAGCCACTCTTCTTCAGCATTTGGGGGCTGGGGCAACTTTTAAATGGCTTTGGATCTCTTTCAGTGCTGTAGCTCACCCTAGTCTCTTCCCCCAAGATTCTCCAGGCCAGGGAATTCTCCTTCTCAATGCATTATTTACCTGACAAACCCTGGCAAAGTCTGGCGAGCCCTGACCTGGATGCCAAAGCCAGGGAAGCTCAAAAGGGGAGACGCTCTCTTGGAGTCTGAGCTCCCCTAGACCTGGGCTTCACTCTCCCTGGCCCCTGAGGTTTCACACTCCCCAACCCTTTGGGGCTCTAGCAGTCCTGAGATCATAGAGCCCAGCCAGTGGATGGGTCTGGTACCCCCTGAATGAGGGAGAGAATGGGGATTAAAGCAAACAGATGGCGCTGGATGGGGAGTGGAGGGGAGGGTGATGGACCTCAGGGACTCTGGAAGGCAGAGGAATGAAGGATAGGAGGGCGAGGGGGCAAGGGCCCCCCGGGAAAGCCTCAAGGTCTTGTGTGGGGATCTGGATACCTGAGATGCAGTACCTACCAGCCCCCAGCCCCCAGCCTCCCCTCCTCCCCCTCCCTTAGGGGCAAGGCTGGCCTGTCACTCCCCTTCTTTCCCCTCTCTCCCAGCACCTTGGGTAGAGGAGGAGTCGTCATGGCAACCGTTATTCAGCACATGGAAGCTGACATTTGTTGTTGCCGTGGTAACTGGCTCTTAGGGGCATTCCCAGATCCTGCTTTGCACAAAAGAGATATTTAAATATAATCTTCGGAAGATGGATAACCAGGAGGAGGGGAGGGGGTGGAAGAGGGGGAGAAGTCCCACCCCTATCCCTGGAGGCCTGGGTCCCTGCCCTCCTCGACTCAACCTACAAGTCCTGGGCACTCTGGGATGAAGTGGAGGGGGGCGCCCAGGGAAAGATGCTCTATGCTCAGGGTCTGGGGTGGGGAGGGAATGAATTTGGCCCCTGTCTCCCCCACCCCCACATACACCCATCTCTGCTCTTTTGGACATTCTGCCGTCTTCCAAGCCCAGCAGCCTCAGCCAGAAGGGCTCCTCAGGAGACCCTGGCCCATAGAAACACCAAGACCAGGCAGGGACCTGTTGAGGCCAGGGCCTCTGCCCAGTGTTGGGGGCCCCGGCATGCCTGCTTCCAGTTCTCCCCACCCAATGTCCTAAAGGATAACATGAGTTAGCAGCACCCCCAAGCCCTGTCCCCTTCTGAGTGCCCGGTCACTTGTAGGGATGGAGGCGACTCTTCCTCCCCATATACAGAGTTGTAGCCAAACAGACTTCACGTGGACTTGGTCCTGGGGGAGGCCACGCCATCTCTGGCCCTGAACACAGGGCTCAGGCGCGCTTTTTCCTCCCCCAGGAAGCTGTATCTATATCTGAGGCCATGGGCCACACACACACACACACACACACACACACACACACACACACACACACACACACACACGCCAAACCTCTGGGGACCTTCAGCCATGAGTGGCCACAGCAGGCAGGTGCCCCAGGGTACATGCATCCCTGCACACTTACCCACTCATGCGTGCACGCTGTCTCTGGGCAGCTGGAGAGACGCGTACCCGCCCAGCCAGCCCCACACTCGGCAGGGGAGGGGGACACGATCACGCTCCCTCTCCGGCACACAGGCACAGGCAGACACGCACCCTCCACTCCAGCACACATGCACACGCGCACACACACACACCGATACATGTACACTCCACACATCCAGGTCCTTGAACTTGGGCTGCTGATGGAGGGATGAGCTGGAACTGGCCTCCGAGATAAAGCTGGATTTCGCCTTTCTCCCCTCATTCAATTATTTAGATAAGCATTAAAAATTAACCTATTTGTTCCTTCCTGATCACTGTCTTTCCTCGGCCAGTAAGCAGGCTGCCGACCCTGGGCGCTGGTCCTGGACCACCTTCCTCTCCCTTGGTGTGTGCCCCTTCGTAGCCTACTGCTTAAGGCTTAATCCCTGAGGCAGGGGCCAGAACAGCAGTGGGCCCAGGCAAGTAGCATCCTCCTTTATAAATCTCTCTCCCTCCCTCTCTCTCTCTCTCTCTCTCTCTCTCTCTCTCTCTCTCTCTCTCTCTCTCTCTCTCTCTCTCAGTCTAGTCTCTCCTCCTTTTCCCTTCTCTTTCTCTCCCTCCCTCTCTCGGTCTCATTCTTTCTCTCTCTCCCTTCCTGTCTCTCTCATTCTTTTTGTCTGTCTCTTTACTTTTCTCTCACATTCATTCTGTCTCTCTTTCCTTGTCTCTTCTCTCTCTCCTCTTTCTCTCCCTCCCTCTCTGCCTCATTCTCTCTCTCTCACTTTCTGTCTCTATCTCTCTCATTCTTTTTGTCTGTCTCTTCCCTTATCTCTCTCTATTCCCTTTTCTTCTCTTCCCCATCTCTCTCCCTCCCTCTCCTTCTCTCTATCAGTCTAGTCTTTCTCTTCTTTTCCCTTCTCTCTATCTTATTCTCTCTTCCTCTGTCTCTTTCATTCTTTTTGTCTGCTTCTTTCCTTCTCTCTCTCATTCATTCTGTCTCTTTCCTTGTCTATTCTCTCTCTTCTTTCTCTCCCTCCTTCTCTGTTTCATTCTCTCTCTCCCTTCCTGTCTCTCATTCTTTTTGTCTGTTTCTCTCTCTCATTCGTTCTGTCTCTGTCTTTTTCCTTGTCTATTTTCTCTCTTCTTTCTCTCCCTCCCTCTCCCTGCTTCATTCTTTCTCTCTCTCATTCTTTCTGTCTGTCTCTCTCATTCGTTCTGTCTGTCTCTTTCCTTGTCTATTTTCTCTCTTCTTTCTCTCCCTCCCTCTCTCTCTGCTTCATTCTTTCTCTCTCATTCTTTCTGTCTGTCTCTCTCATTCGTTCTGTCTGTCTCTTTCCTTGTCTATTCTCTCTCTTCTTTCTCTCCCTCCCTCTCTCTGTTTCATTCTTTCTTTCTCTCCCCTTCCTGTCTCTCTTATGCTTTCTGTCTATCTGTCTCTCATTTGTTCTGTCTCTGTCTCTTTCCTTGTCTCATTCTCTCTCTTCCCACCCCACCCCACCCCACCCCACCCCACTCCACCCCATCTGTCTGTTTGTCTCTGTCTTCCCTGGTTCAGGCATGCATCTCCTCCTTCCTTCTCTCATTCTCCCCATCTGTCTCTCCCTGTCCCTTCCCCTCACTTCCTGCATGTCTCTGCCTCTCTCCCTCCCACATCATCTCCACCCCTTCTCGTTCTGATCTCTCCATCTTATCCTGGTCCCTGAAAATGCCACTTGGATTGCTGCCAGGGGCCATGATCCAACCCATGCCAAGTCATTCAAGGGGGGTCAAAGAAAGGCAAGGCTCCATGGGGAGGGAGCCTAGACTTGGCCTCTGGCCTTCTCTGTTCTCTAGTTATGCACATTCAAGTAAGACAGAGCAGGGCCAGTCTGTGGAATTTGAGGGAATGTGTGGTGAGGAAAGGCCTCATCAGAAAGGACTGTTCAGCTTTCCAGCCCCTGAGACTGCTCATGAAGGAGCCCTAAGTGATGGCATGAGGCTTTAGAGTCACTCTTTCTAATAGGAACTGACTCCTGGCTCAGCCACAGACTGGCTATGGGACCCCAAGTCCTTACCCCTCTTTGGACCTCAGTCTTCTCTTCTGTGAAATGGGAATGACAATTCCTGCCCTGCCTCCCTTCTAGATCTGTAATGAGGATCAAACAAGAGAATGGTTTGAAAGGGCTTTGTAACTCTAAAGTAGAAATGTGTGTGACTGTTGTGATGGACACAGAGACAGTATTGCCTAGTGGTGAGAGTTAGCCGTGAAGCCAGGGAAAACTAGCTGTGGGATGCTTCAGCACCTCTAGACTCAGTTACTTCATCTGTAAAATGAGTGGATAGAGTCACACCTAGAGATGGGAAGTCCTGGGTTCAAATTTGGCCTCAGACGCGTCCCAGCTGTGTGACCCTGGGCAAGTCACTTCACCCCCATTGCCTATCCCTGACCACTCTTCTGCCTTGGAACCAGTACGCAGTATTGCTTCGTTATTGCTTCCAAGACGGAGAGTAAGACTGCTTTTGTGTGTGTGTGTGTGTGTGTTATTTTAATGAGATTAATGAGACTTCTTCAGAGTATGGTGTCTTTTGGAAACTTTAATTACTATTAGAGGCAGTGGCTGCCCACAAAGCCCCTTTCCTTAAGCTTTAATGAGACTGAGTTTGCCCCCGTCCATCACGGGGCAAGGAGAACGTGGCTGAGGACGCCCAGGGGACCGAAAGCCCTTTCAACTCAGAGCTGAGGTCTCTGGTTTGCTATTAATAAGGAATGAGTGATGGGCCGGTCGTGAGTGGCCTCCAAGGGCCCGGGAGGTGTGGCTGGGGTGGGGCGGGGCTTGGGGGCGGGGCTTCCAGGACCTTGGAGAAGGGGCAGCGATCAGGGCGAGGCCTCCAGTGGAGCGCCCATTTGTCCTTTGGTGGCAGGGCCAGCGGAGGACGTGCTAGGCTGGGTGGGTTTTCAGGGGCGACCAGTGAGAGAAAAGATTCCTGCCTCGGTTGGGAGGGGGGTGACTTGTGGACAGACGGGAAGGTGAGGGCGACGCTGTGGGTTAGACCCAGAAGGGGTCCTTCTCGTTAACCCCCTTGATTCAATTGAACAAGCATTTGTCTATTTTGACAGATAAGGAAACTGAGGTCACGACAAAGCCAGTGATGGATTATTCCAGCTATTTCCCTGCCCAACTCTCTGGGTTCCCTTTCCTGGCCCGTTGCCTTGGTTTCAGACCCTTCAGGGTTCTTGAGGCCAGAATGGGACCCCCCCAAAGGGTCATCGTGTCCATCCCCCAGTCTCTGGGCGGGTCAACATGCCAAGCCTTCCCCCCAAAATGCCATCGGTCAGACTACGCTGGTCCTGGGGGAGGGAGAGGAGGAGGACGTCTAAACACAGCCTCTGGGTCCTGTCCAGAGCCAGAAAGGCCTCCATCAGGGGGAGCCCCTCTCCCAGGATTCCTCACGTCTCCCCCAGAATGAACGACCCCCTACCAGGCCCCCCTCCCTTCCTCTGCTCCCTCCCCCTCCAGGGCCGGGACTCAGTAGCACCTGTTACTAGGCCCTGCCCCCTCCCCCCGCGGAGACTTAATTATAATGATTTAGTGGAGATGGGTCTCGGCTAATTTAATGTTCTCTTGTTGTTGAGAAACAGGAGGCCGGTGCATCTGAGCTTCCCAAGTAGGAAGTGGTGGAGACCTCTCCACCCAGGCCTCTGTGTATAGGCCTTAATTAACTCCCAGTTCCCATGGCAACCTCTGGCTGTGCGGCATTTCCTGACAGCCGGGCTGGTGTGGATGGCTCCCCTTTTGTGATCACCGAGCGGGTATCTGATGTGTGCCGGGGAAGAGAAGGCATGGAGCCTGGTGGGTCGAGGGGGGGGCCCGAGCCTCAGAAGGGCAGCAAACAACCCCGGGAGGATTCGGAAGGCACTGCCGGAGCAGCCAGGCTGGGGGGGCCTCCAGGAACCCCGACGGATAGGACGAGGCTGGACTCTGCACATGCTACATCCAAGGAGGCTGAGGGACCGATTGGAGTGAGATTCACCTGTTAGAAAAACCTCTCTGGATGCAGGGCCCGGGAGAGACTGCGAGGACACGCGGAGCTTAACTTATCGCCTAGGGTCACCGGGCTCCGAAGGAGAATTAGCCAATTCTCTAGTCTGTAAACATGTGTAAATACATCTGCTTCTCTGCCCTTTCATAAATCTTTCTCCTTTTTTCTTTTCCATCCTTCCTTCTTTCTTCCTCCTCTCTTCTCTTTTCTCCCGGCTTTCCTTCTCTCCTCTATTTCTCCTTCCTGCTCTCCTTTCTTGCCTTCCTCCTTTCTCCCTCCTTTCTTCTCCTTTCTTGTTTCCTTTTTTCTCATCATTCCTTCTCCCTCCCTCTCTCCTCTATTTCTCCTCCTTGTTTTCCTCTCTTCCTTCCTTCTTTCTCCCTCCTTTCTTGTTTCCTTTTTTCTCATCTTTCCTTCTCCCTCCCTCTCTCCTCTATTTCTCCTCCCTGTTCTCCTTTCTCTTCCTTCCTTCTTTCTCCCTCCTTTTTTGTTTCCTTTTTTCTCATCTTTCCTTCTCCCTCCCTCTCTCCTCTATTTCTCCTCCCTGTTCTCCTTTCTCTTCCTTCTTTCCTCCCTCTTGTCTTCTCTTTTCTTGTTTCCTTTTTTCTCATCTTTCCTTCTCCCTCCCTTTCTCCTCTATTTCTTCTCCTTTATCTCTCTCCCTCTCTGTTTCTTCTCTTCCCTCACTGTCTTTCTCTTAACTTCTCTCCCTCATCTCTTCTCTTAATCAACTAACTAAACAAGCATTTTGTTAAGCACTCACTATGTGCCACATGTTAAGTGCAGGGGATACAGAACAGAAAGGGGCAACCAGTCCCTGTCTAGAAGGGGCTGCTGCCTCTCCTTCCTCTTCTCCCTTTTCCCTGTTCTCTATCCTTCCACCTCCCTTTTCTTCTCTTCCTCCCTTACTTTGTATGTGGGGCAGAACATGGGTGGAGCATGATATGCATGGGGGCTGAAGAGGGACATTGAGGCTAGATTGTGGAAAACCTTAAATGCCAGATTAAGTTGTATGGCCCTAAATAGTGCTGAGCCACAGAAAGAATCTGAGCTGGACAGGACACAGAACTAGGCTTTGGGAAGATGACCAGTCACTCTATGCAGGAAGTGGGTTGGATGGGGAAAGGTTGCAGAATACGAAGAAGGCTGTCTTAATGGTCCAGGCAAGAGATGGTGAGACCTGATGGAGGGCCTGCCTGTGGAAATACAGAGAAGGAGGCATGGAAGAGAGACATTGGGGAGGTCCAATTACTAGGACTCGGTGACTGATTGGATGTGGATGCTGAGAGAGAAGGAGGAGTCAAAGACAACTGAGGTTTTCAGGCTGGAGGACTGGAAGGATGCTGGTGCCATCTACAGAAATAGGAAAGTGATGGGGTGGGGGTGGAAGTGCAGGTTGTGGGGAGGAGGGGCAGGAAAGACAATGTGTTTCATATTTTTCCCCAAGCTCCATTTCAGTTCATCTCTAAAATGGAATAAACTACAGATTGAATATTTCTAGGAGAATCTCTCTTCTCTGTTTCCTCTCCCAACAACTGCCTCCATTTCTGTTTTTCCTTTCCTTGGGTTTTTGTCTCTATGCCTCTCTCCATCCTCCCTGTCTCTATTTCTCTCTGTCTGCTTCACTTCCCATCTCTCCCTCTTCTTACTCCCTTTCAATCCCTTCCTTAGCCCTCACCTTCTCCCTCTCTCTTCTGCTTCTCCATTTCCTTCATCTTCTCTTTCTCCCTCTCTTCTGCTTCTCTATTTCCTTCATCTTCCTCTCTCTCCTCTGCTTCTCCATTTCCTTCATCTCCTTCTCCCTCTCCCCCTTTTTCTTCTTTTCCCCTCTTCCTCTCCTTATTATCATTTCCCTCCTGAAGTTATTTTGCATCTTTTGCAAGGAACCCTAGATTCTAGCCTCATTCCCCCATCCTAAGGGATTTTGGGATATTCATGGCCCCTCCATACTTCAATAAAGGTGTTAGATTAGTGATCTGATATTCTGTGCTTTATAACAAACCACAAAGGCAGAGCCAGCAGGGGTGGTGGAAAGAATCCAGGTTTGGGGGAGTCAGAAGGAGATCTAGGTTCTAATCCTGGTTGTATTGGTGACTTGCTAAGTGACATTGGACTAATCCTATTCCTCCTCAGAGTCTCAGATTCCTCACATGCCAAATCAGAGAGTTGAGGGGATGATCTTATGGACCCCTTTCTTATTTTGAAATGCTCTATAAATAATAACAGAGGCTCAGATTTCTAAAGTGCTTTGGGGGGGGGGCAGCTAGGAGGCTTAATGGATAGAGAGCCAGATCCAGAGATGGGAGATCATGAGTTCAAATTTTACTTCAGACACTTCCAAGGCTCTTCTGTCTTGGAACCAATGTACTGTATTGATTCTAAGAGGGAAGGTAAAGAGATTTTTAAAATAAAAACAAAGTGCTTTGAGATTGATCAAGCATCTCACATGCATTATTTCATTGGACCTTAACACAACCTGGTGAGGTAGGCACCACAGGTATTATTTTTTCCAAACAAGGAAACCCAGGGACAGCCTCTTGATTCTGCCCTCTGGGGCCAAACAGAACAAGTGTAATTTCTCTTTTAAAAAACCCTTACCTTCCATCTTTGATCAATACTAAACATTGGTTCTAAGGCAGAAGAGCAGTAAGGGCCAGGCAACTGGGGTTAAGTGACTTGCCCAGGGTCACCCAGCTAGGAAGTAGGACCTAGAACCTCCTATCTCCAAGCCTGGTTCTCCATCCACTGAGCCACCTAACTACCCCTTTAATCCATCTCGTCATGTCATGTCTTCCCTTTTGTCCCCTCCATACCACGGTGCCATCTTGACATTCCAAGATTCCACCAAGCTCTGACATTCTGGGTTTTAAGGTCCCCTCCAGTTCTGATGTCCTATGTTTCGTATGTCCTTTCTGAATTTACAAATTCTAAGACTTAGTTACTCTGATGGTTGAATACGAACTATGTGAATATTCAAGATTATTTAGGTGAAAGGCCCCTAAAATCTTGGAGGGAAGGAGCTAGAGAAATCTACAAGGGGGCCTCAGTTTCCCCCTTGGTAAATGAGGGTTTCTGTGAGGATCCAGATAGAAAGAGCTTGCTGAAGTAAAAACCCTAACAAAAACTGTAGGGAATGGTAAAGGTCCTCTAGATGTCATTGGTGCAATTCAACCATGGATTGGATGCCACTGGGATATTTATTCCTTGATTACTGTGTGCAGAAGACTTTCTAGGAGAGGACTACTGGATAGCCAGGTGGTCCAATCGATAGAACACTCTCACTTGGAATCAGGATGATTCCTTTTTGTGAATTCAAATCTGGTCTCAGATGCTTCCTAGCTTTGTGAACTTGGATAACTCACTCGCCCCTGTTTGCCTCAGTTCTTCATCCATAAAATGAGCTGGAAAACATTCTAGTCTCTTTGCCGAGAAAACCCCAAATGAGGTCATGAAGAGTCGGACACGACTGAATGATGACACTAGATAGCTGCCTACCACAGAGGAGAGGGCAAGAGGTAATGGGTTTCAGTGAGATCAGGAGAATTTGGCCAGAGCAGTCATGCTGGAATGACATGGTTCAGGGAGGCTGTGTAGTCCATCCCTGGAGATCTTCAAGAATAGAACAGCCAGCCATCTGTTCTGGGTGGGTTAAACCTTCACCTGCCCAAAAGCGAGGAGTTGGACCAGTTCCATTCTGACTCCACCCTGGAATTCTATGCTTCCACTGAAGATTTCATTCCAGAATTCCATGATTCTATGTAGGATCCAATTCCCCAAATCTTATGATTCTTTTTGAGATTGGAGTCTAGAATTCTGTGGATCCCAGAATCTGATTTAACTATCCCAGAATTCTCTTTAGGATTTAATTTTTCAGCATCTTATTCTTCTTTTTTAGATTTTCTCCCAGAATTTTGCTTCAGATTCTATTAAAAATTCAATGGTTCTTTTAAATCGTGTACCCCACTGATAGCTTCTCACTCACACTAGTGGGGCAAGCTTATAGGGGTATGCTATAGCCCCCATTCCCACATATAAGGATTACGAGGGGGCTCCTATGTATAAGGATTGCCCATCCTGGGACTTCCCATTTATTCATATTCCTTCAGGGCTTGGCTAAAAGACACAAGTCACCTCCCAAATGAAAGCAGGTTTCCAGACCTTGCACCACAGTTTAGAATCAGCTTCTGGCTGAAAATTATTGTGAGGAGGCAGGAAGAGGGGAGAGGAAAGAGGAGAGAGATGGATGATAAATATTGAGCAGCTGCCTAGAGGCAGTGGTGTCCAGACCTTTGACCAGAAGGCTGCCTCTAGGGTCACACATGGGCTCTTCATGGCTCAGGTCTCAGGCAGATGAGTGAGATCTGCCCCATCTGTTCCTAATAATGCAAGAACCACCCTTGCACTTCCATCCCGCCCCCACCCTGTGAGGGGGCTGCCCTCATCACTAGGGTCAGTTGTGCTAACAATCAATGGAAATGAATACATTTTAGTTTGGAAGCCCCAGATAGGAATCTCACGTTGAGTGCTGCTCTACTGGGGGGCTCTAAGACCACCAGAGTCAGCAGGTCAACAAGCATGATTAAGTGCCTACGACATGCCAGGCACTGCCTGGGATACAAAGAAAGACAAAAGATAGTCCTTGCCCTTGGGGAGCTCACAGTCTTCAAAGAGAAGTCCATAGACAGGGACCCCCAGCTAGGTCTCCTTTGGCATTGCAGCAATGGAAGGGATCGGCAGTGTCAACCTGGTCCAAGTGCTGGGCACAGTGCTGGGCAGATGAAGCCATGCAGAAAGCCTGGTTTTCTCTTGCAACTTGCAATTTAGGGGTTGGAGGCTCCCTAAGGACAGCTCCCTCTTTTCTAGATTGGAAGAAGACATTCTTAGCTGGGTGGCCTCTCCCAGAATCATAGACCATCAGAGGTGAGAGGGACCATCAAGTTCTTCATCCAAGTCATTGATGACAACGTTCAATAGCACAACTCCAAGTTCCAAGCCTTGGAGCATTCCACAAAGACTTCCCATCCTTGACTAACATCCATCCATTAATAATCACTCTTCAAAATCCACCTAACTGAACTACTAGGCAGCCCACATCTCACCATCTTTTCAACAAGAATAGCACGACTGACTTTGTCAAATGATACTGAAGTTTAGGTAGATATACTCTATATCTATGCTATTCACCTCATATACCCTGTCTAAAAAGGAAACCAGATGATTCTAGCATGAGGTAGGCTGGCTCATCATGATCGCTGCTTCCTTTTCTAGACAACCACACGCCATCCCTTTGAATAATAATTCTGGAATCTTGCCAGGAATTGACATCGTGTTGGCCCATAGTCTGTAGTCCTGACCCTCTAACCTTTTTAGAAAATTGAGATATTTGCCTGCTTCAGTCTTCGGCCATGAATTCTTTTCTATATGATCTTTCAAAGAACACTTACAGTGACTCAACAATCACATGTGCCTGGTATTTCCATACTTAAGGTATAATATGGTGGGCAAATTGAGAGCAGTGAGGTTTAGCATTTGGCATCAATCCATCTAAAAAATACTTTGGGCATCAGAGTCTTCATGAGTAAAATAAGAGAACAGGACTTGCCCCTCCTAGCTCGGACATTGTGTGTTCTAAGGGTCTGCTCAGCTCTGACAGTCTGTGTTCTATTCTTTGTTCTAAAGTCCTTCCAGAGCTCACATTCCAAGTCCTAACATCCTTCTCAGCAATGCCCGTCTGTGTTCCAGGGACCCTTCTAGCTCGGACGTTCCGTGATCTATATTCTAAAACCCATTCTGAGTGTCAGTATTCAAAGGTCCCTCTCCAGCTCTGACCCTCCACTCTCTTTTCTAGCTCCAAGTTTCTGTATTTTAGATTCTAAGATCCCTTCACGTTTGGAAAAGTTGCATAAAATGTACAGAGTGCTTACTCTGTGCTGGGCTCCCTGGGGAGAAAGAGGGATGAATGGAACTCAGCTTCCACCTTCAAGGGCCTCTTGGGCTAACACGAGAAAGAAGGCTAAGAAACCTCGTCCTATAGTTATAAATTAAGGGCACAGAAGAGGTAGACACAATAGGCTCTGGGGATTCACAGCAGGGAAAGACCATAAAAATGTGAAGATCTCACAGCTAGGAAAGACTTCACAGGTGACCTTCATCCACTCCTCAACCTAAAATGAATCCTGTCCATAGTATTCCCAACAAGTGGTCATCCAGCCTATACCATGGTGGATAGGGAAGGGGGACATCAGGGAAGGCTTTCCTCATCTATCCGTCAGTCAGTCAACAAAGCATTTATTAAGCACCTACTATGTGCGTATAAAGACAAAGGTAAAATCTTATACCCTCAAAACGTATATGCTATTGGGAAGAATAACATATATGTGTACATGTAAAATCAATGCAAGATATATATATAGAGAGAGAGAGACAGAGACAGAGACAGAGACAGAGACAGAGACAGAGAGACAGAGACAGAGAGAGACAGATGGAAAGAGACAGAGACAGAGAGAAAGGGTGGGCAGGCACTAGCACTTGGGAAAGGGAGGAATCAGGAAAGTCCTCATGTAGGAGATGGCCTCTGAACTAAGGCTTGAAAGATGCCAGGGATTCAAAGAAGTGGAGATGAGAGAGAGCATTCCATGTATGGGAGACAGTTGGGACAAAGGTTTGGAGGTGGGGGGTGAGTATCATCTATAAGAAATAGCAAGTAGGCCAATTTGGTTGGATCATAGATGCATGAAGAGAAGGAATGTGGGGCAGTTAGGTAGCATAGTGGATAGAGCATCTTTAGGGTCTTCCCTTCTTCCCTCCTTTCCTCTCCTCCTCCCTTTCCCCTTCCTCCTTCCCTTCTTTAATTTCTCCCTTCCTTCCTAACTAATCACCTTTTTATCTATTTAGTAGATGCTTTAGTAGATCATTGTACTTGTGGAGGCCTGGAGTCAGAAGGACCTGGGTTCAAATCTAATGTCAGACACTTAACTGTGTGGCCCTGAGCAAGTCATTTAACCCTGTTTGCCTAATCCTTACCCTTCTGTCTCAGAGTTGTTATTGGAATAGAAAGTAAGGGAGAAGAAAGGAAAGGAAAGGAAAGGAATGGAAAGGAAAGGAAAGGAAAGGAAAGGAAAGGAAAGGAAAGGAAAGGAAAGGAAAGGAAAGGAAAGGAAAGGAAAGGAAAGGAAAGGAAAGGAAAGGAAAGGAAAGGAAAGGAAAGGAAAGGAAAGGAAAGGAAAGGAAAGGAAAGGAAAGGAAAGGAAAGGAAAGGAAAGGAGGGGAGTGGAGGGGAGGGGAGTGGAGGGGAGGGGAGGGGAGGGGAGGGGAGGGGAGGGGAGGGGAGGGGAGGGGAGGGGAGGGAAGGGAAGGGAAGGGAAGGGAAGGGAAGGGAAGGGAAGGGAAGGGAAGGGAAGGGAAGGGAAGGGAAGGGAAGGGAAGGGAAGGGAAACCATATAAAATGTTTGCAGACAATGAAGAGATTTAAGTGCCCAAGAAAAGGGGTTTGTATTGGATCCTGGTGGCAATAAGAGAACCATTGAAGTCTTTTTGAGCAGAAAAATGGCATAGTTAAGAATATCATTTGGGGACAGGTAGGTGGCTCAGTGGATGGAGAACCAGGCTTAGAGACAGGAGGTCCTGAGTTTGAATCTAACTCCAGACAGTTCCTAGTTGTATGACCTGGGTAAATCATTTAATCCCAACTGGCTAGCCCTTACTGCTCTTCTGCCTTGGAACCAATACTTAGTATCAATTCTAAGATGGAAGTTACAGGTTTAAATAAAAAGAATGAATGCCACTTGGGTCATTGCGTAGAGGATGGGTCACAGAGGGAAGACATCAGAGGCAAAGAAACCAACTTGAGTAGAGGCTGGGGAGATAATGGAAGAGTCCAGGTGGAAGTCCAGTTCCCAGAGGACACTGTCTTTTGAGGGTTTTGGTGGCCAGAGATAAGGAAAGAAAGACCTTCTAGGTGACCTGGATGGGAAGTGTGGGCTCCATATTGGAAAATTGCCAGGGGTACAGTTAGACTGGAGCAAAAAGGCCTTTTTGAAGGAAGAGGTTAGTTGGGAAGATCAGTGGGGTCCGAATTGTAGAAGGCCTTGAATGCCAGACTTTCTCTTGCAGGTCACTGACAATGATCAGGAGGCTTTACCCTGGCAGTACCAACTGGCCCCAGAGTCAGTCTCAGAGCTGGGAGGAACCTCAGAGCTCTGCACTCATCTCCTCCAGATTCTTCCAATTTTCCAACAAGTGGGACTATGCTCTTGGTAGCTGACAGTTAAATACCAAATCACCCAGCAAACTCTGGGGGCTCCCAATTCTGTCTAGAAACAAATACAAACTTCTCTGTTTGGTATTTAAAGTCCTTCATAGTCTCACTCCAGACAACCTTCTCAGGCTTTCTTATACATAACTGTCCCTTCATGAGCTCCACAGTCCAGCCACGCTGGGGTTCACACATTCCATCTCTCCTCTCTGTCTGCCTTCTTTTTTAACCCTTCCTTTCTATCTTAGAATTGACTCTAAGACAGAAGGTCAAGGGCTAGTCAAATGAGGTTAAGTGACTTGCCCAGGGTCACACAGCTTGTCTGAGGCTAGACCTGAACCCAGGTCCTCCTGACTCCAGAGCTGGTGTTTATTTTCTGTGCTACTTAGCTGTCTCCTCATGTCCTTCAAAGCTCAGCTTAAATACCACCTCCTTGCTGAAGCCTTTCCTGATTCCCCCAGATCTGAGTGTCTCCTCCTTTATCAAATCACCTTCTATTTATTTGTATATACTGTACTTATATATGTGTATACAGGGCAGCTATAGATGGCCACAGTGGATAGAGTACTGGGTCTGGATTCAGGAATACCTGAGCTCAAATTTAGCCTCAAATACTTATTAATTGTGTGACCCTGAGCAAGTCACTTAACTCCGTTTGCCTCAGTTTCCTTATCTGTAAAATGAGCTGGAGAAGGAAACAGCAAATCACTCCAATATTTTTGCCAAGAAAACCCCAAATGGGGTCATGAAGAGTCGGACACAACAGGAAACAACTGAACAACAACATATGCATATACATTTTCTTCCCTTATATAGAATATAACCTTTTTTAGAGCAGGGGCTGTTTTATTTTTGTCTTGAAATCCCTAGCACCTAGTACATAGTAGCCACCTAATATATGCTTATTGATTGCTTGAGCTGTAAAATGGGAATAATGCTCCAATGGATCCACCTACATTTATTAAGCACCAGAATATACAGACCCTGTGCCAGGTGCTGGGGGCACAAAGATGAAAGTTAAATACTTCCTGCCCTCAAGGAATTGACGGTCTAGTTAGGGAACACAAGTACAATGATGGACGTATATGAAATAGATTTGTAAGGAAGGGAGGGAGGGAGGAAGGGAGGGAGAGGAAAGGAGGAAGGAAGGAAGGAAGGAAGGAAGGAAGGAAGGAAGGAAGGAAGGAAGGAAGGAAGGAAGGAAGGAAGGAAGGAAGGAAGGAAGGAAGGAAGGAAGGAAGGAAGGAAGGAAGGGAGGGAGGGAGGGAGGGAGGGAGGGAGGGAGGGAGGGAGAGGAAAGGAGGGAAGAAGGGAGGGAGGGAGGAAGGAAGGGAGGAAGGAAGGGAGGGAGAGAAAAGGAGGAAGAGGGAAGAAGGAAGGGAGGGAGGGAGGGAGGAAGGGAGGGAGGAAAGAAGGGAGGGAGGGAGGGAGGAAGGGAGGAAGGAAAGGAGGGAGGGAGGAAGGAAGGAATGGAAGAAGGGAGGGAGGGAGGGAGGAAAGAAGGAAGGAAGAGAGGGAGGGAGAAAGAGAGGGAAGAAGTAAGGGAGGAAGGGAAGGAGGAAATGAGGGAGGAAGGGAGGAAAAGAGGGAGGGAAAGAGGAAAGAAGGAAGGGAGGGAGAAAGGGAGGGAAGAAGTAAGGAAAGGAGGGAGGGAGGGAGGGGGGAATGGAAGGAGGGAGGGAGGGAGGGAAGAAGTAAGGAAAGGAGGGAGGGAGGGAGGGGGGAATGGAAGGAGGGAGGGAGGGAGGGAAGAAGTAATGAAAGGAGGGAGGGAGGAAGGAAAGGAGGGAGAAAGGGAGGGAAGAAATAAGGGAGGGAGGGAGGAAGGGAGGAAGGAAAGAAAGGTACTTCTAAATTTGTAGGGTCATTTGAAACAAAATATTTCTGAACCCTCACAGACCTACTATGATTAATCTTGGCACCTTGCAGGAGAGGCTGGGGAAGAGGCTGTGGGCCTACTAAAAGAAGGGGGTTGGTAAGCTGAGGAGTAGATGGGGAAAGAGAAAATTTTCAGCTCTCTAGAGTGTGTTAATTATGCTGAAGCTCTGGGCTCCCTCTGTCCCTCTGGGAGCCTTCTGCCCTGAACACATGGGCTCTTGCCTCCAGGAGAGACAGAAAGCAGGACAGGTCCTTTGGATGGGCCCACTTGTCACAGATTCAGTATTCAGAACTGATTCTTGGATGGAGGAACTGATTTTTGACACCACCTGAAAAAAGAGCCTCCCCTTTTCTGCGAGATCACGGCTAATCTTAGACACCAAGATGAGAGTGTGTGGAGTCAGAGAATCTTAGAATTACCATTAAAATTCTATTCCGCATTAGAAAGGACCAGAACCTGGATGTTGTGAAATTGTTCAAATTTAACGGTAAAGAAGAGACAAGAGAAGCACTTCCCCCTGCCCATTTGTAGAGGCTGGGGTCCATGGCTATAGAAAATTGAATATAACATTGATTTCCCCCCTGTGTTGATTGATTTTGTTGATTTCTCTCTCCCTCCCCCCCTTCTCTCTCTCTTATTTTATTATAACTTTGTTATAAGGGTTGCCTCCCTGGGAAGGGGAGGGGAATGCATATAAAGGGAAATGGAGACAATACAAAAACAAGATATTGATAAAAATAAATTTTAAATAAATAAAAAATAGACGATTTCAATGAATATCTTCTAAAAATTGGTATCTTTGTTTTTAGATCACTTACAATTCTTCCTGTAGAAAAATCTACTTTTTAAAGGCAAAAGAATAAACAAAGGACCCAAAACATCCCTTAGCCCAGCTCTCGTCCATGAGGCTCCGCTCCTTGGCGCCCCCTACCTTTTGAGCCGGGTCATTAGGCTGTGGGGCATCTGATTGTTAGGAAGTCTCCCCTGGCACTGAGATGAGACCTGCCTTCCTGTGACTTCTTCCCATTCCTCTTAGGCTGTCCTCTGGGTGTCCCGGGAGAGCTCTGTCCCACCAAGGCTCTTCATAGAGCCGAAAGCAAAGGTTATCTCCTCGGCCCAAGTCTCCTCTGGCTGGCTCGAGAGCCTTGGGAGGTCCTCACCCAGCTGGAGAAGAGCCTTGGGTGAATTCAAAGACTAATGCCAGCCTCCATTTATATAGAGCTCTGCTACAAAGAATTCATCGAGTCACCAATTCATCTGATCATTCTGATTAAGCATTATTATCTTCATTTTACAAATGAGGAAACTGAGGCACTGAGGAAGCGGGGGGGGGGGGGGGGGGAGCAGCTTGCTCGAGGTTACAAAGACAAACCAGAATCCAGACCTGATCTCTGGCTTCTCATCCTCCAGCCCTCCTTCCCTAGTCCAGTGGGTTTCTCCTGGCCCCTGATTGCCCACCGGGCCTCACTGTCCAACGTCCCACATGCTCCATCCCTACCACTTGCACCGACAGACAGGGAGCTCACTTGGACAAAGCTTGGACACAGAACAATTCCACAAAGAAGCAGGCTCTCTGTACCCACCTCTTTCTTGCTCCCAGGACCCTTACTGGCCCTAGCGACCACAAAGATTTTCTAGCTTGTTAGAGTGGGAAGGGCCCTTAAAATGTAGAATTAAGAATGTCAGAATCAGGGGAGGGCAGAGATAAGGGCAAAATGGTCCTTAGAACAAAGATCATAGATTGTAAGCTGGCAGGAACCTGGAAGTTTATAAGTATAGGTGGGGAAACTGAGGCACAAAACGTTAAATGACTTGCCCAAGGCAACACAGCTTGAAAGTAGCAAAGAGTAGATTTGAACCCAGGTCATTTAATACCAAATCTGGTGCTTTTCATTATACTATGCTAATGTCAGAGCAAGAAGGGAACAGAGAATGCCAATTTCAGGGAGGAAGATGGGAAAATGAGTGGGGGGAAGACTTAGAAGACAGAATTTTAGGGAGACTTGGAGGAACTTTTGAACTTGGACTATCAGAGCTGGGAGGACCCTTAGAGCATAGAGGGTCAGAACTAGGAAGATCCTTAGAAGATAGAAAAGTACAGTTGGGAGGGTTTTTAGAAAACACAGTGTCAGAGCTGGGAGGGAACTTAGAACAGAGAATGTCAGAGCTGGGAGAACCCTTAGAACAGAGAATGTCAGGGTTGGGAGGGAGCTTAGAACAGAGAATGTCAGAGCTGGGAGAGTCCTTAGAACAGAGCATGTCAGAGCTGGGAGAGAGCTTAGAACAGAGAATGTCAGAGCTGGGAGGAAGCTTAGAACAGAGAATGTCAGAGCTGGGAGAGTCCTTAGAACAGAGGATGTCAGAGCTGGGAGGGAGCTTAGAACAGAGAATGTCAGAGCTGGGAGAGTCCTTAGAACAGAGCATGTCAGAGCTGGGAGAGAGCTTAGAACAGAGAATGGCAGAGCTGGGAGAGTCCTTAGAACAGAGGATGTCAGAGCTGGGAGAGAGCTTAGAACAGAGAATGTCAGAGCTGGGAGAGACCTTAGAACAGAGCATGTCAGAGCTGGGAGAGACCTTAGAACAGAGAATGTCAGAGCTGGGAGAGTCCTTAGAACAGAGCATGTCAGAGCTGGGAGGAAGCTTAGAACAGAGAATGTCAGAGCTGGGAGGGAGCTTAGAACAGGGAATGTCAGAGCTGGGAGGAAGCTTAGAACAGAGAATGTCAGAGCTGGGAGGAAGCTTAGAACAGAGAATGTCAGAGCTGGGAGGGAGCTTAGAACAGGGAATGTCAGAGCTGGGAGGGAACTTAGAACAGAGAATGTCAGAGCTGGGAGAGTCCTTAGAACAGAGCATGTCAGAGCTGGGAGAGAGCTTAGAACAGAGAATGGCAGAGCTGGGAGGGAGCTTAGAACAGAGAATGGCAGAGCTGGGAGAGTCCTTAGAACAGAGCATGTCAGAGCTGGGAGAGAGCTTAGAACAGAGAATGGCAGAGCTGGGAGAGTCCTTAGAACAGAGAATGTCAGAGCTGGGAGGAAGCTTAGAACAGAGAATGTCAGAGCTGGGAGAGACCTTAGAACAGAGCATGTCAGAGCTGGGAGAGACCTTAGAACAGAGAATGTCAGAGCTGGGAGGAAGCTTAGAACAGAGAATGTCAGAGCTGGGAGAGACCTCAGAACAGAGAATGTCAGAGCTGGGAGAGACCTCAGAACAGAGAATGTCAGAGCTGGGAGAGACCTCAGAACAGAGAATGTCAGAGCTGGGAGAGACCTCAGAACAGAGAATGTCAGAGCTGGGAGGGAGCTTAGAACAGAGAATGTCAGAGCTGGGAGGGAGCTTAGAACAGAGAATGTCAGAGCTGGGAAAGACCTTAGAACATGGGATGTCAAAACTAGGAAGGGCTTTAGAACACTGAATTGCAGAGTTAGAAGATCCCTAGAACACAGAATGTCAGACCTGGGAGGGCTCTCAGAAACCATCCAGTCATACTTGAAACCCATATCTGCCTGGGCCCTGGGACAGACTAGCTTGAAGGAGAAAGGAGTTCATAGTATCTAGAGTTAGAAAATATTTGGGCATCCTTTAGCTCAAGTCACTCATTTTGCTGATGTAGAAAGAAAGATCCAGAAAGGGGTTAAGTAACACCCCCAAGGTGGCACAGTCTGGTCCAACCAAGGGAAGGTTTTGGCCCAAGGTCATAAGATGAGGTGGAGACAGAATGAGAATTAGAACCAAGGCAAGCCAGCTCCCAGGCTAGGGCTTGCTCCATCACCCCTCTGCTTCCCCCAATCCTCTGTCGCTCCACTCTTCCCACCCCTAACAAATTAAATTCCATCACCAAGCCTGGCAGCTTCCTCCAGTCTCCCACAATGAGATGAGCAGGGAAGTTCTGTAATTAGCAGAGTGTTCCCTCCCTCCAAATTAATCCACAAACTTAAATACCTGGAGACGGCTCTGCTGAGTGCCTGAGGCGAACAAGAGGCCCCCCTAAGAGCCAGGGGAGAGCGGGGCCAGCAGGCCACCCCTCCAGTGCCTGGCCAGGAATATCCCACTCCTGCTCCTATCTCGGCCTTCTGAGAGAGAGATTAGGGAAGAGAACTGGAGGCCTGACGCCTTCTTGGGGTTTTCGGATCTTCTAGCTGGAAGGGACTTAGAGAGCCTTCTAATCCAGCTCCCTCATTTTACAGATGGGGAAACTGAGACCCCAAGAGAAGAAAGGACTTGCTAAGGGCCCTCGCCTAGTTTCCAGTTCCACAGGCCATCTCTCCATATTGCTTCTTGCTGAGGTCATAGCTGGACGCCAGCCTTATTTTTCCTGGAATGGAATCCAGGCCTGCCTCTGTCTTATTCCTTTTGATTTCTGGCCTCAGACTCTATCCCACCCCACCCGAGGGGTCCCAAAAAGGCTCTGAAAATGAAAGATGTCTCCCTGATCCCCCCAAAAGATAACCACATCAGTGCCAGCATCGACTCTGGGCCTCCTCTCAGCTGTCCGATCTCCCCCAATTCCAGAACTTTAGAAAAGCTTTCTGAGGCTCCCGAGCCAGCCGGGCTAAATTCTCTGAGCCCACGTCCCGGAATAGAATAAATAAATGAATTGTGTGACCGGCTGTCATCCCAGAATCGATCCACCAGGGCCAGGCTCAGGGCTAACAACTGAGGACACAGACACAAAAAATAAGGCGGTCTCTGGCCTCCGAGAGCTCCGACGACGGCTAAAGCTTTGGCTGTACTCAGGCGAGGTTTTGGGGGGCTCTGGGCAGCCTGAAGAAGGGGGGAGCCATGATGGACGGAGCCAGGGAAATTCAGCAGGGGCACAGCTGGCGAACGCTGGCAGAACGAGCACCCAAGCAGCCCTGGCACCGCCAGGCGGTGAGGGGGTGTCGGAATAGGTCTGTTTCGTGTAGCATTGACAAAAGGAAAAGAGGCAGGCCTTACCGGGGAACATAAGGACTGCATGAAGACTCCTACACTGACTTTGCAATGCTCATTTTAGCTAAAGCCTGTGGAGCTCTTATTTCCCCCCGACTTTTATATCTCTGCTATGCCAGATGGCACTGGGGGACAGGAAGGGAGAAGTGTGCTGGGCCAGGGTCTTCCTCCGAGCCAGGCTTGTCTGCCAGCACAGCCCCCTCCCCAAAGCCTGGACCCTCGGGGGGCTTCGTCCCCCCACTGCGTTCTTCCCCCCTTCCCCGGCCCCCGGCAGCACTCACCCCAGGCAGAGTCTTCTGCTCATGCAGAGCAGTCTGGGCCTTGATGGCGGAATCCCGGGCGCAGTAGGTGAGGAAAGCACACCCTGAGGAGGGGAGAGAGCAGGTGTTAGTGAGACAGGCAATTTCTTCCAGGTGGGAGAGAGCTCCCTTCAATGGGCTCCCAGAGATGGCTAACATTTCCAGCAGCTTGTTGATTGGTTAGACTGAAGAAAGCAATGAAGGACGCCTTCATGAGGAGGACTGAATTGAAAAGTATGTACAACGTGGTGGACAGAGCTCCAGGCCTGAAATTGAGAGGTCCTGGGTTCAAATCGGACCTCAGACATTTCCTGGCTGTGTGACCCTGGGCAAGTCACTTAACCCCTATTGATTAGCCCTTACTGCTCTTCTGCCTTGGAACCAATGCACAGGATTGATGGATTAGTCCTTCCTGCTCTTCTGCCTTAGAACCAATACACAGTATTGATGGATTAGTCCTTCCTGCTCTTCTGCCTTAGAACCAATACACAGTATTGATGGATTAGTCCTTCCTGCTCTTCTGCCTTAGAACCAATACACAGTATTGATGGATTAGTCCTTCCTGCTCTTCTGTCTTAGAACCAATACACAGTATTGATGGATTAGTCCTTCCTGCTCTTCTGCCTTAGAACCAATACACAGTATTGATGGATTAGTCCTTCCTGCTCTTCTGCCTTAGAACCAATACACAGTATTGATGGATTAGTCCTTCCTGCTCTTCTGTCTTAGAACCAATACACAGTATTGATGGATTAGTCCTTCCTGCTCTTCTGCCTTAGAACCAATACACAGTATTGATGGATTAGTCCTTCCTGCTCTTCTGCCTTAGAACCAATACACAGTATTGATGGATTAGTCCTTCCTGCTCTTCTGCCTTAGAACCAATACACAGTATTGATGGATTAGTCCTTCCTGCTCTTCTGCCTTAGAACCAATACACAGTATTGATGGATTAGTCCTTCCTGCTCTTCTGCCTTAGAACCAATACACAGTATTGATGGATTAGTCCTTCCTGCTCTTCTGCCTTAGAACCAATACACAGTATTGATGGATTAGTCCTTCCTGCTCTTCTGCCTTAGAACCAATACACAGTATTGATGGATTAGTCCTTCCTGCTCTTCTGCCTTAGAACCAATACACAGTATTGATGGATTAGTCCTTCCTGCTCTTCTGCCTTAGAACCAATACACAGTATTGATGGATTAGTCCTTCCTGCTCTTCTGCCTTAGAACCAATACACAGTATTGATGGATTAGTCCTTCCTGCTCTTCTGCCTTAGAACCAATACACAGTATTGATTCAAAGACAAAAAGTAAGGATTAAAAAAAAAAAGAATTGATACTAAGACAGAAGGTAAGGGTTTTAGGAGGATGGAAGTCTGTCCAATGTGCATTTTCGTCCTGGAGAGCCTTTTGTAAAACATTTACCATCCCACCACCTTCTTCTTCCCCATTCTTTGTTGCCCATTCCTCAGCCCCACTCTTGGGATGAATATTCTCCTCATGAGTCTCCCTTCCCAAGACTCGGTTCTCCCCCCGTAGGCAGAGAAAGATGCCCATCGTCTGCCCCATCCCCATTTAGTTGCTTGTCAATAATCTGAAATGGGGGAAGGGTAGGAAGGAAGAGGCAAGAAAGGGGTTAGGATGAGATTTGTCCTTGGCTGTGGGGAGGAAGGAGAAAGAGGAGGCAGGAGGCAGGGGAAAGTCATTCAGAGAACAGACAAGAGAACAGAGGAAGGACGTGAACTTCTACAAGTCCTGTGAAAGTCGGGCAGGGTACAAGTCACTTTCCCAATTGCCCGGCCCTTGTCACTCTCCTGCCTTAGACCTGACGAGGACAGAAGGTAAGGGCTTAAAAAATAAAGATGGGGGGAATGGGGAAGTGTGGATAAGAGGTGGGAATGGAAGGAGGGCAGAGGAAGTAATTACTGTCGGGTCATTTGGGAAGGATGGGCCCGCAAGCACTCAGCAACAAGGAGAATATTGGAAACCCCCCAACATCAGACTGTGGGGGCTATCAAGGGATCATAGGGCAGAGAGATCTGGAGATGGAAGGGATCTTAGCATTCATCTCCCTCTCACTTGACAGATGAGGGAAAGAGACCCGTAGAGAGAAAATAATTTGTCCAAGGTCACAAAGCCAATGGAGGGAAGAGCCTGAATTTGAATGGAGCTTCCACAATTTCCCTTCATCTCACTGCTTTTGATTCAAACACAGACTCCTGAATGTTAGAGCTAACTGATCCCTCCCCCAATTTTATTTGATCCTAGAGATGGACATCTCCTAAGAGTCTGTCCCTTTACTCTCCAGGCCCTGGGAAATCTCATTCTCTCTCACAAGTCCAAATATCATGCCCAAGGAGTATAATTCCCAAATCTGTCCCTCCCGAACTCCAGTCCTTTATCTCACAATGCCCTTGGGACGTCTCTACCTGAACAGGCAGTCAAAGATGTCCCAGCCCAGACCCACCCGTTAACCCTTCCTCTTTGATTCTGTGGATGGCTCTATTTTGTTCCCTTTTATCCAGGTCTGAACACTTGGAATCACCTTTGACCTTCCCCTCTCCCATGGGGCAAGGGTTCTCCCCATCTACCTCCACCCAAATACAGTGAGTTGCCAGATCTTATTGTTCCTAATTAGAAAGATATTCCTCAGATGGAAACTCTTCTTTCCACTCTGATTGCAAATATCTTCCTTTAGGTCCTCCTTTCATCCTGAATGGACCATTAAAACAACTTCCTGGGGGCAGCTGGGTGGCTCAGTGGATTGAGAGCCAGGCCTAGAGAGGGGAGGTCCTGGGCTCAAATCTGGCCTCAGCCACTTCCTAGCTGTGTGACCCTGGGCAAGTCACTTGACCCCCATTGCCCAGCCCTTACCACTCTTCTGCCTTGGGGCCAATATACAGTATTGACTCCAAGACGGAAGATGAGGGTTAAAAAAAACAACTTCCTGACCAACCTTCCTGTCTTCAGTCTCTCCCTGACCCCCTCTATCCTTCATTCTGCTGCCAAAGTCAACTGCCCAACACACCAGTCTGATCAGGTCACTACCCTACTTAAAGAAACCTTTCTTGGGTCCCAGATAAAATACAAATGCCTCAGGCTGGCATCTAAGGCCTACATTTATCTGGCTTTAACCTCCCTTTCTAGCTTTATGTTTCTTTTTCTGACATCATATTCTTTGAACTTGTGATACAAACTGGGCCATTCAAAATTCCCCAATAGCATCTTGTCGTTTTTTTAACCTTTCCTTTGGTTTTATTATATTCTACCTTATTTTATTGGGATTTCTGTCTCTCAGCTCTCTACAGATTATAAGCTCCTTGAGGGCAGGGACCATGTTATTTTTCATCTTTGGACCCTTAATACAAAGCATAATAGCTTAGCTTATACACACTGAACATTTAATAAATGATTATTGAATTAAACTTAAGTCAGAATAAGAAAAGCTCACGAAAAATGGAACCTCCTAGCTGGAAGAGCCATTAGAACATGGAGTATATTGGGTGAAATGTATGGTTAAATGTAAAGTCATATACTTGGGTTCAAAAAATCAGTTTATAAGTCCAAGATGGCAGAAATATGGCTAGATAGAGCTCATCTAGAAAAGAGATCTGGGTATCTTCATGGATTGCAAGCTCAACATGAGTCAACAGTGTGACATGTATGGCAACCAAAAAAGCTAATTTGGGTGGCAGCTGGGTGGCTCAATGGATTGAGAGTCAGGTCTAGAGATAGGAGGTCCTGGGTTCAAGTGTGGTATCAGATTCTTCCCAGCTGTGTGACCCTGGGCAAGTCACTTTGCCCTCAGTGCCTAGACCTTATTGCTCTTCTGTCTTGGAACCAATACACAGTATGGATTCTAAGACAGAAGACAAGGATTTGGTTTTTTTCAAGGTAATTTGGTTTTTTACATCATTAAGAAGGGGGAAATATTCAGGAATAGGCAGGGGACAGCCCTGTTGTACTAGATTCTGAATAGAACACATCTAGAGTGCTGTTCAAAGTTCTGGATACCATACTACTAAGCTATAGCGTTCAGAGAAAGGCAATCAGAATGCTGAAGGGTCTCAGGATCATTCTATATGAAGATTGATGGGAATATTTAGCCCATGGAAGCAAAGGAAATGGAGGGCATCCTCCTTGTGCTCAAGTATTGGAAGAGCTGTTGGTGGGGAGAGGAATGTGGTTTATTTTGGTTGGCCCTGAGAATTGGAGAAATGGTGAATTTAATTCACATTTACAAGCACTTTTGCAAAGATCCAGATCTAGATTTGATATGAGGAAGACTTTAAGCATCTAGGCAGCACAGTGGATAGAGTGAGTGGCAGTCCTGGAGTCAGGTAGTCTTGAATTCAAATCCAGCCTTAGATATGTGATCCTGGGCAAGGCACTAGGCTTTGTTTGTCTCGCTAGTTCTATCTCTGGCTACCGCCTTTCACATCGTCTACGTTCCAATCAAATTGGCGAGCTCTTTCACCTCCCTTCCTGGCCCTCCGCAATCCCAGTGCCTATGCCCCAGTCGATTCTCCTCCCTGTTCCCATACTGAGCTATTCCAGCACCACAGCCTGAACCCTGATGCCCCACATGGGAATTAGGCTGTTGGTCACAAAGGAGATGATGAGGAAAAAAACCTGGATAATTCACATCCCCACTGCCCGAGAGAGCAGGCAGGGCTCCCTTTCCAGAGGGAGTGAGTCAGGGGTATCATCTTTGTACACAAAAGATAACACATGCATTTGTAATAATAATGACAATAGCTGACATTTCTATTATACCATGCAGTTCCTCTCCCATCCATTATTCCATCGGATTCATCCTCTACGCGGTTGCCAAAGTGATCTTCCTAACAGGTCCATCTGACCATACCACCCCCTACTCACTAATCTTCAGCCACTCCCCAGAACTCATAGGATCAAATAAAAACTCTATTGTTTGGCTTGAAAAGTGCCCCCCTCCCAACCTGGCTCCATCCTATTTTCCTCTCCTCCACCCACTGCCTCAACTCACGCCCTCTCTTCTCACCTCCGTCTCAGAATTTCCTGTTGTCTTCTACACCAGGTGTCCTGGTCCCCCCAGACATTATCCCTTTCCCTAGAAAACTGCTCATCCTATAGATGTATTTTATCTATCCCTAGATACACATGTGTGTGTGTGTGTGTGTGTGTGTGTGTGTATACATATATATATATATATGAATATATACTGTTTCCCACTTTAGAATGTAAGTTCTTTGAGGGTAGGCTTAAAACTCTGCCATTTTCTCAAAGGCAAACCCCAGAGCCCCTGAAGCTCATCTCTGCTGTCTTTCATTTATGAGTCCCCCCCTTTTCCCCTCACTGACAGAACCCCTAAACCTTGTATTCCCAGGGGATCCTATTTTACCAGAGGGGCTTCGGGAGTCGGAACCAGGGAGGTGACAAAACCAGGCTGGCCTTTGTTGCTAGTCATCCCACAGCTCCCTAAGAGGGGCTTGAACTCTCCAGGGCTTGGACACCAAAGAGACTTTAATAGCAATGATGAATAGATAGTCTTAAGCCACTTACAATCCAGTCTTGGCTCTGGTCATTTGATTTGTAGGAAGGGAAGAAGAGTGGAATCTATGCACAGCAGCCCTTTGATAATTTCCAGGCTCCAAAAATATGGAAATTCCATGCTGGCAGAGGATGGAGGCCGCCTGCCAAAGGCTAGCAGTGGCCAACTGGGTCCAGGGGCCAACGCTTCAGTCAAACCCTCCCCACCACCACTCCATCCCAGCCCCATGTGCCAATGTCAGCCTCCAGTTCTGGCTCTGTCGAAGAGAAGTGGGGGAAGGGGGAAGGAGAAACAAGGTGAGACTAGTGACCGGAGCTCTGGGTCTGTCCAGTGGGCTGACCTCAAGAGCAAGCTCCGCTAGCTTGGGAGAGATTGTTACAATTGACTTTGGATATTCATTTTAGGTCCAGATTTCTCTTAGAAGTAGAGCTGGAGGGGACTCGAGAGATAATCTGAACCTTGGTTTTCCCATCTGTAAAATGAGAAGTTTGGACAAGAAGATCTCTAAGATTCTTCTACTTCTAAATCCTGGGGTTCCAAGTTCTGTGTTCCCAAATCCTTTCTGGCTCCGACACCTCCATGTTCCAGGTTCTCAGGACCCTCCTGGCTGGGTCACACATCAGAATCGTCTTTGTTAGGTGTTCCTGAAGGGAATCTAAACAAATCTCTGAGCTTTTTTGGAAGTAACTCTAAGTCAATGAGACTTATTATTTGAATGGTCTAAAAGAAATTGACTACAACCAGTCTTTCTTTTTTATTATTTTTCCTTTGAGTATAAAGTCATGCTCTGCTCAGTCATTTGGCCCCGAGGCACCAAAATGAAACGAAACTATACTAAGAGACAGGCTGTCTACATGAGAGAACATGTGGCTGAATGCAATGGGAGCTGACCTGGGAGCCAGAAATGGAGCAGGGACTGGAGGCCCTGGCTCTACCCCTCACTTTAAATCCATGGGAGTTTGGGCAAAATACTCGTCCTTGCAAGACTTCAGTTTCCTTATCCTTAAAATGAAGGGGCTGGACTATATATAGGACTAGGATTGATGTTTCCTTCCAGCTCTGAAATCCTGTGTTCTAAGGTCTTTCTTAGCCCTGGCATTTTGTACTCTATGGCCCTCCCAGTTTTGACATCCTCTGTTCTAAGGGACTTCCCAGCTCTGACATTCTCTGTTCTAAGCTCCCTCCCAGCTCTGACATTCTCTGTTCTAAGCTCCCTCCCAGCTCTGACATTCTCTGTTCTAAGCTCCCTCCCAGCTCTGACATTCTCTGTTCTAAGCTCCCTCCCAGCTCTGACATTCTGTTCTAAGCTCTCTCCCAGCTCTGACATTCTCTGTTCTAAGGGTTCTCCCAGCTCTGACATTCTCTGTTCTAAGCTCCCTCCCAGCTCTGACATTCTCTGTTCTAAGCTCCCTCCCAGCTCTGACATTCCCTGTTCTAAGCTCTCTCCCAGCTCTGACATTCTCTGTTCTAAGGTCCCTCCCAGCTCTGACATTCTCTGTTCTAAGGTCTCTCCCAGCTCTGACATTCTCTGTTCTAAGGTCCCTCCCAGCTCTGACATTCTCTGTTCTAAGCTCCCTCCCAGCTCTGACATTCTCTGTTCTAAGCTCCCTCCCATCTCTGACATTCTCTGTTCTAAGCTCCCTCCCAGCTCTGACATTCTCTCTTCTAAGCTATCTCTTAGCCCTGATGTTCTGTGTTCTAAGGTCTGTCTTAGCCCTGACATTTTGTACTCGAAGGCCCTCCCAGCTCTGATATTCTATGCTCCTTGTTCTAAGATTCCCTTCAATTCCAATAGTCTAATTGAACCACAAAGTCCTAAATCTAAACCCAGTCTCAACCTAAGCCTTGAGCTTGGTCCCAGATTCATCCTCTGGCTCCAGATTGAGCACTGAACCCAGACTGAATCTCCACCCTGATCCCAGTTGTAGCTATAGTCCTGATGTCCACCAGACATTTCATATCCATGTCTTCTTGCTCACAAGAAGAAACCAGGCAAGAAAGAATGGATGAAGATGCAGCTCAAAGCATGATGGTCCCTGACTGCGATCAGGATGCTTCCTCTATGTGTCTGAAGAACACCATTTGGACAAGCCGCCCACTTAACAGATGGAAGCAATTCTTTCACTTCCCCCTGGACTTGTCCCACTTGGCTGACTCCCACCAGCTAGGCAGGGTCAGACTAGTCTTGACTCTACACAGGAAGCCAGGTCTCCTCTCTCTTGTCTTTAAACCCTTCCTCTCCACCCCAGCTCCTTCTCAGCTAGAGGTGGGAGTTGGGGAATGGTAGGTGGTGAAGAAGAGCCAAGTCCAGGAGAGGAAACAGTAAAGATGCTTCAATCTGAAAATGGTGGGGAAGAACCTGTACTGTCTCTGGTGACACCCAATTGTATGCATGACCCTCACTTCCTACACTCTAAACAAGGTCCTTGGGGAAGCCCTCATGGATGTTCCAGTCCTTAACAAAGGGGATGGAGGGGTCCAGGAATGGAGAAGTGTGGGCTTGGCCTCCATCTTGAAAGACCTTCTCTCCAGACTATCAAACCAGATCCCTTGGAATATTACTCTCAAACTCAATCTCTGAGCAGATCTATCTTCTTCTGGGTATCCCAAGAAAGGCAGCTTCTCTGGGATGTCTCAGGGCCCCCCTCTATCTCCAGAGACGTCAACAAATCCCAAAGCTTTGTAGTTTTAGGGCATTTCTGATTCCTCCTTGATTTTCTTACCATGGCCAAACAGTAGCTGAGTCCCTTCCAACTTTGCCTTCATATTATCTCACGTTATTGTCTCCTACTCTCTACTTTGATGGCCACCACTTTCATTCAGACTTTATCTTCTCTTTCCTGGACTATTACAACAGCTCCCCAACAAACCACTCTGCTTCTGATATCTTCTTCTCTGTTCCATTAAGTAGAGTAATGCAATGGAAGGCATGATTGATTTTGGAGTCAGAAGTCCTAGGTCCACTTCCTACCTGTGTGGTTGTTGTTCACTTGTTTCAGGCATTTCTGACTCTTCATGACCTCATTTGGGATTTTATTAGCAAAGATATTAGAGGGGTTTTCATTTCCTTCCGCAGTACATTTTACAGATGAGGAAACTGAGGCTAACAGTGTTAAGTGACTTGCCCAGGGTCATACAGCTATCAAGTGTTAAGATTTGAACTCAGGAAGGTGAGTCTTTCTGACTCTGGGTCCAACACCTTATCCATTGCACCACCTAGCTGCTCTACTGTGTGGACCAGTCACTTAACCCACCTATGCCTCAATTTCCTTATCTATAAAATGAGTAGGGGAGTCCCTTCTAAATCTATGATCCCATGAATCCTTCTTTGCAGGTCACCAGAATCATTCTTCCTAAAACCCAGCTCTGATCATGGCTCTCACCTAATCTAACACCTTTCATAGCTTCCCAGTACCCAAAAGAAAAAGTATAGATTCCACAGCCTAGCATTCAAGGTTCTCCACAGTCTGACTTCAGTCTGCCTTCACAGATTTATCTCCCCTTTCCAAGAGCTGCATTGGAGTTGTTGGGTAACTGCTGTCCTAAAGTGTGTCCTGTATTTTCCTCCCTCCTGGAATTCACATATATCATCTTTTCCTTCAAAATTCTCCCCATTTTACAGGCCTCAGCTTGGGTACCTCTTTCTCCAGGAAAACTTACCTTAGTACTTTTTGCTTTATTTTTTGTTATCTTTGTATATGTCTCAACCTTCTTAGTAGATGATGTCCTACAAGGGCATCTTTTACTTCTCTCTGCTACAGCAAGCCCATGACAGAGGCCTGCAATGTGGCAGGAAGTACTTAATAAATGCTTATTCAATAAATTAATATCTATCAAGTGTTTGTATGGCACTATAGTAGACCTATGAACTGTGGAAGGAAGGAAAGAAGGAAGGAAGGAAGGAAGGAAGGAAGGAAGGAAGGAAGGAAGGAAGGAAGGAAGGAAGGAAGGAAGGAAGGAAGGAAGGAAGGAAGGAAGGAAGGAAGGAAGGAAGGAAGAAAAGAAGGAAAGGAAGAAAGAAAGGAAGGAAGGAAGGGAGGGAGGGAGGAAGGAAGAGAGGGAAGGAGGAAGGAAGGAAGGAATGAACGAATGAAGGGAGGGAGGGAGGGAGGGAGGAAAGATTAAATAAAGAAAGGAAGAGACCACTTGCACATAGCTGAGAGGGCCCTTAGAACATGGAATGTCATACCTAGGAGGGCCCTTAGAAAGCAAAATGTCAGAGCATGAAAGGAATCTTAGAACCTAAGAAATGGGAACTGAAAGGGTTTCTAGAACATGGGATGTCAGAGTTGGAAGGGATCTTAAAACACAGAGTGTCAGGGGCAACTGGCTGATTCAGTGGATTGAGAACTAGATCTAGAGATAGAAAGTCCTGGGTTCAAATTTGATCTCAGATACTTCTTAACTGTGTGACCCTAGACAAATCACTTAACTCCTAGTTCCCAGCTCTTACTGCTTTTCTGCCTTAGAAACAATTCTAAGATAGAAGGCAAGGGTTTAGTTTGTTTTTTTTAAGAGTGAATTGAACGAAAGAAAGAAAGAAAGAAAGAAAGAAAGAAAGAAAGAAAGAAAGAAAGAAAGAAAGAAAGAAAGAAAGAAAGAAAGAAAGAAAGAAAGAAAGAAAGAAAGAAAGAAAGAAGAAAGAAAGAAAGAAAAGAAAAGAAAAAGAAACCTCAAAATCAGAACAAAGTGTTTCAAAGGGATTCCTAAATATGAGGATGCCAGTATGTACATGCTGTGTGGAGGGCTGGAATAGAGAGGGTTAAGACGGCCAGGCAGGAGCCCCGCTGGGCACAGGTGCCCAGGATCAAGCATTGTATAGAATTCAATCCAGCCCAGCATTTACTGAATGACCTTTCCACTCAAGGCTCTCGGAATGAGAAGACTTGGGTTCAAGTCATCTGAGTCTTGGTTTCTTCTTCTCTGAAGCAAAAGAGTTGAACCAGATGGGCTCTAAGAGCCTTTCCAACTCTCAGTCTAGTTATCTATCATCTCATAATCCATGAAATGCAGATTGACATTTTCCTGTCCTCCTCAAAAGACTGCTATGAAGATCAATGGCCAAATGGTAGCTTTAAGTACAACATGGAAGTGGAATTCCTAAATTTAAGGTACTAAAGGAATGCTATTGTTATTCAATCAGGTAAGCAACTAACAGGTATTTATTATGTGCCCATTAAGAGCCAGGGAGGGGGCAGATATGTGGCATAATGGATAGGCTTGGAATCAGGAAGACTCATCTTCCTCAGTTCAAATCCAGTCTCAGACACCTCCTAGCTGACCCTGGGCAAGTCACTTACCCCTATTACCCAGCCCTTACTGCTTTTCTGCCTTAGAAACAATTCTGTTGGCCTCAGTTTCCTCATTTGTAAAATGAGCCAGAGAAGGAGGTGGCAAACCATTTCAGTCTCTCTACCATAAAACCCAAAAGGGATCACGATGAGTTGGACACCACTGAAATGACTGAACAACAAAAAGGAACTGGGGATTGGGAGATACAGCAAAAAATGAAACAAATAGTCCCTGCCCTCAGAGAGCTTACAGACTATCAGAGAGACAATGCAGATGGGGGGAAGAGAAGCCATTTATTAAATTCCTGCTATGGCCAAGGCACCATGCTAACCGCTTGATGAGGAGAGGTCTCATTGTAGAAAGTGACCTCTGAGCTGAGCCTTGAAGGAAATGAGGAAGGAGAGGGAATAAGGAAGAGCATCCCAGGCATGAGGGACAACTTGTGCAAAGGCAGGAGGACTGTGACAGGATCAGCTAGTTCAGCTGATGAAGGAGAGGCATAAAGACTGCCAAGGGAAAATGGAACCAGGTTGTGAAATGCCAAACAATGGAGCTTTTAGGTAATGGAGCATCACCGGCATTTATTATCATTATTATGAATCACACCCAGTGGGTCTAACTAATCCCAGGGACTCCAGCCACTGGGATGCAATGAGATCTCCATCCAGGACCCCTTGGGCATTAGAGGATGCCCTGAACCCTCCACACAGAGACTGCTTTTGCTCCCTCCTCTCCCTTCTACAGTGCCTCAGCTGAACAGGACCCTGGAGAGCCCCTGGTCCGACCACCCACCAAATGCAGCGATCCCTTCTCCATCATTCCTGACAAAGGGTCACCCAGTTTTCTGCTTTAAAACATCTGGGGAAAGGAAGTCCTGTCCTGCCCAGACTCTGGCTTTAGTGACAGCCGTCTTCAACTCAACTTCTGATCATTTCTCCTACCCTCACCTGATCTGAAATGAAAGAATAGTGGATGGTGAATTCTTGGAGTACAGTGTCTGTCAGCTCTCCATCTCACAAGTGTTTGAAAGTTCATAAGCAGGTGAGGGGGGCAGATGAGTGGCTCAGTGGATTGAAAGCCAGGCCTAGAGATGGAAGGTCCTGGGTTCAAATCTGACCTCAGACACATCCTCTCTGTGTGACCCTGGGCAAGTTACTTCACCCCCATTGCCTAGCCCTTACCGATCTTCTGACTTACCAATACACAATATTGATTCTAAGATGGAAGGTGAGGGTTTAAAGAAAAAAAGCAGGTGAGGAAGTGTAGATGGTTTAGTGGCAGACCCTCCTTGTTACCAAAGGAACCACTTATCACACACACATCCCACAAAACCACAGACACCTGCATATGCACAAACCCACTCACCACCCCCAGCAACACATATACAAATCCACAGACACCCACACCCACCCACCAACTAGCCACAGAGACATAAATTCTGTCCGTTGATCCTCCTGATGATCCTTGACTCTCTGGGGACCTCCTCTTCTCATGTCCCTTTCAAACACCACCTCCTCTAAGATTTTCTGAACGTCTGAGCTGAAAGTGAGATTTCCATCTTGTCTGAGCATCTTGTCTGAAATTTTCTTTTCTTGATCACTGTTAATTGGTGCATCTGTCTTCTCTCTCCTACTGGGCTAGAAAGTATGTGTGTGTGGGGGGGGGGAGGTGGAACTAACACTTATTAAGTACCTACTATGTGCCAGGAGCTTTTTACAAATATTCTCATTTGTTCCTCACAACCACCCTAGGAAGTAGGTGTTATTATTTCCCCATTTTATGAATAGAGAAACTGAGGCAAACAGAGGTTAAGTGACTCGCCCTTTGTCATACAGCTAGTTAAGTGTATGAAGCTCAATTTGAATTCAATTTTTCTCACCTCCAGGCCCAGTGCTCTACCCACTGAGCTGCCTAGTTGCTCCAACCTTCATGGGGGCCAAGTCTAGGGACACGGTCAACATGGAATTTCAAAACTGGAAGAAACCTAAGAATATGCCATGTCAGATCCGGGAGGGACTTTAGAATGGCAATTAAATATGGCAAGCAGTTTGGGCACTGTCCTAGGTGCTGAGAATAGAAAAACAAAATGATGTCGACAATGTCTGCTTTCAATCAGCTTACGATCTACTAGAGAGATAACACACTCAATACAAGGTACAAACTTAATACAGAGTGATTTCTGGAGAGGGGACCCCAATAGCTCAGGGGAATTGAAAAAGTCTCATGTCAGAATTGAGAGGATCTTTAAAATTCAGTGTCAGAATGGGGAGGGATCTTAGAACCTAAAACAGAGAAGGTCAGGGCTGGAAGGACCTTTAAAGACTCACTTAGTCTCCCACCCCTTCATTTTACAGGGTAAGTCACTTCTGCTGAGTCTCAGTTCCCCCACCTATAAAATGGGGCTGATAATTCCTGCCCTGTACACCTTACAGGGATGCTGTGGAAAATCAAGTGAGAGCTGAATGAAAAGGGCTTTGTCAAATGCATCTGAACGATTACTACAGCAGGTGTTCAATAAAATTAGATGATTGATTGGTATCAAGCCACAGAGCTTCCTGGGATCTCAGGCTGCTGCTGCACCCTTTTCCCCTGGGAAAGAACAAACAGACCAGCATCCTTGGGGACTAACCCAGTCCTTGTACTGACCATCTCTAATCCAACAATCCTGCCCTGGGGTAATACGAATTGGTCTGCTCTTTCCTTGCTTGGTCTGCCTGTGTCCCCCAGCCCTGGGATTTAAGCTGATCAGCCTTCACCTGGCATAATGCCCATGAGTCTCATTCCTCTCTCTGTCCCTTTGCCTTGCCTGTCCCATTTCCCTCCCCGTTTCCTCATCTCTGGACTTCCCTCCTTCCTCTCCCATCTCCCTCAGGATTCCACATCTCATGCTTCACAGCCCCCCTCATCCTACCTCCCATCCCTCCTAAAACCCACTGGGGAGGGCACCCAGCCCAGAAACTGCTGTGAGCTGCTGTCCATTCAAATCCTGGGGCTCTGACCAGTAGTGTCTCTCTCTCTCTCTCTCTCTCTCTCTCTCTCTCTCTCTCTCTCTCTCTCTCTCTCTCTCTCTCTCTCTCTCTCTCTCTCTCTCTCTCTCTCTGTCTCTGTCTCTCTCTCTCTCTCTCTCTCTCTCTCTCTCTCTCTCTCTCTCTCTCTCTCTCCCCCATCTGTAGTCATTTACTTACTTCCCTCCCTCAAAATAGCCCCTTGAAGACAAATATTACCATTAATATGCAAATGTATATACGATTACCATAAATAGAAAAAAAGGTATTGTGAATAATACCAAGGGAACTGGAGTAATACAAGCCACTACAGAGGGTGTTGGAACATTAATATTCATCTGCTAATATGAATATATAAACCACTTCATAATAATATTGACATTAAGGCATTAACATTCATAGAAAAATTAACGACGCCCACCAGATGCACCAAATTTGCCAGGCCCTGAGCCCAAGAGGGAGCTAAGAAGAGGGTGCTGGGTCCTGGGGAACAGGATGGGGGAAGGGGAAGAAAATGACCAGAACATCATTGGATGGCCCCAGGGGGTAGGGGCCAGAGGGGCAGAGGAATGTTAGGGATGATGGGAAATAGATGGGGTGGGGGAGGTTGGGAGTGAAATCCCACCCACCACTCACCCCCCAAGTCCAGTTCCTACACTCATCCACATCCTTCTCTGGAAGGAAAATTGATAACCCAAAACAGCAGCCCCTCATGCCTCCTCCATCTCTCTCTCTCTCCCCATCTTCGTCTGTATCTCTCTTTGTCTCACTGTCTCTGTCTCTCTTTCTGTCTCTGAGCAGAGGCTGGGGAGAGGCTGTTTTCTGCCATAGAATCTCATGTTTCTGAATGAATTGTGGCACAAGGAGCCCACCCAGTTAACGCCAGCATTGGCCTTCTCATGTCCATACAGTCTAGTGACAGATTTCTGCCTCTGTCTGTAGCTTGACCTCAGCCTACAAACGCGGACTATATTTAATGGACTGTTTGTAATGAAATGAGTGTTTTATTCACGGACTCCCCTCCTCCTCCCATGCCCGCCTGGCTCCCAGCCCCCATCATGCCACACCGATCTATTTTCGAGGCCCAGCATTGTCAGATGGTAACAGGTTTGTTCGGAGAGTGGCGGCACACACACACACACACACACACACACACACACACACACACACACACACACACACAGCAGTTTTATTCTGAGTGCTCAACTCAGGGAACGATCGTGCCCATCCATGCTGCTAATTTTCATGAAAATGGTACTTATTCCCTCCCCTTTCCAAGGGGGCTCTGGGGATGGCTGGTTCCCCTCAGCCAGCACCACATCCACATCCACACCTTAATTTCCCCAGTTTTCAGCACCCAGCCCTGTCCAGACGTTTCCTCCCAGACCCAAACAGCTGCAGGTGTGACAAAAAGAGTGCGGGGTGGGAAGTACTGGGGTCCAGGCCCACCTCTGCCACTGCCTCACTGAGTGGCTTCTGTTAAAACCCTTGAGACTCAGTTTCCCCAACTATAAAATTAGGAAAAATATCCCTGCTCTTACTGACTTCACAGGATGATTCTGAGACCCAAATAAGAACCTGGGCATGCAGGGCAGTCTTCTCATCATCCCAGTCAAATGCCCATTACTCTCCTCTTAGGCAATTTCTTTGACCAGCAACTAGGGAGCATCCTTCTCCCCTTGCTATCGACTCAGGCTCCCTTGAGACACACATAGATCTACATTAATTTGCTGCCTCCCTTCCTAGAATCATATGCCATAGAATGTCAGATTGGGAAGGAATGTCAGAACTGGAGGGAAAGGACCTTCCTGGAAGTGCCCTTAGAACCTAGAATGTCAGAGCTGGGAGGGGGCTAGGACTCTGGCACTGGAAGGGACATTAGGGTCTCATCAGGGCCTCAATCTCCCCCATGTGGTGCCCAGTTCTTGAATTGTTTATCAATTCTAGCCTTTTCCATCACAGGATTACACTGAGGGGTATGAGGTGGAGGATTTTTCTTGGCCAATTTAGGAATTTTACTGGGCTGTGTTGAGAGAGTCCCTCCACTAAGGGAGCTTAGAAGGACATCAGCCTTCCTTTGGGGAAAGGTTTCTGAATGAATAAGCCTCTAGAGATTTGTCTGGTTTTCTCTTCAACCTTCTCTCCCCCTGCCTGCCCCTTCAGGAAGATACTCTGGGGAGTTGGGGGGAGAGCCCCATGGTTCAGTTTTAAGATTCCTAGAGTCAGATGGGAAAATTGAGGCCCCAAATGGAAAACAACTAACCCAAGGCTACAAATCAATTAATATGTGAACTGAGGCTAGAAGCTAGTTCTTTTGACTCTTGGTCCAGGGTTTTCTCCACCAGGAGCCCCACCCTCTTTACTCCCCACCCTTCCACAACTTTCCTGGATATTTTCAACCAGAACTATACTTAAGCACAGGGCACATCACCCCAGGACTCAGACTGATGTGTAGGTAGTACCTTCTCATTTGGGCCCCTCTCACTGCCTCCTCAAGATCTAGAAAAAGCCATGGTAACTCAAACACACTCCCTGGAAATTCTGAAACAAAGATGTGGGGCCAAGAGGCAGAGAAAGGTTCAAAAGGAGGAATCCTGTCCCTAATTTCTGCTTTGATGGAAATGGACCCCTCCAGGGCTCTAGTAGCTAGCCATCAACAGAGGAGCCTCAAAGCAGGAAAGAGGAACATCTGAGGGAGCAGCAACTTGGTCTTCTACCCTTTCCCCTTTCATCACCAGTGGGGCATGGCACTTGTCTAAACAGGGTACTTAGACATGTCACCCCCAAAGAACCCCTGGACCAGAACAGTCTAAAAGAGCAAGAGGAAGGCGAGTGATGCCCCTTATAGTTGAGGTATATGGAAGACTTCTTCCTTAATTCTATCTCTCTGGGCCCAGAAAGTCCATGATTTTCCCTCCCCCAGTATTTGGACTCTCCTTTCCCTGCCATGATGAAGACTAATCTGAATGGAAAAATGACATAGAATTAGGGAGATGTGTGTGTGTGTGTGTGTGTGTGTGTGTGTGTGTGTGTGTGTGTGTGGTGGGGGAAGGAGGAAGGGAAGGTTAATTAACAAGGAAAAAAATTGCTTCAAGTCTCTCATCACCAAGACAACAACCCTCCCTCCCCTAGTTTCTTGGGTCACACCTCAGGAACTTAGGACACCAAGAGAATCTTGTGAAGAGAACCCTGGTCCTTTGCAAAGCATGCTGTCAGCCCTGTGGGACAGCCTCCAGCCCCACCCGGGATGGGAATCTTTCTAGATAGTGATGATTCATGTTTCACACATTTGGAAGAGGGGAGGGAGTGGAAGGGGAAAGGTTGAGGAATTTGGGCCTCATCAGGGCCTCAGAGCAACCCAATTTCCCCATGCACTGTCCAGTCCTTGAATCTTTTTATCAAATGTAGCCTTCTCCATCATGGGATTGTGCTGAAGGGAATGGAGGATTTTCTTGGCCAATTTAGGGTTTTTACTGGGCTGGGTTGAGAGGGTCCCTCCACTAAGGGAGTGTGGGGACATCAGCCTTCCCTTGGGGGAGAGGGTTCTAAATGAATTTGCCCCTGGAGATTTGGTCTGATCATTTGTTCAACAATCTCTCCACATGTCTTCCCCTTCAGGAAGGCATTGTGGGTGGAAAGGGGCCTCTTGGTTCATTTTTAAGACTCCTAGAGAGTCTCTGGAGAGGTACACTGAGGGTAGCACAGGTTTGGGCCTCCAGCCAGGAATAGAAGGTCCAGGGCACCAAGAGTTCTTTGAGGCTCCAGTACCTGTCCAGCAACTGACACAAAGATCTTCCATGCAGGTCTCCATCTCCCTAAATATTCTTGATTGCCCTCAAGGGAGTTGGAAACATGGATGCCAAACAACACAAACCTCCTATATTTACCATGTCAACTCTGTCCATAATTCCTATGTACAGACATGCCCTCACAGAACAATTGATTTAACAAGAGCAATCTGAACCCAAGATACAAGTTGAACCATAAACATTTTCCTCTCCTGCTATCACTGGATTTTTCTTTATTTTAATGAGATTCTATTCTATAGAGGCAGGTCACCTGGTCGCAGGAAGCCCACCTCCTTCTGGTCTGGGCAATTTCCTATTTCTCTGTCTATCAAAGCTAGCCAAATGATTCTCATTTCCACACCAGGATTTTGCCCAGCTCTGCCTTCGAAGGACTCATTGTCTCCAGATACAGGGAACCCTTCACCCCGTTCCCCCAACCTGCCTTATCCAGGATTAATTTGGGCAGGAGGAAATGGCAGGGAGATGGAGGGGAAGGATGGAGGGTTGGATGGAGGAGGGAGAGGGATAGATGCTTTCCAAAATGGGAAATAGATGAGTGAATGCAATAGGAAGGGAGAGGCAGACTCTTTCCTCCAAACCTTGGGGGAAGATGGCATTTTCACAAATATGAATGCTCTATCCTCTCTCCCCACAATACCCATCCCCTTTTTCTTTGTAGTTACCAACTAGCTGGCCTCCTTGGCATCTGTTTGCACACTGGACAGTTGGACCTTTAGTGTTTCTGATCTCCCCAGTCTCTTGCACAGGCGCGTCCCCTTTGTGAAAATTACCAATGGGATTCTGTCCGGAGGTTAAAACTTCCTGGGTTGCTCCTGTCAAAAGCTTGGATGAATGGAAAAGTAGGGAGGGGGACAGCTCTAATCTGCCCACACCACCCCAAGAAACCCAGGGGGAGTGGGAGGAGGAAAAGAGGGAGGGCTGATGGGGGAAGTGAAGAAGATGAGACAGAGGGTCTGGGGGGGAAGAAAGGTATGGGAGAGGTGGGGGGATGGGAGGGAGAAGGAAGGGGGGGAAGAAGGAGGGGGAGAGGGAGAGGGAGAGGGGAGGGGAGGGAGAGAGAGAGAGAGAGAGAGAGAGAGAGAGAGAGAAGAGAGAGCAGAGAGAGAGAGAGAGAAATGAAGCTGAGGAGGAAGCAAAGGATGAAGAGAGGATGGAGGCAGTTAGAAAGATAGGAGGAAAGGAAAAGAAGGGAGACTGGTGGGGGATAGGGAAAAGAGGAAGGGGAAAGGAAAGGAAGGAAAGAGAGAGATGATGGTGATGATAATGATGATGGTGATGCCAGAAGGTGGAGTGGGAGAGGGGGAGGAATGAGCGAGAGCAGGAGGGCGCTAGGATGCTAGGAGAGGGGTAGCAACGAGGAGGAGAGGAGGGGCAGGAAGGCGTAGGGCAAGCAGCGGGTAGGCGGCGGGCGGCGGGCGGGCGGCAGGCGGGCGGGCTGGCCCCAGGGGTGGGGTGTAGAGCAGAGGGGAGGGGCGGGGCGGGGGCGCACCTTTGTGCATGCCGGTGTAGCGGTCTTTGAGCACCGTCAGCTCGTAGATCTTGCCGAATTGCTCGAACAGGGGCTTGAGGTCCTTCTCCTCCAGGTTGCGGGGGATCTGGCCACGAAGAGCTTGATAGCATCCAGGTCTTTCATGCTGTCCGTCTGGACTGGGGGCTCGGGGCCGCTGCTCATGGGGGAGGCTCTGGACTGCAAGGAGTTGCTGCTGCTGCTGCCTCCTCGCCTCGCTCTCCGTCAATCTGGCCATGCCCGAGACCGGACACAGGCTGGATAAGAGCAAATGAACGGAGGAGAAAAGCTCTCAGCTGGAGGGGAAGCTCTCGCTCTCAGGCCAGCGGCAGCATCAGGACCACAAAAGAAGCTCTCCTCAGCGACACCTGCTGGCCCGAGAGCGGCGCTGCAGCTATGGGCGCCCAGAGCCCCCTCCGGGGAGGAGGGAGGGAGTGAGGGAGGAGGGAGCGAGCGAACGAAGGAGGGAGGGAGCGAACGAGCAAGCGAGAGAGAGAGAGGATGGAGGCACTCAAGGCAGGGGAGGTCAAGGAGGCTACAGGGCTGGAGCTGCAAACTCCCCCTCCCATCACGGACGGCGAGATGCTTCCCTCTCTGTCTGGCTAGGGAGCATCAGGCCACTTCCAATTCCCCGCCCCGGCCACACTCCCCTACACTTCCAGCCTCCTCATTACTGAGAGCTACGATTTAGGGGGCAGGAGGAGGGACAGCGGATGAACAACGCGTTTGAGGCAATCTGCGGAGTGAGGGGGAAATAGCTTTCAGTCCTCCGGAGACCAACAACTCTTTGCTCTTGCTCCCTCCGAATAGGGCAGTCCGGAGCAATGGGAAGGGCACTGGTCTGGAATTCAAGAGACCCAAATTCTAGCCTTGGAATCCCTATATGACCTTAGACAAGTCACTTTCCCTCCCTGGGCTTTGGTTTCCCTCATCTCTAAAACGAGAGGATTGAACTAAATGGGCTCTAAACTCCTACCAGCTGGAGTCTCTAGCTTTGATGTTTTTATTCTTCTAATGTCCCTTCCAGCTCCAGCATTCAGCTTTTCCACGGCAATTCTATTTAATCCAGGAACAAGGACTGATGGGGAGGATTCACTCCTTGAAGCGTAAAGGAAGATACCTTTTCACCAAAGAAACGTCTCCAGTGGTCCTGGGAGCTGGGAAGGGTATGCCTTCCTCCATGCCCAGCCACAAATATCAGGAATCTGGAAAGGAGACCAAGAAGGACAGTCTATGCCCACCCACATTGTGTAGAATCAACTGAGAATGAGGGGTGGAGATAAGATGGTCCAAACCTAGAACAAGTCACCATTGCATTCTAGAAGCTCTCTGGCCTGGGAACAAGGCACCACCTTTATGGAATGCAATGGAACATTCCGGTCTGATTCAGACAGAAAAGAGGCAGGGGAAGGGAAGGGAGAACTCAGAAGGCAAGAAGATGTAGAAGGAGGTGAGGAACTCCAGTCAGAATCATGCACAATCCAGAGGGAGAGAAAAGACACTTGCAGAACATAAATAGGGATGGGAGTGGATTGGTGGTTGGAGAGTGTGTGGACAGCTCCCTGGTTCTCTGGCCACAAGACCTCTCCCTGCTGCAGGTGGCAGATCATCAAACCTGGGAATGCCAGAACCTAGGCTTGAAACCTGTCATAGAAGGAAAAGATTCCTCCCTGCCTGAGAATTAACCAGGGAAAGAAGGGGAGAGCTCCCTGCTAGGAAGAACACGGCGTCCCTCCCCATTTCCTCCCATTTCATGGTGGAAATACAGGAATTAGGTTCCAGGGAAACAGGAAAAACAACATGGGAAGGGAAAATTTTTGTTTTTCTCTATCTCCTGTCTGAAATCGCTTTGCTCCTTGGTTGTGGAATTAATGCTAAGCGTTGCTCCAAGCCTGGCCCCTCTCTCTCAGAGCAGCCCTTCCTCCAATAGTGATTGCTTTTATAGCACCATCATCTGGAGGTGGAGAAGCCGCTGATTTGAGAACATTTATCAAAGCATTACCCGGGCCAGGGAGTAGGTGGAAACACAGGGAAAGACAGCTTTTCATCGCCATGGCAGAAGCCCAGGGAGGGAAGGCGACACAGGCAGATGGTCCTGCCTGCCACCTAACCACCCCCGTGCTGAGGCGTCGTGGAGCAAGAAGGAGCAGGCATTGGGGTCCCTGCTTTGGGGGAGAGGAAGTCCTTGGTGCTACTAAATGCCTAGACCCCCCCAATTCAGATCCTTGTGGATGCTCCTGGAGAGAACTTAGGAAGCTTATGTCTGGAAGTGGGCATCCTGTTATAGGAGGGGCATTAAGGAAGTGGGGCTACTTGGGGCCATTGGCAGAGGTGATTAGGAGGTAGTGAAACTAAGCCATAAGAAAATCCATTGGCAGAAGGGGGAGGTATTCATTCCGGAAAGGACTTCAGGGATAGAATAATCATTGTCTTCGAGAGAGCATCAGAGGAAAGAGAGTAGATGTGTGGCTCCTGGGTCGGGCTTAGAATCATAGACTCTTCCAAATGGAAGGCTTTCAGCAGATTCCTAGTTTAGCCCCCTCTTCCATAGCCCTGATATTGACCTAGCCTGCATTTGAAACCTTTTTCCTGGGAACTATGCACGGGTTTCTTGGGCACCAGCCCAGAAATTCATAGAAGCCCAGATCTAGAGGAGGAAGGCACTCTCAGTCCAGTCACCTTTGCATCTGCTTCCCTGCGTGGTTTCACCTCCATGGAACAAGATGGTCCTCCCAGAATTAGCTCATCACCCAAAACCCCACTAGAACCTTACATGATACTACCTCTTCTCCCCTCTGACCGGAGGGACAATAGCTCTCTTCATTTTGTTTGGGGTTTTTTAGTCATTTTTCTAGTTGTACTTAATTCTTCCATTTTGGAGGCTTTTCTTTCTTTTTTGTTTGAAATTTTTTATTTAATTAATTTAGAATATTTTTCCATGGTTACATGATTCATGTTCTTTCCCTCCCCTCCTCTCACCCTGCTCCCATAGCCAAATGAACAATTCTACTGGGTTTTTCATGTCATTGATCAAGACATATTTCTATATTATTAATATTTTCACTAGAGTGATCATTTAGAGTCTACATCCCCAATCATATCCCCATCAACCCATGTGATCGATCATATGTTTTTCTTCTGTGTTTCTACTCCCACAGTTCTTCCTCTGAATGTGGATATTGTTTTTTTCCCATAAGTCCCTCAGAATTGTCCTGGATCATTGCATTGTTGCTAGAAGAGAAGTCCATTACATTTGATTGTACCACAATGTATCAGTCTCTGTGTACAATGTTCTCCTTTTACTCTGCATCAATTCCTGGAGGTTCTTCCAGTTCACATGGAATTCCTCCAGTTCATTATTCCTTTCAGCACAATAGTATTCCATCACCAACATTTACACAATTTGTTCACCCATTCCCCAACTGAAGGGCATTGGGGGCTTTTCTCAGCAGAGATATTAGAGTGGTTTGTAATTTCCCTTTCCAGCTCATTTTACTGATGAGGAAACTGAGACAAAAAGGGGTAAGTGACTTAACCCAGGGCCACATAGCTAGAAAGTGTCTGAGGTCAGATTTGAACTCAGGGCTTCCTGATTCCAGGCCTAGTGATCTCTCCACTGTGCTACCTCATTGCCCCTTTATTCTTTCTATAGAGAGCAAAAACTGGACTCTCAGGACACACCACTCTGCTTTTGCTACTCTGCCTGGTTTCAGCCCCACAAACAACAAACCATGGCATCCCTCTTCCCTCCTACTCCCTTTCCTGCCTCCTTTTGTGAGTCTCCCCTTTAGACTATAAGTTCCTTGAGGGCAAAGACTAGTCTCTCTTTTTATTAATTATATTCCCAGCAATGCGTAGCACTGTGCCAGGTAATAGTTGCTTAATGTTGTGGTTTTTTACAACTCAAGCCTCCTTAGAATCAATTCTGAGTATCAGCTCCAAGATTGATGAGCAGTAAGGGATAGACAATTGGGCTTAAGTTACACAGCTAGGAACTGCCTAAGGCTTGATTTGAACCCAGGAACTCCTGTTTCCAGGCCTGACATTCTATCTACTGTGCCCCCTAACTGCCTTTGAAGTAATCCTTGTAAAGTGCTCAACGCAGCCCCTAACACAAAGCAGGTATAATATAAATGCTGACTATTATTATTAGTGCCTTCCCTTTGAGATTATTTCTAATTTATCCGGTACATTTTGGTTGTTTGCACACAGTTGTCTCCCCCGCTAGACTCTGAGATCCTTGAGAGCAGGGACTGTTTTCTGCTTTTCTTTTTTTCTCTGGCACTTAGCACAGTGCCTGGCACATAGTAGGTGTTTTATGAAAATGTTTGCTGAGCTCTCAAGGAGCTCAGAGTCTAGCAAGGGAGACAATTGTGTTCAAACAAACAAAATATACTGGATAAATTAGAGATAATTTCAAAGGGAAGACACATTCTATGATCCAACAATTCTGGTCTACTTCTTGGTCCTTATTCCCAATGCTCCATCCTTCCCTCCAGGCTTTTGCATCTCCTGCCCCCATGCCTGGAAGGCTCTTTCTGCCTCCTTCCTCTGCCTCTCACTTCAGTGTTCCATTGGCTTCCTTTAAGAATCCCATCAACTACAGCTCCTCTCCAAAGACTAGTTTTTTCCCCTTTGGAGATGACCTGCCATCTAATCCATATTATCTCGTACGTACCTAGTTATTCAAATATTCTCTGCCCTATTGAAATGGATTCTTTTTGGGCGCAGGGACTCTTTTTGCCTTTCTTCGAATGCCCGAGGTTTAGCATGATGCCCTGCACATAGGCATTACATTAATGCATTAATAAATGCTTATTGACTTGACTTTCTAGCTGCATGATGTTGGCCAAAGCTGTTTCTCAATCTGTTTCTTTACCTGTAAAATGGGGATAATAATCATTGCTCAGGCTCTCTCGTGAGAGGAATGAGAACTTGTTATCAAAAGAGATAATGAATGGGGAAATGGTCCATGATAACAAAGTCCAGCTGTCCCTTGGATGGAGCAGATATTCCTGGAAAGTAAACTTCTTCCTCTCTCTGATGAGACACACCTGGTGCCTGGGAAGGGAGAGGTCACTGAACCCAGGACGATCCAGTGGCCCAGCCTTGGGATTGCTCCTGAGGCAGAGCCCATCACACCCCATTGCCAAATAGAACACAGCTTTATCATACAGATTGTCCAAACAAGCTCTGTCCTCTCCCTTTTAGTAACAAGGAAGACTAGGAAACCTTGTCTAAACTTTGTTCCATTTGGCTTTGGGATTGGACCTCTCCCATATTTTTATTCCTCCTGGAGCAAGTAGAAATCATTTTCTTATTGTTTCTGTAGCAACTCTTTGGGGCACATTGGGTCCCCCTTGAGATCACTGCGGCCTCTAGTTCTAGAAACAATCCTGTAGGTGACTACTGCTAACATTTTAGACCATGAGCCCCAACTAATGTGTTTCCCACAAACAATCAGCCAGTAAACTCAATTAGCTCTTAGAAAAGACATTATGTGGTCACCATATGGCTCAGTAAATAGAGAGCCAAAGTCTTAGGATGGGAGATCCTGGGCTCAAATCTGGCCTCAGACACTTCCTAGCTGTGTGACCCTGGACAGGTCACTTAATCCAATTCCCTAGCTAGCCCTTACCACTCTTCTTTCCTTGTAGCTGATACTCATTATCAATTCTAAGACAGAAGGTAAGGGTTTTTAAAAAAGACATTTACTCAACTATCAAAGTGAGAACAGAAGTTATAGAATATTCCCCCCAAAAAAACACTGGGACATACTACCCCACAAATACCCACAGAATCTGATGGTGAGGGGAGAGTGGGCACCAACTGAAAATACATCAGCAGTGAGCATGTATCTAGGAAATTTGTGTAACCAAGGTAGTTCACAATTCCCAAACTGCAGGACCACTCTGTCCTTTCTGGGGCATGAAGTATAGAATGATTCATTTATTCCAAACTGTCTTTGCCCCTTTTAGACCTTCAACTTTGCTAACATCTAAAAGACACCCTAGTCTTCCTTCATCACTTGCATGTCACCTAGAGCAAGCCGATATGTTACAGTAGAAAGAGCCCTGGATGTGAAGACAGAGGACCAGGATTCAAATCCTGTCTCTGTCAGTCAAGTGTGGTGGCAATGATAAATCACTAGATCTCTTTGGGCCTTAGTTTCTTCTTCTGTGAAAAGATAGGATTGCCCTAGACAACCCTGGAAGCTCCTTTCAGGTCAAAATGGATTATTATAACCTGTGTTTCATTTCTAGATTGAGGGACCAATACTTAATATTGATTCTAAAACAGAAGGTAAGAGTTTAAAAAAGAGACAGAAAACTAGATCCATATTTCCAAAATTAATTTCAGCTGTATTCAAGGCAATAAACATTTATTAAGCACCTACCCTAAGTGTGGCTAGATACTAGAATTAAAGAGACAAAACGAAATCATCCCTATCCTTGCTTTTTTTGATATCTTTTATTATTTTACTTTTTTTTTGCCACAAGAGCACAAGGTCCTTTTTTTCTGCACTCATGATTTATTTTTAAAATTGTTTATTTATTTGTTTTTAAGTATTTTTCCATGGTTCCATGATTCATGTTCTCTCCCTCCCCTTTTCCCTCCCCCCTCCCAGAGCCAATAAGCAATTTCACTAGGTTATACATGTGTTTTCATGTCCCTGTCCTCGAGGAGCTTACATTCTACTGGGGGGGATAAAAGATGTGTATCAAATAAGGATTTGATATATAAATAAGTATACAAAAACAATTAAATCTACATGAGCTGATTTTAGGAAAGAGGGAGCCCTACTGATGGGAGATCAGAGGAAGTTCCCCTAATCTGAACTTTTATTGGAATGTGAAAAGAAAAATGAAGAAATGGGGGGGGCATTTATTAAGCATGGACTATATGCCAGGAACCATGCCAATTTCTTTTATTTTTTTTTAAATCCTTACCTTCTGTCTTGGAACCAATACGTGTATTGGTTCCAAGGCAGAAGAGCACAAGGACTAGGCAATGGGGCTCAAGTGACTTGCCCAGGATCACACAGCTGGGAAGTTTCTGAGGGCCAGATTTGAACCCAGGAACCTCCCATCTCTAGGCCTGGCTCTCCATCCACTGAGCCACCCAACTCCCCCCCCTTCCTTTATTTCTTTACAAATATGATCTCATTTAATCCTCACAACAGTCCTTGGTGGTAGATACTATGATGATCCCCATTCTACAGCTGTGGAAACTGAGGCAGAGGATAAATGATATGCTCAGGGTCACATGGCTAGTAAATGCCTGAGGCCAATTTGAACGCATGTCTTTCTTGATTCCAGACCCTTCACCCTAACCCATCTTGATGCCTCCAAGAGTTGGAAATGAGGACCTTCCAGGTGTGGGGGGACATTATGCTTAGATGTAGGAGATGGAATATGAAATTTGGAGAACACTGTGGAGTACAGTTGGGCTGAGATGTGACGTAACATAAAATCAGGCTGTAAAAATAACGTGGGGCAAGACTATCAAGGGCCTTACATGTCAGGCAGAAGAATTTGCATTTTGTCCTAAAGGGAAGAAGCAATCACAGAATCACAGAAGTCCAGCACAAAAGAGCCTCAGTGGTTATTGAGATGGTACAATGGAGGGAATACTGGACTTGGAGCCAGGAAGACCTGAGATCAGATCTGGTGTCAGGTATTAACTAGCTGTGTGACTCCAGGCAGGTCATTTAACCTCTCTCTGCCTCAGTTTCCTCGTCTGTAAAATGGGAATCATTAAAGCATCTCTCACAGGGTTATTGCAAAGCTCAAATGAGATCATATTTATAAAACCCTTGGCAAACCTATGGTATTATAGAAATGCTTGAGCAACCTGGGCTCAGAGGTTATTTGCGTACCTCTCATTCATTAGTGCAGATGGATACTCTCCACTTGAGTTTGGGTGAGGGTCAGAATTGGTGAGAGTTTGGGAGAGGAGAAATCTTTGTTTTCTGACTTTTCATTTGGAGAAAGAAAACATTCTGGCTTCTTCTCAGAGTCTTTCTTTCCCTTCAGGGACCTCTTCTTGAAGAGAACACAGAGCCACCAGCATCTCTCTTGACAGTGAGATTATCATCTAGTTTAACTGGATACTGCCTCTGCTCAGTCTCAGCTCCTCTGAACAAAATGCCCCTCCCAGGACAAGCTCATCACTCCCTTTCTATTATTTTATTTTTATTAGCTTGCAAAACACACACTTCTCTATTGGTCATTGTTGTAAGTGCACACTCATGGGAGGCAAGAAGAGATGAGACAGAAGAGAGACAGACAGACAGACAGACAGAGACACAGAGAGAGACAGAGACAAGAGAGAGAGAGTGAGAAGAGAGAGGGAGAGGAGGGAGAAGAGAGAGGAGAGAGAGACAGACAGAGAGACAGAGACAGAGAGACAGAGACAGAGAGAGACAGACAGAGAGACAGAGAGAACAGACAGAGAGAGACAGAGACAGAGAGGGGAGAAGGAGGGAGGGAGGGAGAGAGAGAGAGAGAGAGAGAGAGAGAGAGAGAGAGAGAGAGAGAGAGACAGAGAGAGAGAGAGAGAGACAGAGAGAGAGACAGAGAGAGACAGAGAGAGAGAGAGAGGGAGAGAGAGAGAGAGAGACAGAGAGATGAGAGAGAGAGAGAGGGAGAGAGAGAGAGAGAGAGAGAGGGAGAGAGAGAGAGGGAGAGAGAGAGAGAGAGAGGGAGAGAGAGAGAGACAGAGAGAGAGAGAGAGAGAGAGAGAGGGAGAGAGAGAGAGAGAGAGAGAGAGAGAGAGAGAGAGAGAGAGAGAGAGAGAGGAGAGAGAGAGAAAAGAAATGATAGTAACCCCTTGGGGGTTCAAGAGTATCAGGTCAAGAGAAAGTCTTTTTATTCAGGCTTCATTTAAGTCTGTTTAGAGACCAGAGAGAAGGAGGCAAATGCAGATTCTGGGTAAGAACTGTAACAGTGAGTAGCCAGTCCAAGTGCATTCATGCTATGCTGGTCATGGGTGGCATTTTTGGAGGGTGAAAGGCAGTTGAAACAAGAGATGCAGCAAGCAGTGCTATTACTCTGTCAAAATGTGTAACATCATGAGTTGGGGCCCATTTAGCATTTGTGTAAAGTGCAGGATTGACAGCCATGGGTAGTTTGAGGTCCTCTGTGAATTCTGGAGAGTGCTTGGCCTGGAGAAGAAACAATTAGAGCAATATTTCCCCTTTTTCCTTTTCTTCTCTCTCCCCCATTTCTTTCCCCCTGTCTATCTCTCTCTCTCTCTCTCTCCTTCCTCTCCTCTCTCTGTTTCTTCACATTTCAACCTACCTGTTAAATGTTACTTGGATGGCCCATAGATGAGTCTCTCTTCCCCAGATATTACTAGTCTTCTAGAAAGAGGAATAACTTCCTTACTACCCACTCACATCTTACTGTAAGGTAATCAAGCTTTGGACTCCTCCAGTGGGGAATGGGGGCTTCCTGTAGGAGGTGGGATTTGAAAAAAGCCAGGGAAGCCAAGAGGTAGAACTGAGGGAGGGTAAAAGTCTAGGCCTGGGGGACAGCCAATGAAAACATCCAGAACCAAGAATTGGTGTGTCCTCTCAGAGCTGGCAGGGATCTCATAGTTCTGTAACTGGTCCAGCCCCCTCCTTTGAAGAAGTTCCCAAAAGAAGCCCCAGCTCTTTCTTCTCTTTCTTCTGTTCCAACATGCCATCTTCAGAGGTAAAAAATCCAGAAAGGTATTGTGCCACCAGAAAACACCAAGAAGACAGCAGTGAATAGACTCACATGCCACAAAGAGCTAAGAAGGGATTAAGTCAGGGGGAAAAATGGATCGTCATTGAGCTAGAGGGAAACTTGGTGTCTAGATGGTCCAATTTTCTTATATTCAAGATAAGGGAGCTGAGACTCAGGGAAGACAGATGACTTGTCTAAGGTTGCCAGCTAGGTGGTACAGTGGGATAGAGTGTTGGGTCTGGAGTCAGGAAGCCCTGAGTTCAAAACGACCTCAGACACTAACTGTGTAGCCCTGTTGACCTCAGTTTCCTGATCTATAAAATGGTTGAAGGAGGAAGTGGTAAACCACTCCAGTATCTTTGCCAAGCAAAACCGCAAATGGGGACATGAAGAGTCAAATACCATTCGAAACAACTGAACAACAACAACAAAATTCGAGATTACCTCGAATTCATCCTGTATATACTGTTTGTATGTCGTCACCTCCTTCATTAGACTTGGAACTCTTTAGAGCAAGGACTGCTTTTTGCTTTCTTTGTATCTCTAGTGCCTAGCTCAGTTCTGGACACACAATAGGACACATAACAAATGTTAATTGACTGAATCAGTTCCCAAAAAGCTATCCGTGGGATTGTCTTCTACTTGCCTCCAGGATGGGCTGGGAGAAGACCTCCAGTCTCTGATTCTTCTATTTAGAAATATCATTTACAGGATGAGGCTGGAGAAATACTTTGTTTTCTTCATTTCCCCTGACTTTTCGGTTTTCTTTCCCCTTCACACTGAAGGAGCTATAATTTTTTTTAATCTTTATTTTTAAATTTTATTAATTTAATTAGTCATTTTAGAGTATTTTTCCATGGTTACAAGATTCATGTTCTTTCCCTCCCCTCCCATAGCTGACACACAATTCTACTGGATTTTACATGTGTCATTGATCAAGACTGAGTTTCATATTATTGATAATCGTACCAGGGTGCTCCTTTAGAGTCTACTTCCCCAGTCATATCCCCATTTACCCATATGATCAATCAGTTGTTTTTCTTCTGCATTTCTGCTCCCACAGTTCTTTCTCTGGATGTGGATAGCATCTTTCTCATAAGTACTGAAGGAACTTTAAAAAAAACCCTTACCTTCCATCTTAGTACCAATACTAAATATTGGTTCCAAGGCAGAAGAGTGGTCAGGGCTAGGCAATGAGGATTAAGTGACTTGTCCAGGGTCATACAGCTAGGAAGATTTTGAGGTCAAATTTGAACCCGGGACCTTCTATCTCCAGATATGGCTCTCTATCCACTATAACTACCTAGCTGCTCCCTTCTGAAGTAGCTTTTAGTGAAATGGAAAAGACAAGGGGGACCCTGGGGTTCCAGACCTGACTCAGATTCTCTGACCTTCTATAAGTCTATTATCTCCTCAGTAGTTTTTCAATATTCCCTGGCCTCAAAGTCACAAAGTTTAGAGTCCAGAACCCCAAGACCCTGACCTATCCTAAGATACCCAACTCTGGTACCAGAAGGGACCTCAAGAGGCCATGCAAACCCTTTATTTTATAGATGAGGGAACAGAGGTCCAAGGAGGTTAAAATTTTTCCCCCAGGCCACATAGGCATCAGACATCAGAGGTGGGATCCAACCTGGACCTTGGACTCTAGTATCAGACTTCTTTCTCACTCCTGATCAGCATCATTTTCAAATGTTTCCTTCTCTTCTCCCATCAGCCATCAGATCTCTGCCTCCATCCTCTGCCTACCCTCCCCCCACCGACTGCCAATGACTCATTCTCTTATTTCACTGAGAAGATTGGGGTCATCTGACAGGTCCTCCCTAAGCTCTATTCCTCAGACCTCCTCGACATCATCACTCTTTCTTCCTTCGCCTCCAGTCATAGAAAAGGTATTTTTGCTGGATCCCATGACCCAGCAAGTCACCCCCTCTATAGCCCTTGCATTCAACAACTCTCTCTCAGGCCATGCCATCGGCTCCCATACTTCTCTCTACAAAATATTCAGATCTTCCCCCTCTGCTAAGAAGGTCTTTTGTCGACCTTCCTCTCCCAACCAGCTACTATTGTCTCCTTCTCCCTTTTCCCCCCTTTGTGGCTAAAGTGGGTGAAAAACCTCTTTTCTCTTACTATTCACTCATTCCTCAACCTATTAAAATTAGGCCTCCACCCCCATCTCCCACTCTTCCCACTCTACTAAAATCCAGGTCTCTAAGGTCATCAGTGATGACCTAATCAGCAAAAACAACCTGTTTTTTTCCCAATCCTCCTCCTCCTTGAGTTGTCTGCCATGTTTGATTGTGTTGGCCATCCTCTTAAAGTCAGGGATTGGAATCAATTGGGAAGAACTGAGTTCAAACCCTCCCTCAGACTTGTGGGAGGACCCTGAGTAAGTCACAACTTCTCTCTGACTCAGTTTCTCCACATTCTCACACACAGGCATTTAGCTTGATGACATCTACAGTCTCTTCTAGCTATGAATCTATGAAGTTAAGATCCTCTGAACCAGATAGAACTGAGTCCAAATTTACTCTGATACTTTTTAAAAACACTTACCTTCTGCTTAGAACCAATACTAAGTATTGATTCTAGAGCAGTAAGAGCTAGGCAGTGGGTGTATAAAAATTAAAATTTAATCTCTAATAATAAAAATATTATATTCATGAGGTTTATTAAAATGATCATTAGAAATCAAGGAATAAAGAGGATACAAAATAAAAACCATGTGCCCATGGCTGATTAGCCATTTCAAAATCCCCACCTTACCACCATCACTGCTGTCTGCAAGCCAAAGAGGGTGTGTGAGGAGTTACCAGCAGTTAAATACCAATAATGTGATCTCGCCAACGTGGAGACGCGGGAGAGATTATAGGGAATTTGGGGAAATACTAAGGACTTCTAGGGAATGAAGTCAAAAGTTCAAAATCTCCATTTATACAGGGGTTAAGTGACTTGCCCAGGGTCACACAGATAGGAAATATTTAAGGTCAGTTTGAACCCCAGATCCACCTGGCTCTAGGTCTGGTGTACAATCCACTGTGCTATCCAGTTGCCTCTCTCTCGGGCATTTATAAGCTGTGTGACTCTTAAAAAAATCTCTGTGCCTCAGTTTCTCTGTCTATAAAATAAGAGTTGGATTCAATAGCCCTTAAAATCCCTTCCAGCTCTAACCTTCCCTTGACTTCAGAGAAACCATGTCCTCCTGCTTCTTCTTTTACCTCTAAGGGTTCTTTTTCAGTTAACTTTGCTAGCTTTTCATCTCTTCATGACTCCAATTATCTATCTTTGGTGTCCTTCTCTTCTCTCCCTATACTTCCTCTCATTACCTCCCTCCTCTGTGTAGACCGGTCTTGCATCTATATCTCTGGTTCTGACATCTTTCTCGAGTTCCATTCCTGCATCTCCAGGACATTTGTACCCAGGCATTGCATCGGTGAGAGCCTAAAACAAAGTTCACGATTTTTCCCAATTCACTCTCTGACTGCCTTTGGATTCTCAGTGCCTAATATAGCACCTGGCACCTAGTAACTACTTATCGGTTGACTGATTGATTGGTTGAGTCCACTGTTCTTTCTGTGGTGCCACCATTCACCCAATCTCTCATTCTCATAATATTGGGATTATCTTTGACTAGAAGGCTAGCACCTTCCCCTCTCCAGGTAACTTCCTCCTGATCTCTAGGCATCTGTATGTTTCTATTTACTTACATATTGTCTCTCCCATAAGAATGTGAACTCTAGTATCAGAGACATCATTTTTGTCTTTCCTTGTATCTCCTTTGCAGTTAGTCTAGTGCCTACCACATAGAAGGCACTGAAGAAGAGGTTATTAATTGACTGATTTGGTCCTTCCCTCTGCCTTTCCTGTCATAGCCAATCGATTTACTCATCCCTGTCTATTACATCTGTACAATATCACTCAAATCTGTGACATCAGTTCTCCCATGACCTCAGTACATCCTCCTCCTTGCTCCACATGAGAGCCATGACCATATTCTCCTGGCTATCTCACCTTCCCTGCTTCCCTTCTTCCAATCTAACCTGCCCATGGTTACTGGGACAAGCTTCCTAAGCTTAGATCGGATCATGGCACTCCTTTACAGCCAAAGGGTTTCCTGGGAGAATCCTGAATAACGTTCAGCCTTCTCTGCCTGGTATTCAAGCCATTTCACAACGTTGGTTTCCCATTATATTACTGTTCTCATCTTATTTTATTCAGCTCATTTCACAGAGGTTCTAGAATTATATAACCATACCATAGTATAACCCATGCCCCCAAAGAATCACACTATAATATGCCTGACAAACGATGGCCTATCATGAGAGGGAACCCACCCCATCCTAGGAGAGCTCATTGTGCTTTAGGGCATGACTAGGAAGTTTTCTCCAGGCATCAAGGCTACATTTGCCTCTTTGTAACTTTTACCCATCACTCATAGGTCTGATCTGTGTCAGCCAGCTGGTGGAATGACTAAAGAGTCAGGCTTAGAGTCAGGAGGACCTGGATTCAAATCTGGATGCAGATACTTTCTAGTTGTGTGACCCTGAGCAAGTCACTTAGCCACATATGCCTAGCCCTTGCCCTTCTGTCTTAGAGTTGTTCAGAAATTGAATTAAAAAGAAAAAAGACTTGAATTCAAATTTAGCTTCAGAAATGTACTGACTGTGTGACTCTAAACAAGTCACTTAACTTCTGTTTGCTGCAGATTCCTCATCTATAAATTGTCACCTACTTCCCAAAGTTGTTTTGAGGGTCAAATGAGACAATATCCATCCTTAACATAATGCCAGGCACATAGTAGGTATTTCATCAGTGTTTGTTGGGTGTAAATCTAATGCCTAGGGGCCAAATGAAACAAATCTAATATTTGCTCCACATGACTCTCCTTCAAATATTCAGACACAGATATTATTATGCCTCCACCCCCAGCCTTTTCTTTCCAAGGGTATATATGTCCATTTGCCTTCACCCAATCCTCCTATGTCATGGATCCATCCTGCCCCACCATCTTACCATCTACCCTGCTGATGCACCCTCCATAGATCAATGTATTCATTTCCTTCACCCAATCCTCCTATGTCATGGATCCATCCTGCCCCACCATCTTACCATCTACCCTGCTGATGCACCCTCCATAGATCAATGTATTCATTTCCTTCACCCAATCCTCCTATGTCATGGATCCATCCTGCCCCACCATCTTACCATCTACCCTGCTGATGCACCCTCCATAGATCAATGTATTCATTTCCTTCACCCAATCCTCCTATGTCATGGATCCATCCTGCCCCACCATCTTACCATCTACCCTGCTGATGCACCCTCCATAGATCAATGTATTCATTTCCTTCACCCAATCCTCCTATGTCATGGATCCATCCTGCCCCGCCATCTTACCATCTACCCTGCTGATGCACCCTCCATAGATCAATGTATTCATTTCCTTCACCCAATCCTCCTATGTCATGGATCCATCCTGCTCCACCATCTTACTATCTACCCTACTGATGCACTCTCCATAGACCAATACCAAGGAATTTAATTCACTTGCAGAAAGTCCTACTCTGAGAACCAGCTGTCTAGATTGGTGAATCACATATCCAGCTGGCCCGAGAATGGTTTTCCATGCTTCCAGCCATCAGCCCTGCTACCATTTGTCACCCCACCCTCCACCTCATGCTTTGAGAACTGTAATTGAATCCATTCATGGAAGCTTTGAGCATACCCAGATTGCCTAAGCCAAGGGTCCAGCTTCCAAAAGAAGACATTCTGTGGTCCTCTACCATGTGAGTCGGGGTAGCCTCTTTCCATTGGCTGTGTGGCCAAAACAAAAAAGCCAGACGAGGGCATTCTCTCTCTTTCTCTTGGAGTCCAGAGAGGATAAAGATTCAAGTCCACTCCAGCATGGGTGCCATGAACTGTGCTGGGGAGGGAGGAAAGACTAGCATTCCTTACTTCCCATTTTTGCCTTATAGCCCCAAGCCTAGCTTCTGTTTTGTTCTTCTCTTCCCCATTTTTGGCACAGGTGGTAGAATCCTTGCTGGACCCAGGAGCTTCAGCCATGGCAACCTTGGAGGCTACATTCCAGGCCAGATGTTGCTGCCTGCTCATGAGGAAGCCCTAAGAATCCAAAGTGTTGGCAACTTGAACCCAAGGGAAGTTTTAGGCTTGGAATTTTAAGACTGGGGCTGTAGAGAAACTGAGTTAAGCTATGAACTTAAAACCCTTCCCTTCCCCAGAGAATGAATGGAGCAGAGGAAGATTATGCCTCCATGTAGTAGGAGGATATTCATGTTTATTTTTGCTATACCTTTGAAGGAAATACTGTATTCTTTTATAAAAACTAATTGGTCATTAAGTGGTTAAATGGAAGTAGGGTGTGGAGGACCCACTACAATTAGGGGAACACCACGTGTGAGAGCTGGAATCACTGGGAGAGAACCAGATACCCCAAACAAGGTAAACATGTCCTAATAGTAGTCAATAAATATGTATCAGGTGACTACTATGCATTAGTCACTTAAGTGCTAAGGAGCCAAAGAGAGGCAGAAGGGAGTGCCTGCTCTTAAGAAGCTCACAGGTTAATGGAAAAACAAGAAGCAAGGAAGTAGGTACAAATAACCTATTTTTAAGATAAAGAGGAAATAATCAATAGAAGGAAGGCACTAGAACTGAAGGAGATAGGGAAAGATTTTCTGTAGGTCAGATTTTAACTAAGATTTGAAGGAAGCCAGGGAATGGTATGGGGGGACAGCCAGAGAAAATGCCCAAAGAGATTCAAGAGATGCCATGTTTGAGAAACAGTAAGGAGTCCGGTGTCACTGGATCATAGAACAAGTGGAAGAGAGTAAAATATAAGAAGCATATGAAGACTGGAAAGGTCGGAATGGACCAGGTTATGAAGAGATTTGAATACTAAATAAAGCGTTTTCTATTTGCTCCTGGAGGTAATAGGGAGGCACTGAAGTTTAATGAGGAAGATCGTGGTCAGATCTATGCTCCAGGAAAATTATCTTGACATCTGGGTGGAGAATAAAGACTGGAGTAGAGATAAACTTGTGGCTGGTAGACCAACTAACAAGTTATTACAATAGTCCAGGCATGAGGTGATAAGATCGTGCAATAAAATGGTGGCAATAACAGAGAAAAAGGGTGACTATGTAAGAGATGTCATAAAGGTAAAAATTGGCAGACCTTGGCAAGAAATTGGAGGAGGATTCAAGAATGATACTTAAGTCATGAGCCTAAGTGACCACGATGATGGTGCTAATAATAATATTAGGGGAAGGGAGGGTTCAGAGGGACAGATAAAGAATTCAGCCTTGGACATGTCAACGTTAAGAAGGTCAATAGCCAATAAACATTTGTTAAGTGATCATTTTGTGTCAAGCCCCATGCTAAGTTCTGGGGGTCCATAAAGAGACAAAAGTTCATAATATAATGGGGACAACAAATAAATGTAAACAAATAAGCTATATACAAGATACCCAGAAAAACAATTAATAGAGGGAAGGCACTAGAATTAAGATGGGTTAGGAAAGGCACCTGTAAACGATGGAGTTTTAGTTGGGATTTAAAGGAAGCCAGGGAAGGCAGAGACTAAGGGGTAGAAAATGATATGGGAAACATCCCAAGAAAACAGCCAGAACCAAGAGATGGAACATCTTGTTAATGGAAGAGCAAGGAGCCCAGTGGCAGGGAGTAAGAGCTTTGAATGCTAAAAGAAGCTTTGTATTTTATTGGGGAGGCAATAGGGAGCCCCTAGACTTTATTGAGTTGGGGTATGTGTGTGTGACATGGCTAGACTTGTGCTTTAAGAAAATCTACACAGTGGTCACAAAAAATCCTGGAAAGACTTCTATGAAGCGATGCAAAGTAGAGCAAGTAGAACCAGGAGAATGTTGTACACAGTGACATCCATAATATATGATGGTTAACAGTGAATGACTTAATTACTATGGACAAGGTAAGGACCCAGGATAATTCCAAGGAGCTTATGATGAAAAAGGACAACCACCACCATGGAAGAAGCAGGTGGAGACCAAACACAGATTGAAATGTGCCATTCTTTACTTGATTTCCTCCATGAATTTTTCTCTAGTGTAAGCAACATGTGTCTTATTTCACAACAGGAAGAACAGGGAAATATTTATTACATGCCACATGATAATATCATATTACCTGCCTTCTTTGAGAAAGGTAGGAAGGGGGGATCATTTCAGCAGAACCAGTCAGTTTCACGTCTTTTCATGTTTCTCTTTTTTATCTTATTCATTATTTCCTTTTTTAATCTTCATTATGCCTCTCCAAGTAGAAGAGAGGAGAGAGTTATTTGGAAATGAAGGTGATATAAAAACTAAAGACATTACTAAAACTAAGATAAATATTTTGTTAAAAAAGGAAAGATTAAAAAAAAAGGAAATATTAAGAGGCAGAGCCAAGATGGTAGAAAAGGTACAGCTCCTCATCTGATCTCTATTAAATTACCCTCCAAAAATAGGATATAATGCTTTAGAATGAATTCTGGAGCAGCATAACCCATATAAAGACAACGTGAAGTAATTTTCCAGCACAAAACAACTTAGAAGGCAGACACAAAGGATCTATTACACTGGAGTGGAGGTAGAACCCACATTGAAGCAGGCCTCACAATAGAAATACATCTTGGGTATAGCTGAAGTAGCAGCAAAGGCTTCTGGAACTCTGTATTATAGATATAATACTCTATATTATATTATATTATATTATATTATATTATATTATATTATATTATATTATATTATATTATATTATATTATATTATATTATATTATATTATATTATATTATATTATATTATATTATATTATATTATATTATATTATAGCACATCACATCATATCATATATTATATTTCATTACATTATATTATGTTGTGTTCTATTACATTTATTATGCTATATTATAAAATACAACGCCAAGACAATAAGGGGGATCTCAGAAGGAGATTAAAGGTGTTTCTTTGCTGGCTCTGGGTGCAAGATTCTTGCTACATTGCCCATATGCAGATCCAGGTCACAGTCCTGGGGTGTGGGGACCACAGCAGCATATACCAGCACTTGTGGTCACAGGGAAGGCAGGGGACTCTGGTCACAGTTCTAAGGGGTGAAAGAGTGCTTCAGGTTACTCACAGACCAGAGTGCAGGCTAGAAGAGTATTAAATACAACTCTCCTTCTGTCAAACCACCTAGGAAGAACTGAAACTAGATTAATCCCAGAGCTAGCTCCGAAAGCAGCTGCACAAAGAACCTGAAACTGGAATAGTGCTTTGCTCACCATAGGTACAGAGCCCAACTTTAGCAATTTTGTAAATTAAAAGAAAAGTAAAGGCTGGAAAATGAGCAGAAAAAACAACAGAAAAAGAAACTCAATATAGAAAGTTATTTTGGTGACAGAGAAAACCAAAATACAAACTTAGAAGACAACAAAGGCAATACTATTGTATCCAAAGCCTCCAAGAAAAATATGAATGGCTCTCAGTCCCAAAAATAATTAATGGAGGAGTTCAAAAAGGGTTTTTAAACATCAAATAAAAGAGGTAGAAAAAATTGAGAAAAGAGATTAGAATGATACACAAAAATCATTTTTAAAAAGTCAATAGCTTAGTACAGAAGGCACAAAAAATACTGAAAAAAAAATTAAAAACAGAATAAACCAATTGGTAAAAGAAGCACAAAAATCCAATGAAGAGAAGAATTTTTTTAAAAGCAGAATTGGCAAAATGGAAAAAGATATACAGAAATGCAGTAAAGAGAAGAACTTCTTGAAAAGCAGAATTGGCCCTTGTGGAAAAAGAGGTAAACATTCACCAAGGAAAAGAACTCTTTACAAAGTAGAATTAGCCAAATGGAAAAGGTGATATAAAAGCTCACTCAAGAAAATCATGTCTTAAAAATTAGAATTGGGCAAATGGAAGCTAATGACTCCATGAGATGTCAAGGAATAATCAAAGTCAAAATAATGGGAAAATGGAAGAAAGTGTGAAATATCTCATTAGAAAACAACTGATCTGGAAAAATCGACCCAGGAGAGATAGTCTAAGAATTATGGAACTACCTGAAAGTCATAATTAAAAAAAAGTTAGACATTATCTTTCAAAGAATTATCATGAAAAACTGCCCTGATAATCTAGAACCATAGGGAAATAGAAAGCAAAAGAATCCACTGATCCCCTCCTGAAAAAAGATCCCATAAAGATAATTCCCAGGAATATTATGGCCAAATTCCAGAACTTTCAAGACAAGGAAGAAATATTGAAGTAGCCAAAAAGAAACAATTCAAATATTATGGAGCCAAAGTGAGGATAACACAAGACTTAACAGCTGCTACATTAAAGGATAAGAGGGCCTAGAATATGATGTTCCAGAGAGCAAAGGAACTAGGACTTCAACCAAGAATCACCTACCCAACAAAACTGCACAGAATCATTAAGGGGAGGAAATGGATATTCAATAAAATAGAGGACTTT